>NC_050518.1:26254049-26274302 GCF_002922805.2 Oryzias melastigma | reverse complement strand
GCCCCGTGGTAAGAACAAGCGGGGGCTTTGGCCGGCCCCCCAGAACCTCCACGACAATACAAAAGACTGAAAGCCCGGGTTGGGTTTCAGGCTGAGGACAGTCGGCTCTGACAGTCGCCTCCAGGGATCCTCACGACAAATAGCTACAGATGATAAACATCAAGCACTCACCGTGTTTTCAGGACTATAAGTCGCAAGAGCAAAAAATGTTGGATCAAGAAGAAGAAAACCAGATCTAAGTCGCAATTTTAGGAGAAAAGTCTGACGTTTCAGAACAAATCTGCCAAACCAAGCATAGCTAAAATAAAAAATGAAATAAATACAAGAACACTAATCTTTTGATTTGTTTAAGAGAAATGTCAAAGTTTAAGAAGAAAACAATCGGATTCGCTTCCATCTTTGTTTTGGGACCACACTTCTTCTGCGCTCTCAGTAGCAAATACGTAACCTCAGATGCAGCGCCCTCTAGTGGTTGAAGGAGGAAACAACTGCTAAAGAACAACTGGTGTTAACTGGGAAAATAACAAATATATGAGCCTATTTATGTAAAAAAAAAAAAAAGGATGGTACACAGGAACAGTAAGAGGATGGTAGCATATACTTTCCTGCATGGCACCAGAGCCAGGTCGGTGCAGGCTCTGCTGCCGTTACCATGACAACACACCACAACGCATATCAAGGAGTCCGCGTTTTTGGAAAAACGATTTACAACAAAAAAAATAAGACTAAAGTACTAGTAATTGATTTAATGTTCATTTATTTAAAGTGACCATGGTACGGATGGGATAATGCTCGATGAGGTGTCCATTATCAGAAATGAATGGATGTTTCAGAAGTAAGCGTCCTCCAATTCCAGCCGGAAGGTTCAGGCTTCCGTGTCAACCATTCATTTTTGATAATGCTCACCTCGTAGAACATTGTCCCTCCATATGTTTTGTTTGCACTGTAAAAAGTGAAACATTGGATCATTTAACAAAAGCTTTGTAATGTGTTACATTTAAAAATATTAGCTTTTTTCAAATTTTGAGTTTAGTAAACCATCAACCCAAAATTTTAATTTGATGACAACTTAAAATTTAAATATAAAAGAATTACAGAATTTGTGTCCAATGTTTCTCTTTTGACAGTGGTGAATGGAGGATTATAAATGGAGGACAAAAAGGTCCAAAATAGAAAATAAAAAAACAGCATCAAGAAATTGGAGGATGAGAAATAATTATGAATCGTATGTGTTTAAATGGAGACCTAGAAATCATATTAGCTGGTAGAGTTCTCTTCTAGTTAACCACTCACGTGCACACAAACGGACACACGTGTGTCGATGCTCGCACCCTTTTTTCTACCTTCTCTCAACCCAAATCTGTTTGGCAGCTTTCCTAAACTCGATGAGCGACTCCGTCAGAAAGTTTCCTCTCATCCGATGGTCCTGAACAGAAACAAGCTGCACCTCATCGTTTAGGAATACCAAGGGGGGTCACACGGGGGGCAACATGTCATAGCGTCTACGAGACTTTTTTTCTTCTCTTCACGGCGGGGAAGCTCAAGTGAGTGGCTCCAACAGAGTGGGGGGGTCGCCACCTCTCAAGAACATGAGCGTGCGCTCACACACTCCCACAACGATATTCACTGATCAATCTGAACACGCCCCGGCACCCCGGTCCAACCGAAAGAGAAAAGGATGAAAACTGGAGAGATGAGTTTCTCTGCTCCTCCGTAGAATGGGGGGGGTTATCTCACAATGTTAGGAGACCCAACAGCTGATGTCAGGGTGTGCCCCCCCCCTCCTGACACCGCGTTATCAGGCGTTCCTGCAGGGCCAATTAGAAGCCGGCTCTGCCTTTTAATTCCAATAATATCAGCGAGCATTAAGTGCTCGGCGCCTGCCCGCTCCACCGATGGAAATGTGACCCTGCAGATCCCAAATCAGTCATCTAGAACAAAAGGGAGATAATGAAGAAGCTGGACATGAGCTTGTCTGAGCCATTAAGGGGCAAATTAAGAATATTAGAGCGGAGCGCTGGGGGGGCACTAAGTGCCAGCGCCTCAACAACACGAGGATCATTCTGTCCGGTCCTCAGGTGGAAACTTCTACTATTACCTGATCCTCAGAGTCCTCACTGAGTTATAAGAGCAGGTGCTGAACTGGTGCGAGCAGCAGCATGAAAACCTGCTGAAGTATTCAGTCAGAAGAATGGCCGCTTGTGAGAGAGAGGCGTGTGTCAAAATGTAGGCTTTAATTAAGATTTCTAAACTGGAGGCAAACCAAAAGTCGAGACGGTTAACGCAGATCGTGAACGCCTCCGCCAAATGAAGGAAGAGCAGCCTAAAGGCAGTTTCTTTGAAACGCCGCCTGATCACGATTCCTCCTTCATTATTCACTTGTATAGACTTCTATTTGCTTGACGAGTAAAATTATCTAATCGCTCAGGAAACATTTCTATTGTGTTCACATAGTATAAGCTCATTTCAGCTTGTTGCCTGAAGCAGACTTGCTGGAACAGGGACATGTTTACCGCTGCGCTGCATCTCATCTTCCCTTAATAGCACTCTGAGGAGAACAACTGCTGCACTTCTCAAAGTGAAACGGCTTTCCATTTTCTCCTGCTGGAAGTTTGCAGAGCTCAACAGTTGGACCCTCCCTGGTTTGTCATGGGATGACAGGTCTGGACCGCAGGCGGGCAGCTTTACACCTCCAGAGCCGGTTTTCGTTAAACATTTGGACCTTTTGTTTTCTTGATCAAACAAAACTTTAGCAAAACCTGAACATATTACAGAGCATCAGTAAATCCAACCCTGAAGCTCTGAGTCAAAGGGTTACCCCGGGCTCACGCTGCATCCGGTCCGGTGTGCACACCGGAGTCTTTATGTAACTGGAGAGGTCCAAGAGCCACTCAGACTGCATCCAGTCCGGTCTGGCCTCTCTGGCACTCCGTATCCGTTTCATTCCCAACACTTCACATGTTAACGTTCGGTTTGGATGTCTCCAACTCATCGTTTTTTGACCTGCTGGCTGATAGTAAATCAGAGCTCTGCAACCCTCAGGACGCGGTACCGCTCGGGGTGCGTCCAGTGCCGGTACCCATACCCAGTACTGGCAACCTAACCCGTCACCAGACGCGGTACCTAACCTAAACCAGTGCCAGACATGAAGTGGTACCAAGTTAGGGTACTGGTACTGGGTTATCCTCATTTCAACTGAGCGGTCCAGATCGGACTGACCCGGGCCGGACTGAACCTGGACTTTTGAGCGTTTCCATTACAAAACGGGCCCGTTAAGCAGGACCGACTGGTACCATTCTTAGACCCGTGTTGGTCGTGGATCCATAGAAAAATGGAATGGACCTGTTAGGGTGGAGCGTCTGTCGTCACACAGGAAGCGTCCGACCAGAACTTTTCCCGACTCAAGATCCGAGCCCCAACCAAGCAATGGTGATGTTAAAATAGAAATGTGACAAATATTCTTCTAAATCATTTCAAATCTACTTAAAGGCTTTTAGATGTTTGCCACTTATATCCGTGGAAGGACATTTTCTAGATCATCTTTGTTTTAATTGATTTAACCCTTTAACCACTGGAGACAGCAAAACAAACACACTCTATTAACTGGTGTAACTCTAATGAATAACCTGAACGTACAGTGCTGCTTCTCAGCTTTTCTTCACCCCAGAATCCGTTGGACTTATGTTAATTGGTTAATTCTTCAACCGTTTAGCCAATTAAGAATGAAAGAGTTAAAGTTTTTGAAGGTGATGAAGTCAATAGGACCTACTTTCCTTTTAATCCTCCTGAGTTCTCCTGTTCAGTTTAGCCAAACATGCAACATGTAGCATTTGATTTGCCATTTTTACAAGCCTTGAAAGCTGTTGGTGATTTATGGGAACTTTCATGAGCTGCTGAGACGCCCGTGACATGGACACTTGTTAGTTTGGGAGCAAGGTCATGCGATCCAACAAAAAGAGTTGCCACAGTGACGCCGGAGGCCTTTATGTTGAGATGCTGTAGCTGGATTCAGAGCAGCGATCTGTTCTTTTTTTTTAGAGGCTGATCGCCTCAGTTCAGTAAATCATGAACGATTTACTGTAAGAGCCGCTTTGCTCCTCCAGAATCTACTGGAATGATCATGTTAAGGGTTGAAAAGCTATAGAATGTTAAAGATTTTGTGTTTAAGAGTCACAGGTGAAGTCTCAGGTGTTAAAGAGTTATACATGTAGTGCACGTGTCAAAGTCAAGGCCCGGGGGCCGGATCCGGCCCTCCAGATCTTTTTATTTTATAGTTATCAATGACCCGATGTTACCTTGCGCTCATTTCTAAGTATATTTTTGACAAAATATATTTTTGTGGAGAGTAAAATATTGAAAGTTATTTAAGGTTTGAGTTAATTTATTCATAAATAATATTCCTGCCTTTTTATTTATAATTCTGTTAAAAAGTTATGGTTTTAAAGTTTTAAAAATTGGCATTCTGCTAGCTTTTTGGACTGTTTTGGAGTTTAGATAATATTTCCGCTACATGCTAGCTGTTTTGGCTTATTTAGGATTTTTTCAGTTTTTTTCAGAATATTTTGAAGATTGAAGTTTTGGCTAAAATTGTTTTTTTTTGTTTGTTTGCTTTTTAAGGATAATTTGGTATTTAGCAAATATTTTAGCTGGCTACCAGCACTGTCATCTTCAGCAGGTTCAAATTCAGCTTACAGCATTCACACTAGCATTATCGCGGTAATGCTATATAACTATGGTAAAAAGTTATGGTTTTAAAGTTTCTAAATATAGTTTTAGAGTGTTCTATACATGTTTGTCTTGTTCGGCACGTGACCTAAAGTGTGTTTTGGATTTTGGCCCTTTGTGTGATAGAGGTTGTAGGGGAAAGCTAATGTTAGTGTTTGCTTTGAAGTCAAACAGAGAAGTCCATGTAAGTCCAGACACGTCACAAACGGTAGAATTTGGGGGAATAAAAGTTGAGGCTGTAATCCTGAGAGCTGGGAAAGACGCCGGGATTGATGGGAATTAGCTGCTTCCTCGCAGCGCTCCTCCAGTGAAAAGCCACCACTTCAATTGAATCATTCAAATGAGGACCGACACTAAAGTAGCAGACCAGCCGCCTCCGCAGAGCCGTCTCTGCTCTTTCTCTCCGTCGTCCAGCAGCAGAACTCCCCTCAGGATGACCTGCTCAGACCTTCTCCACTGACAGGATTCATTGGACCAGGGCCAGAACACAAGCCTTTCTGCTGCCTTCCCGGGACTTTCACGAGCCTTTCTTCCATCTCACAACAGTGGAGTCGGAAGGATTTTTAGTGTCAATTACCAACAGACCTACAGCTTCATCTGCAGACGTGGAAACACGGCAGAAGCGCTCAACTTTAATCAGACATTTGATGAACACGGTTTCAGTGGAGCTGCTTCGGTTTCATGGTTTTTTGCAATGTTGAGGTAAAAACAAACAAATATGGTGAGATTCCAGCTGGCTGAGCTCGGTTCATACGAGCATTCATGTAAATCACAGAGATAAGTCAGATTTTGTGAACATGTTCATTTAGAACGTCCCAGTTTAAAGGAATTTCAAACTAAGTTTAATTTTGCTCTTCATCTGTGGTGGAAAAATTGTTAGATCGGATGGAATAAAGAAATGTTTGTCAAACGGTTTCAAGAAGGTATTAAACAGAGTAGAGAAAAGGACACGCTTAGCAAGCATGGAGGAGTCTGCAGAGTTCTGCCTATGAATGACGTTTCCCTTTTATACAGTCATACAAACAACTTTAATCAGGAACTGAAGACAGGATCAGAAGTGCCATATCTAATATGGACAGGTTGTACTAATGAAATGTTTATACATCATGATAGAATCTCCTGGTCAGAAACAAACAAATCTTGTGACTTCTAACTGTGAGCAAAAGTCACTAAATGTCATGGATGAAAACTAAGGAGGAAATGTATCATTTCCATCACACATCCTCACCCAATTCAGAGTGACAGACAATTGACAAACGCTGACTCCATTCTCAACCCTCATGTGAAAAATACCAAAAAGGGGGCGGGGCTAGTCAAGCCAGACTGAGTGGTGGAGGTGTGGCTTGGAGCTATGACTGACAGTTAAGCTAGCTTTATTTAGCATATATCTTCAATATGGAGAGTGGTTTGTCTTTGTTATGTTCAATTAAAAAGCAAAAAAATATGAAGAGGGGTACCGAGTGAAGTGATCCAAGTTTCTCCACAGAACTTTTTGAGTGCTACATCTGGCACAAAGGCAAAATCTGTTCATTTGACTGCAGCAAGTTACCTGTAACACTAGAAGGTGCAGTTCTTGTACTATTTACAGCTTAGTTTTTAGAGATAATAAAAAATTAAATACACCACACAATCTGTTAAAATGAGGGAGCTAGCATGATTTTTTGTGGTTGATTTCTGCATGGCTTCCACTGAAACAGCTGCGTTCTGTTGACGTGACTCAATGCATAGCAGTGGTGCCTGTGTGCACGTCTCTGTCAGTAGCAGTGAATAGTCAAGGGTCCATCCAGTAATATATCAATGCTCGAGACGCTGCCTCCAGGTCTGAAGAGGACCAGAGTCTGAGAGTGGTAAAATGCTGCTAGCATCATAGCTAATAAAACAAACAATCCCGAGTGAAACGTTCTTTAAATCAGTCACCAGGACAGACTCTACCTCTGTTCCCTAACTTCCACATCCACTGGAAAGTTGTGTAATCCAGTAGATTTTTGACAACTGAATGAACACATCTACGAGTCATGCTAAAGGTAAAGCTAACGACCAATCGTTATATAATCAAAGATGGGCGGGGCTTTTATACTGGAGCTGCAGAGCATGATGACATGAAACTTCTGAGACTGTCACCAGTCGACCAATCACAAAATTCAACTGTTATACCTCGTTTCAACCGGTACACAGCAGCACACAGATGGTTTTTGACTATAATTTCATGAATTAAACAAGAGTATTTCAATTTCTTCAAAAAAGTGGCATGATGAAAAAAAATATTGATGTTGAATAAAAAAAAATCAAGTTTCGACCCCATTACTTTAGCAAGTTATGGGGAAGCAAAGCAAAAGAAATGCTGGCATAACAAGAGGTGAAATAAACCGCATTTCTTTGCAAGTGCTACTTAGCTCTGGCTAAGATACAGTTGGGTTCCTGCCAGCCTCACCGGTGATAAGTTGCTTTAAAAATGATCAGGTGTGACGTCACAGTTAGCACAATGTTGTTGTCAAAAAGATAATAAGTGTTTAGACTACTTGGTTTTTTGAGATTTTTTCCAATTGAGAAAATACAAAACAAAAATAAAGCGACAGATAACAAGCTGACCATAGGTTATTTTGTTCTTATGTTCCTGGTCCCGCCCACTTGAGATCAGACGGGTTGAATGTGGCCCCCAAACCAAAATCACTGACACCCCCAGTGTAGAGTGAAGAAACTTTTTTAATTGTCTATTTTTTCCTTTTGGTTGGCAGGTCAAAGCAGTGCTCTGATTGAGTAACAGTTACAGGTTACTGATTGGTTGATTAGTTGAGAAGCAAAAGAATTGTAACTTGGGTTTTGTCTGTAGATCAATGCTCACGCTCGTATGTGTGCATGAGGTTTCACACACAACGTATTTTTAGAGACAATTATTTTTCTACAGTCACAAAACTTTTTTTACAAACTTCTCATTTCAGTTACAGCAAAACCTTTTTATTGACGGAGCAAACTTTAACAACACATCTAAACATTGACAGTTGGTGATTGGGATGTTTTGCACAAATATGTGACATGTTTTGGCCTCTTTGACGACCCGTTACATGACAGTGTGTTAATGACACCAAACGGATCGACATGTTTGATATTCTGCTCAGACCAGGACTGAGGAACCAGCAGCCCCCCCCCCCCCCTCCCCTCATGGAAAGCAGCTGGTTTGTCACTATTTAACTTCATTCATTATTTCCCCTGAAGTCATTATTTTGTAGAGGGCATATTTTTGCATTGATTACAATATAAATCACAGCGACAGCGTGTTGCATTGAGGAGACAGAGAGCAGCAGATGAGCGAACACGCTTCTGCATTGTTTGCTGTGTTTTGCTAATATTTCAGAGACCATGGTGTTGAGCTTCGTCCAACTTCCTGCATATGAAAAGTAAAATATAATTCTGTTTACCAAACCTGTGAGGTCAGCTGTCTGTGTACAAGTACAACTGTGCAGAACAATGAAGAGGAAAGTTTCTGTGTCCTCAGCGTCTTTCTGTGGTTGCATGTCATGCATTAAGCTGCATGCATGCATTCATTTTAGCAGGAGGAGCTTCATCAAAGGTCTAAACGGCAAATGTGCAGAATTGACTTAATTCATGTCAGATGGCGGATCCAGAGATGTGTTTGGATGTTGAGCGTGCAGCTATTATCAGCAATACTAGAATTAGCATCATCATTTTTTATCTTTTTTCTTTTCCACATGGCCGCCTTCTGTTGTTGCCAGAGATAATTATGGCGCGTCTGATGGCCTAAAGCCTCCATAAACTGTCATTAGAGCCTTCGCAGTAAAACCCTTTCTCTCTGGATTTTACTCAATCATTCACTCACTGGCTCGAACCTCTTCCAGCGTTTTTCTTTACCCTGTTGTGTTTAACCTCTGCGTGCAGCATCGTCCTCCAGAGGATTTTCATCTGTATTCCCAGTTGTGAGCAGTAACTTACTGTAACTTAGGATCAAACTCAGTCTCCAGTGTTTAGAATGATGCAGTTACGTTTTTCATGAAGTAATTACTGCTTTTGTTGTCACAATATGAGTTACTTTGAAATATTTTAACGACCTTTTCAAACCAAACAGTCGGTTTTGTTTCATAAAGTGTCTTTCTGTCAGTAGGAGAAAGAGATTCTGATTGGCTACATCAGGAGTGTCAAACTCAAACACACAAGGGGCCAGAATCCAAAACACACCTGAGGTCACGGGCAGAACTACATTTTGAAAACTTTAAACTGTAATTACTAAGAATAACAAAAAGACAGGAATATTATTCCAGAAAAAATCAACTTAAACCTTAAATTTATACAAGTTAGAAATAAGTGCAAGATAACATCGGGTCATTAATAACAATAAAATAAAATGATCTGGAGGGCCGGATAGAATTACCCACATGTGTCAAAGACTTTGACACATAGGGCTAAGGGATGCTCATGTTTCATGCTGGCCAATCAGAGCTTGAGGAACCAGAAGCTGCAGAAACAGTCAGTCTGGAGCAGCTCCATAAAAAGTTTGTGTTTTTAGGTAAGAGTTTGTTAACATCGTTTTTTTTCCAAGAGCGTGACAAAAAAAGCTGAAAAAATGACTTTAAATAAAATAACGATTTTTTTCTTTTGATCATAGTTTAAGACAACTGTCTGTCAGTCAGTCAGTGGGGTTAATCTCATCAGTTATTTTAAGGCAAAACTGAACTTGTGGTTTATTCTAGAGCAGAGATGGGCCAACTACAGCCCGGGAGCCATGTGCGGCCCGTTTAATTATTCAGTCTGGCCTGCAACACTGGAATGAATTACATATATAAGTAGACTCCTATATAATGCTTGCTTTTCCTTGTAATTCTGGTGTGTCATAGATGGTTCATAACAAATACATTGACCTGTGTCTAAAGGTGCAGAAAGTTATTATACATTCCGGTGTTGGAAGATTTGTTTCACGTGTGTTTTTTAATCATTTTTCAGATCATTTAAACCACATGAACGCAGCATTTTTGCAAGTTTGCGTTTTCCCCGCAGGACAACAACCATCAGTGTAACTGACTCGAAATGAGGACAAAAGCCTCAGATTTCTTCCTTTCTCCTATGAGACGACTGTACACATCTACTTCTGGTCCCGCCCTTCTATTACAGTTTAGAACCCTTTGTGGCCCACAAGTCTAAACATTTGCCCACCCCTGCTCTAAAGTCTTCCTATTTGTCGCTACAGCACCAATAAACTGTCTCTCTTTGTGACCTTTTTTCAATAACAACCTGACCTGCTAAACTCCCCTGTCCTTTGGATTTATTTAAACATTTAAACAGCACATTTAACAAACCCCATGATGTTATTGGCAGAGAAAGCGTGTCATCACATCACATTATTGTCTCTTTCTGAATAAAAGGGCGAGTTCATGAACCCAAATTGAGGCGATTTACTAAAGTGGGTATTATTTGTTCATGTTCTGGGGTACTTACAGCACGGCCCCTTCCGCAGCACCTTAATGCGCCGCTGTGCTTGGCACTGGGCTTTCTCCAGCTCGCACTCATTGGTGTAGGTGGAGGAATCAGAGCCGCAGACGGGAGCCACCAAGGACGGACACTCCCCCCTCTTACAGACACAGTTGGCCTTCGCCGGGTCGGCCGGGTCACGCTCACACACGGCGCCGAAGCCGCACAGCATTCCCCTGCAGCCTGTCAGACACAGAGGAGGGAAAAGTTAGCTCACAAACACAAAGAGAGACAGTCGGAAGAACAAAACAGCAGTTTCAGCTGCTTTAGTCAAGAGTCCGACGTATCTGGAGGTTTTGTGGAGAACATCAGACAGAATGTGTGAAGCTGGAATCAGATTATTCAGGAGATTCTTCTGCATATCCTGCAAACATGGAGGCTCAACAGACCAGGAGAACGTCCTCGGAGCAGCAGCTCTTTCAGGCCTCAGAGATCAGAACCGACACCCTCTCCCTCCCTCCCTCTCTCCCTCCTGGTAAACAGCAACACGCCTGCATGTGTACAAAACATCAACTCAGAGAGTAATTGACCCGTACGGTGGGAGCGACAGCTGCCGTGGCACCGCGCCCACTCACACGGCGCCGGGACCGCCAGCTGGCGGGGCGTCCTTGGCTCAGCAGTGGGGGCGTTAACAGAGGAGGCCAGCTCCCACAGGTAGCCGAGCTGATTGGAAATCGATGGACGACAGATCACAAAAACCCAGCTGACCGCTTCCAAACTCCTTGGTTGTTGAGGCGATCTGTGTCACCCTCACACCTCCTTATCGCCGGCTCGCAGGCCGCAGGCTCGGGCTACATGGAAGTCACCAGCTCACTGGTGAGGCACGTTTGTGGCGCTTGAACGACAATCAAGCAATGTGCGCACACAGGAAGACACACACCAACACAAACACACTGCATCTGCCGCAGGCGTCTTATTCTGGGTTTATGCTCATATAACACACTTTCTGTATGTGTGTGTGTGTGTGCACAGAGTGACAGGTGAGGAGGTTGGTTTTGACTTGCACACTGGTCCCTGTAGGGGACCGGCTGACATCTACCTGAGCTCACACTGTCTTGTACCTGAAGACAAAGAAGTGTGTGCATGGAGTCATCTATGAGGGCATTTATATTCCTAGCAGCATGTGTGTGTGTGGGTGTGTGGGTGTGTGGGGGTGTGGGGGTGTGCGGCCGGCTGCAGGAGTGAAGGCGCTGTCACGACTGGCCCACTGCTCTGTCTTCACTTCTCACTGTGTGAACGTCTGACACAAAACCACAAAAGGGGCTGGAGGTGAAATTTAATCAAATGGTGTCAGACGAGCGCAGCAGAAAGTGTCTGATGGTAATACTATTTCTCTGATCTAAAAATATCGTCTGATGAAAGAAGAACAAACATTTTATGCGATGGAAGAACGGGAGGAGAAGATCTGGAGGTGAATCCGGATCAGTTTTCCTGTAAGGGAATCTGGCCGTGGCCCGGAGCGAGACCGCCTGACAAAAGACAGACACCGGCGCTGAGGGTTCTGTCGGCGTGGAGGTGTTGACTGCAGGTCTGGACTCAGTGCATTACCTGCATAATAAAATACTGGGAGTTCTTTTTCTGGGAAACCCCTCCTGACACCTGACACTTTTGACACTTCCAATTTCTCTGGAGCAGGAAAACTACAACAAAAACTTTGGCAGTTAATGGGAACACCGATATCTACCCTGATGGCCGGGAAACAAAAACACGAGCAGAAGCTTCTGCTGACAGCATATTCCAGCGGTGCCGGTTCTGACCCGGTTTGACAGACAGCAGATTACCTGGAGGGCTGATACCCAAACACAGGCGGACCACCAGACATGTTCTGGAGACAGACATGCTCTGATTTTACAAGAAGCACCACAGACATCCAAACAAACCGAAGATTTTTCCACCAGGAAGCGTCGCATTTATGAGGCCGCCGTCACAATTGCATGGATGAGGATCAGTTCATAATCTGCAGGTTCATCATTTGGATTTAGTTAAGCTGGTCAGAAAGCTGTCAATCTGCCCGTTGGCGTCCTGCTGGTCCAGACAAACATCTTGGCCGGGTTACGCGCCGCCCTGCGTTTGGGCGACTCGTGGGTTAAACAGTGTCAGAATCTAAAGAATGCTCCCCGAGCATCAGCTGGGAATGAAAGCAGGAGGACGGAGCTGCGGTGATTAAAGCCCCGGCGGAGAAATGTCACGCTTTAGAAGTTCAAAGAAAGTGCGCCATATTTCTTTGGTGGCAATTTTCCACCTCCTATTGCCAGTTCTGATGCCTCCAGATACAGTGTGGGTTTGTGAGGTTTAAGTGGAGTTTATGGATCAAAAGACACAAGCACACTTCCTCTTTGAACTCAGCAGTGCCGAGTCTCATGGTTACACTCTCATCTTTGGTATGGGCAGATCCGGAGGATGACAGTCCATCACGGCTTTTTGCCCCACATGGGGGAGATTCAGAGGATTCAGACACACGGAGCAGGAAGTTCCTGTTTCTGTCCGCTCAGCTCTAAGATACGGTCAAACTGTGCGTAATGCACGTTCAAGAACGCACTGAACACGGGTTCTTGTTCTTCTGAAATGCCAAAGCGGTGTATATCTGTGAATCTCACTCCAGAATTTTTCTTTCACAGCTTGAGTCCAATAAATGAAAGAGTTGATGTCATAGAATTCTGGACAGACACAAACTCAAATCATGGATTTCTCCTCCTGATCAGTTTTCAATTGACTTCTTTCAATTTTCCTTTTCAGTTTTCAGCTCTTCTGTGAACTTTACCTTGTACTATCTTATGAGGTCCAGATGACCCAAGCCTTACATTGACGGATTATCCATCCCATGACAAATGTGGATGACGGTGGTCGGGGTTTCATGTCTGCCACGGACACCAGGGAAAATCAAAAAATCATTGAAGAAAACAAAAGTTCAGCACTGTGTTGTGGGGTCCAGATGACCCTGTTTTAATGTACACATGTCTAGGATTGCACAAAGGTCATGTGGATGCCATCCATACGTCACTGCCAAATCCGAGTTCCTGATTGGTCAAAGTCCGACCTGGTTTAACCATCAAAGTGCGTTCAGTGGATGTGCGTTTTGAACGTAAAGCCTGACAACAGCTGTAGAAACTCGTGTCAGAACACACAGACGTACGAGTTTTGAAGGCAGAAGCCAGAAACCTGTTTACATGGAGTTCTATTGGAATTGGTACCTCGAACAAGCGAAGCAGACGGCGGTGTGAACATGGCTTCACTTGCAGTGTTTTGGTGCGTCAGTACCATTAACTCTATATGAGAACTGGACCGCCCCCTGGCGTTCAAAACAGGAAGTACCCGCAAAATCCCAGAGACTTCTATAGATTAATTCTTAATCTTAATCTTTTTGGTAATCCTCTTTTATTTCATGATCGTTTTTCTGTAGTTGGTTCTTTAAGTTATAAACTGACCGATCAGATGCATCAATAAAAGTGGGTGGAGCCTGCTGGCCACCATGTCCAACGTTTAAAATGTTTGACAGGTTTCATGTAGCCCACTTTCAAGTGGAAGGGGCGTGGCCTTCCAACAAGCTCACTTCTGATTGGAGAGTGGTTACCATAGAAACACTGACTCTGACCGACTCTGACCAATCACGGTTACTAGGGGTGTGTTTTGGCCAAGGTGTAGTGATACGATACGAATCACCATATATAAGAACAAAACAAGTTTTCACTTTCCTTTTTAAATAATATGACTTTGAAGAAAAAACTCTCTGAATATGAATATGTCTTTCATTATAATAAAATGGTAACGTTCATTTTATTTAATGATCACAGCGTTGAGCACTGCAGCTGTATCGCATCAACAAGTGGCTTTTACTCCAGCTAATTCATGCTGCTTTTATTTGGGTGTGATGCGGGCAGCAACGTGGCACAGAGTTTCAGTCCGGTACGCATCCCAAGTAAAAACTGAGTAGAACATGTCTAATAACAGCAAAAGCCGCAAGGCTGACTGAACATTTAATAAAGCTGGTTCTCTTGTAGTTGTGGTTTTGGTGCAGAGCTGCTGAAATCCTCTCAGTGTGCTCTGATGCCAACTAGTGGTTGGGGTTTAGGTGGAAAACAAAAGTAAGATGTTAACCAACGTTTGCTCATAAATAACTAATTAAACATTGTCTTGTCAGCACTTTAAATTGACGCAAATATCATCAAATTCAATATTGCAATATATTGTCAAATTGATTTTTTTCCCTGCATCCCTGCTGACGATGTCTAGCTCCACAAAAATGGCGACGGAATTGACTTAATTTGATTGGAGCTGGAAGAAGACCATTTTTTTATCACACTCAGTCCGGTTCTCTGATACAGTCAACAATTGTTGCATTTTCCACAAACAGAATGAAATGGTGAGAAATGGGTCGTTTCCAAACTCAACGAGTCTCGACAAAATCGCAGCAACAAAGTCGTGACGGTTCCTTCGGGAAGGTGGAAGCTCTGAGGCTGAAGCTCCTCGGTGTTCCTCTGAAATTATTGAAGAGCGGAGCCGTTTGGCTCAGGTGGTGACAGAACTGAGGATGAATAATTAAAAGTCCTGCACTTTACGTGAGCGACAAGAAAAGCTCCAGAACTGCTGGGGGGGTTAACGATGCATACGTGACGAGCCGGGTCAGAAGAAGCCGTTTGTCCCCGGCCGATTAAATCTGCACTTCCACGTCAACTAGTTACCGCGTCGGAAAGATGATGGATGGAGATGCAGCTTGGTGGCATCTCCGCGACATCACATTAATGTTGATTAAGCTTAAATTCATTAAACTCTAACACTCCTCGGGGACATCTTCCACTTACTCCTCAATAAAAGGTCTCTTTCTTTGCAGCTGACACTAAGTAATACAAATGTGCTCCCCAGCCGGGCGGCTTTTAGCAGCCCCCCTACTCTGTCTTTTTCTCTATACTTCTCTTCATAAGGAGGCTCTAGCCTCTCTATCATTGTAGCTACACCAAAACACCTTTGCAGGGACGGGGACATGTTGCTATGGCGACGGTCTGCGATGCAATCGGCACAGAACAGCATCTCTCGACAGGATGGGGTTGGAAACTTTCCATAGTGCTCAAAGGTGGCTTATTTATGCAGACATGCCTCCTGAATCACAACATTAAACACATTTAAAAAGATTTTCTTTGTCCAGATTGGAGGAAAAAAATCTCTTTTTGTATTTTTACAAATCTGAGGATTGGAAAGTGCAGCCCGCAGAGGGAGAGGATTTTCTACACAGTCCAGCCCTGTTATGATTATCTACAGAAAAGAGTCTATAGGTGGTGCATTGTGTCAGCTGCAGAGCCAATAAAGAAAGCAACCAAACAGAAGGCAGCAGCTTTACCTGGTAAAATATCTGAGGGGGAAAATCAACCCTACATGGCTTCTATTGATCTGTGGTGAGTGTTCCTCGGGCACAAATGCAGTCAACTATTGATCTCACAGCAGTCGCCCAACACTGAGGGTTAAAATTAAAAAAGAAAAAGACCATCTCATCTGAGCGGCTCAAAATGAGAAATTGCTTCTTAGAAGGAGTAGAAATAAAAGAGAAGAAATGAGGCGGAGTTGAAAACAAACAGCTTTTCTGGTGCTGCTCGGCTCTTATCACAGCAACAGAAAGGCAAACAGCAAAAGAAAGCACCAGAATGATGAGTTTGGGGGCTGAGAGCCAGCGCTCCATTCTTTTATCGGCACAAAATAGGGGATCATCCATTTCCTGTAGCAGTTCGCTCTGGAGCCGGTTCTGAAGCTGGACAAACGGGCCGGTACCGGCAGCAGCTTAGAGTCTGTGGGAACGATGGATTGGACAAAGACAGACCAAAGGCGGGAAAAAATGTTTGATTACATGAAAGGGAGCAGAAAGGCCAAGGTGAGGGAAGGGTTAGGTCTGATAGGAGGAGACGGAAAACAGCGCCCACTAGGGGAGGGGCTCTTTAGGCACCTTACAATTTGATTATGATTCTAGACCATTGATTGTATCTCAGATTTAGACGGAGTGGCCACGCCCCCCTGGTGTTCCAAACAGGAAGTAAGTACAATATAGACAATAAACTTCTATAGAGACATCAACAGCCGTTACTTATCATTAGTGCTGCCACGATTAGTCGACTATTCGACGACTAATCGACTTTCAAAATAGTCGACGACTAATTTAATAGACGATAAGTCGTTACTTTATATTTGGTGTCAGAGTGTAGTAAAGCTGAAAGCTATAATGACATTCTGCTAGCTTTGTGGACTATTTTGGCATTTATTAAGGTTTTTTAGGCTATTTTGGAGTTTAGCTAATATTTTAGCTGCATGATAGCTGTTTTGGCTAATTTGGGCTTTTTGCTTTTTAGACTAATTTAGAGTTCATCTAATATAGTATTTCAGCTGCATGCTAGCTGTTTTGGCTAATTTAGGCTTTTTTTTCAAATTTTTAGGCTAATTTGGCAATTAACAAAAATTTTAACAGGCTATCAGCTTCAGCATCTTCAACTTTCAGCAGCCAAATTCAGCTTCCAGCATTCACACTAGCATTATCACAGCTAATGCTATATATCTAGTTTGTAGTTAGTTTAAAGCTAATGATGGTTGAGAGGTGTCCTTTACATCCAGTTTGCGCATGACCTGATTAGTCGACTAATCGAAAAAAATAATCAGTGATTAGCCGACTATTAAATAATTGCCTGTGGCAGCACTACTCGTCATTCTATTGGTCAAAATGACCATTCTTGCTCTGATACCTTTTTAGCATCTTCTTGATGATCCTCATGTTTTAATGTTTTTTCTGTGGCTCAAGTATTCAAGTTGTAAACCTGACCAGTCAGATGCTTCAGTAAAAGTTGGCATAACTCGCTGGCTCTGAACGTCCAACGTTCAAAATGTTTGACAGATGTTGTGTAGCCCTCTTTTAAGTGGTAGGGGTGTGGCCTTCCAACAAGCTCCCTCCTCATTGGTGAGGGTGGTTGCCATAGAAAGATTGACTCTGACCAATCACTGCTTACTGACGATTCCCTGGCAACGTCCGTATCATGAAAAAATGGCAACTAAATGAACTTTCTGTGGTTGGAGCCAAATGTGAAACATTTTCTATGGATGACGTCACACTCAGTCCAGTCTACAGATACAGTCAATGTTCAGACAGAAACACTTGGATTATAAAACGATTATCATCCTGAATCTGCTCTCTTCACCACACAACACAACTACACTAATATAACTTACGTTTATCCACCAAACTGTATTTGTAAGTATTTTAACTTTTATTAAGAGCATAAACATGGAGACTAGAATAATGATTGTTTGATAATCAAAACCTTTTACAGCATCAACAATAGGAGAGTTTTCAACCAATTATTTTTCCCTGAACTCAACAACCTTAAACATAATAAAGTCTTTCATCAAGAGATCAGCTTCAATGGATACTCCTGAATCCAAATAAATAGTGCTGACAGTTTAGCTATTGATTGCAGAGTGGAAGTGCGCCACACGGTTTGCCATGTTTGTTGTGTTCCTCAAATACTTTAGTTTGGTACGGCACAACTCACACAGCAGACCTCTTTGGCCTCTTTGACGGTCTCCATTAAAAAAGCCAAACGTTCTAAACATCAGTTTAAATGAGGTCGGGGTGGATGGGGTCATGCAGCCACGTTTGTGCGCTCTTCCAAAGGGTCAGAGTGATAAACCCCCCGGCGTGTTTAACGTGTTTGACGTAGAATCTCATTCATTTTCAATAAGCAATTATTACAAATTCACAAAATGATTCAGAATCGTTTATAAATCCTAGTAGGTGCATCTCAGGATAGACCCCCACCCAAACAAAACCTGTCAAACATGAGACATACAAAGAGGTGATGTTAGAGTTTTACAGGCGTCTGAACAGCAGTCACTGTGTCCGGTCCGGCTGTGAAAGAGTCTGCAGGTTAAATTTGAATCATTGACGGCCGTCCTCGTGAGGAAAACTCTCCTCAAGCAGCAGTAGATCCTTCTGTTGCCCCTTTGCTGCACGGTCCCGCCGTACACTATCACTGCTGCCAGATTTACACTTCTATTTCTGGTCTCCCTCGGCTATGGTTACTTTTATCATTTTAATGATGTCCCACTGGCATTAAGTACAAACACAAAAGCAGCAGTGAGCACACAAACACAAAGACTGTATTCAAACAGGATTATTATTGGAAAGGTTGGTTTTAATTGTAACGCCTGACAGAAGTTTTGAGGCAGCAGACTTAAGGAGGGCGGGGCTAATTAATGCACAGTTTTTAAACACAAAAATCATAATGTTGCACGTGTGCCACATCAAGGAATTGTGTGTGTATATCTCATAAAACTTCACACACATGCTGCCAGTTTAGGCTTACCACCACAAAGTTCTGTTGACCTTTGACCTCGGGAAGAAGCTGCCCTCTTGAATTAAAAAAAATGTACATCTACAACATCTACAAATCTAAAGTCCATCTAGGGATTTTAATCTATCTTCTCCCCCTAACTCCTCGAGCATCTTTGGGAAACTACTTTGAAAAAAAAAGTTGGTCTTTGAATTTGTAGATTTTGAACAGTGATACCGTCTCTCCTGTTGTTTGCACATTTTTTACTGGAATATTGTAAAAAATTACTACATGAATCGGTTCAAGCTGATCGAAATGATTTGACATTCAACATCAACGTGTTAGGAATGTGGCCGTGGCTAACAAAAAACTTTGGTTGTCAAGGAAATTCAAAAATTTACTTTAGAGGATCCTTCTGAAAATGACATAGATCTGTTCGTCACTCCGAGACGACCAAAAAATAAAGTGGTTGTTATAGACATAAAACCAACAGAAAAGCTGCTATTTTGAAAACAAGCATTTTTTAATGAAGTATCCGTGTGCAGCTCTGACCCAAGTGGCTGAAGCAGCTGTTCAGCCAGTGAGGGGGGGTCAGAAGGAGGCAATGGTGGGGAGTAATTATTGTAGTTTATGTAGGCAAACACCTGGTAACCTTTAGGGCTGGCAAAATGTCTGCCAAACCACCTGTGCAGATCAGTGAAAGAGGGTTCGCTGTGGCGACTGATAAGCTGAAAGGTGAACAACAGCGTTTTTTGAAGCCAAATTTGAACCATCTAAAGGGATCTAAATGGGATCAGGATGAGAGACTGAAGTCAGGAAACATTTCTGCAACTCTTCAAAGATGACCGCACATGCTCTCTTTCCACAGTCCTCGAACGCAACATGGACTCCACAAACCTGTTTGGTTTGAAACAAAGATCCTTGAGCAGAAATGCTTTTGTTTCTCAGCACAAATCCGTATTCTTCCTTCCCTCTTCCCCGTCTTTCATTAACTTTTCATGCACGCTGCAAAACATCAGCTGCTGTACTTTCTTTTTTTGGCATTCAAACCATGGAGCAAATGCATTTTTCACACCTACTTGGGTTTGCGAAGTTATTTTAGACCCTGGAGCGCTTCTCTGTTTTGTTCACTTGTTTTGGCCATATGAGAACCCTGCGATTGCCAAAGCAATTACACTGAGACCTTGTTGAGAGAGCTTTCAAAATGTGTCTGAAACCCAACCTCAGGGCTGTGCGTGCCGTGTGCAGCCCAGAGTCAGAGGGGTCCATCACGGGGGCTGGTTCACTGCTAATCTGTAGATTCTGACAGAAAGACGGTGTTCTCCTGCATCCACGTCTGCCTCCTCACAGCTGGAGGAGTCCACACAGTCTTCAGTGCTTCTGACCAGCCAATTGCAGCAGCCATGACAGCCAGAAGCTGATCTTGTCTTTGAAACCTGCAGCTCTTCCTCACACTGCAGCAGGTGCTGAGTCTTCATACATTTGACAGTCATGACAGCTTTGAACATCTGCCTTAATCACGCTCGTTATCTGAGAGAAAAATACATGAAAGGTCCGGAAAGAAAACGGCGGTAATTAGTGTTCAGGCAGAAACACGAGCAGCAACAGAAACAAGCAGACAGGATGAGGAGGAGGAGGAGGAGGAAAACCCAGAAATCCATCAAGATGGTCCTAATGTGCTCCTCAAGGGCTGTGATCAGGCCTTTTTGTTGGAGATGCAGAAGAAGTGAACAGCACTGATTTTAAAGCG
>NC_050518.1:26238120-26254044 GCF_002922805.2 Oryzias melastigma | reverse complement strand
GGGGGGGGGGGGGGTGTCCTCTCATGATGCTAAAGGAAAAAATAAATCTGTGCGCTGAACAAACTACCCTGCTTCAAAGTGTTTTTTTATAGTTCTCTCTTCAATCGTTCCTCCACCCTGCAACATGAATAATAGAAGCGGCGGTGACAGAGCCCTATTCTGTCACCTCATATCTGCTCCACAAACTCAGCGGCAGGCGGACAGGAATCCTTCCTGAGACCAGATTACAACTGCTCTGCAATATGCATGAGGAGAAGCTGCACGTCTGCAGAGCAGCCAGAGATCCAAACCTGCGGCCAGGCTCCTCCCCTCGCTGTGTGAGAGCATCTGACCTGCCGTAGACCCCGCCCACAAACGCATCCAGACCCACAAAAAGGCTTCCTAACCGGGGGGTGGGGGGTGTAACATCGCCTCACCTGCTCTCTCAAATGTTTCATCTGTGATGAACCTTCCCTCAATATTTAAAGGAGAGTGTGTGTTTGAAGCAGAGGGGTAAATCTCACCTGTCTGGGAGGTTCAGCTAAGATTTTCTACATCATTTGCATTTTCACAAACTTCAAGGATTAAAAGAAACAGGAAGCAGACAGATTTACGAGCGAGGACGTGACAGCACGCCGTGACAGCACGCCGTGACTCTACGATGGAGAGGACCACATTTCCTCTTAGAAGATGCTTCAAGCCCCACTCCCATCATCTCTTGATCTATTTTCAAAGTGTTCCCAGAGGAATCTTAATCATGATTACCGATATGCTGTTTTTAGACAAAACCAAAAAACCTGCAGTTTTCTAGGACAGTTTCTGACCAACTCCCACCGTAGTCCCAATAGTGCAGGACTATCTAGGGCATGTGTCAAAGTCAAGGCCCGGGGGCCGGATCCGGCCCTCCGGGTAATTCTATCCGGCCCTCCAGATCATTTTATTTTATTGTTATTAATGACCCGATGTTATCTTGGGCTCATTTCTAACTTGTATAATTTTGACAAAACATTTTTATGGAGAGTAAAATATTGAAAGTTATTTAAGGTTTAAGTTGATTTATCCTGGAATAATATTCTTAACCTTTTATTATGCATAATTATGTCACAATTATGCAAATTGGCATTCTGCTAGCTTTTGGGAGTATTTTGGCATTTACTAAGAAATTTTTTGGCTATTTTAGAGTTAAGCTAATATTTCAGCTACATGTTAGCTGTCTGTGACGGACTGGAGACCTGTCCAGGGTGTACCCCGCCTTCGCCCGTCAGTAGCCGGGATAGGCTCCGGCACCCCCGCGACCCCGAAAGGGACGAAGTGGACAAGAAGATAAATGAATTAATGAATGTTAGCTGTTTTGGCTAAACTAAGTTTTTTTTTTTTTAGGGTAATTTAGCATTAGCTAATATTTTATAAGGTTATCAGCTTTAGCGTTTTCAGATATTAGCTTCAGCATTTCAGCTTCTGCGTTTTTATCTATTAATTTCAGCATCTTCATCCATCAGCACTAGCATCTTCTTCAGTGGCCAAATTCATCTTACAGCATTCACACTAGCATTATCACAGGTAATGCTGTATATCTAGTTTATATGTTAAAAAGTTGCGGTTTTAAAGTCTTAAAAGCGTAGTTTTAGAGTGTTCTATAAATTTTCGGCCCGTGACTTAAAGTGTGCTTTGGATTTTGGCTCCTTGTGTGAGTTTGACACTCCTGCTCTAAAGGACGCTTCATGTAAACATTGCATAGATGAGAGAACTGAAACCTTCATAATCTGATCAGTTTTAGGAACGAGCGGCATCACTCTGCCCTCAGAGGTGTGAGTGGAGTGCAGACGCCTCCAGACCCGAGCCTTTTCAGTTTATAAGCCCCATTGAGAACACAGCGCTTTGAAACCCATCAAGACACGTTCCAGAACATTTTGTAATTTCTGACTGATTCCAGAAGTGTTCCCCACACCGACGATGAGCGTGAAACGATTTTATCACTTTCAGTCTAAATCAATGAAGCCCTCTGAAGGCCTGGAGGTTTTCACGTTAATCCTAGGTTCACTAAAGACGAGGAAGGAGAAGGAAAGTTGACAAAAAACACTTTACAGGCACAAATCAAAACAGCTAAATAAATAGTTCAGCCTTTCACGAGTACTCATCTCCGTTTGAACAGAATTCAATGTTTCTGGCGGAGCCTGCCAGAGAAAACTGGAGCCATGAGCAGTTTCCTTTAACGTGAAGAGACAGAGCGGGAAGCGGCCTCCATGCTAGATCCTCCTCCAGAGAGGAGAAGGCGCTCCATTTTTCCCCGAGTTGCTGGAGGGAGCCCAAGCCGTGGCAGATGGTGGCAGGATGAGACTCAGAGACAACCTGGCAGGAGCTTGGAAGTGACGCCAGGAAGCAGAGGCTCTCAAGTGCTGAGCTGGTCAGCAGTGGATAAAAGGGAGGCGGCCCCCTCCATATGGTCCTCAGCGCTGCGCCTGATCACAAAGAGGAGCCCAAAGACACGCCGCCATTGTCCCTGGACGCATTTCAGCCGAGATGGAGAGTAAATAAGCAAATCGCTGCCGAAAGCGCCTGCAGTGACTTTCAAAGTTGGAAGTGGAGCTCAGCTGAGGAGCCTGTGAGAGCATCAGACTCAGGAGAAGATCCGCCTTTATGCAGAAGCAGCTTCTTCTATTCACATGAAGAATGAAAATGGCGGAGACATTAAACACTAGTGCGGCCACAAACGATTCTTTTAATAGTCGACTAATCACTGATTATTTTTCAGATTAATCAACTAATCGGGTCATGCACAAACTGGATGTAAAACATACATCTTAACCTTCATTAGCTTTAAACTAACAACTAGATTACCTGCTATAATGCTAGTGAGAATGCTGTAAGATGAATTTGGCTCCTGAAGATGCTGGTGCTCATAGCTGAAGATGCTGAAATTGATAGTGAAAAATTTTGCAAAATGATTAAAAAATGTATAAAAAAGCCTAAATTAGCCAAAGCAGCTAGCATGAAATTGAAATATTAGCTAAACTCCAAAATAGCCTAAAAAACCTTAATGCCAAAATAGTCCATAAGCTATCAGAATGTCAATATAACTTTCAACTTTACAACACTCTGACTCCATATAATATAAAATGAGGACTAATCGACTATTAATTAGTCATCGTCTACTTTAATAGTTGATTAGCCATCTATTAGTCGACAAGTCATGGCAGCCATATTGAACACAGCGTCCTTCATTATGATGTCAGGATGAAAGTGGCGCCCTCGCTTTGCACACATTCTAGCTGGCCCCTCCCTCCACCACCAATTTTTCTACTTCTCTGATCAATAGCCTCGACCCCTCCATCAATTTGACCACAAATCTTTTTTTTCCCACCTTCATTGCAGCAAACCACAAAGAAAACCACAACAAAAACGGAGGTGGAGGAGATGGAGGAGGTGGGGGAGGTGGAGGAGGTGAAGGAAGGGGAGGAGATGGAGGAGGTGGAGGAGGTGGGGGAGGTGAAGGAAGGGGAGGAGGTGGAGGAGGTGGGGGAGGTGGCGGAGGTGGAGGAGGTGGCACCACCTCCTCCAGCCTCCGTCCTGGTTTGTTTCTGCATCAGTCTGAAGCCGAAGAAGCAGACAGGCTGTTAGGGCGCTGCCTTTACCTGAGAAAGCTCCGCCTTCATAACATCCACCTGAGGGGTGGATGTGCAGCAAGACTCCCCCTCCTTTCTCCCAGCAGGCCCCGTGAGGCCGTGCGCTCACAGACGGGACGAGGACGCGACGTTTAAAGGACAAAAGCCCAGATTGGGATTTACAGTCGGCGTTCACGCTCTGCTGCTTCAGCGTTAGCGTTCCAGCCGCTCGCCTCTCAGCAGCCGTGCCATCCAATTAATTGCCGGTGACACAAAAGTAGCAGAAAAAGAGCTACGCTTTTGTGCTTTTCATTAGCGCTCCGCGAGTCTCTCGGTGAGGCTTTGTAATATTTCCTCTCAGAGAGGAAGAGGAGGGTGGGCTGAGCGGCGAGGAGTAATATGGAGCTGACTGGAAGAGTCTTTAGCTCATCTCTGTTCATTTGTCTTCATTTCTGCTCGCTGAAACACTTAGCCCAATCTGACGTGCACGCCTGTGGCTCTGCCGTGCACGTGCAGCCTGCATGCTCACATTCGGAGCCGGCTGCAGTGCACGTGAAGCAGCAGGTTCCTGTTTGCTGCGTTAAACTGGATTCCTCTGAAGAGGTGACTAAGAGTTATACAAACACTTTTTAAAACAGTTTGTTATTTGACTCACTTTGATCATCAGAAAAAAGGTTCTCTGAAACCAATTGTATAAACTTTTTATTATAAACACATTTTTCATCACATTAATGAAACCAACATATTTACACTTTGCCTTTTTATAGTTTTCATGTAAACTATTAATTAAATGCTCAAAAGTTTTGAGCATAATGTCTGGTGGAAATGTCAGCCTAAAGGAAATACATTTATGAACAGACCATTTTACTGATGTTCACATGTGTATAGTGAACTGTTCTCTGTCATCTTCCAGGTAAAAGAGATGAGACTTTTGTTTTAGATTCAGATCACAGAAAAGCTGAAGTGATGTTAGTGATGTAAAGAAAGAGGAAGACGTCTCAGTAGAATGATTTAGCTTTTAAGTCTCACTCCCATCAACTTCTGATCTGTTTTCAAAACCTTCGCCGTGGCCTTTCCTTTATGATGATCCCGTTTTTAGCCAAAATAAAAAGAAAACAGATGTAATTTTCTAGGACATAGTTTCTGCAGAGTGGCAAGAGTTTATTAGAAATTCACCTCAGAGTTGTGGGTGGGACTGTTGGCATGGAGTAAGCCCGCCCCCTTCCCCTTCCTTGTTGCTGAGAGCTCTCAGTTTACATCAGCTGCTAGCTTACAGCCCCTACCTAAAATTACAGTGCAACAAAAATGCTAAGCAACATCATTTCTATCCAGCCGTACGGTTCTGATCCAGATTCCAGCCCCGACGAGGACAACAGATGTTCATGGATCTATCGGTCTGCAGGTGGAGGCAGCAGGATGGGGCGGAGCATGGAGATTTTTTTAGTTTGTTCCTAATTTTTTTCTCAGTTTATAGTTTCTTTTTTCTTCTTACCAGAACTGCCTCTAGTCAGAACCAACCTTTAAGATTTTAGAGAAAGATTGACTGCTGGCGGTTTATGACCTCTTCAGCTTGCCATACAGTCTGACCCTAAGAAGCAGCGTTTTTCCACCACAGAGATCAGACAGCTGCACGTAAAAGAAAAAAAAAAAAAAAAGACAGAGTCAGAATCAGCTCCTGCTAATGTCTGCCTAACCAAAACTACCTAAAGAAAACAAATAAACAAAGTCAGAAATGTAAAACTACCAAGATCCAACCCCAAACTAAAATAACAAAACCCAGCAGAGTAAGACTGCTGAGGACAAAGAGGGGAAAAAGAACCTCAAAAAAAGGAAATAAAATTGTAAGGATTACTAAATGAGCATTTATTAAATTTAGATTAGTTAAATGTATAAACTGATGACTGAGGTTCACATAGATGATAAACTATGTAGGTTTTTACATCCTGTTGACCTGAAGAAGTCTTGTTTGATCAACTCTACCTCCAGAATCAACAGATTTTATATACAAAGGAAAACTTTGGTAAAACGTTTGATTTTTTATGAGTTAAAACAACCCAACAACATTGGTTAACAGCTGTCCAGAGCTGCACTGAGATGATCCTGTTTGGCACAGAACATCTTTTATTTTGAAAATAAGTTATTTGAGCTTCTGTCAAATGCTAAAAAAAAAAAAAAGAAATCACATTTTGAGAGATGCTAGGTTCTTTTTATGTATTTACTTTTGTTTTTGCCAAAAAATAGACGCAATTCATATTTATTATTAAAAACAGAAGGTTATGAATGCAAATCCAAATTTCCTAAAGGCTAAAGTAAAACTCTGCGGCTCCTTCTAGGTTTGGATCAGTAGAAAACGAATCCAAATGGCTCTTTTACTGTTAAAGGTTGCTGATCCAGGTTTAGGTGGAGACGGCTCTGAACACGCAGCAGCAGAATCATCCGTCCTATGCTGCACGTGCACGCTCATGCACGGTCCTGCATGACTGACAGCTGACTGGATGGCTGCAGAATGAAGACGGCGGGTCAGACTCACCTGTCTGAACCGTGACGCCGTGCTGAATGGCGTCCTTTGTTTGAGTTCACGTGTTTTCTGCTAAATTAGACATGAAGCGGAGTGACTCCACAGCAGCTGGTGGAGATTCTGGTTCAAGGACGTTTAAGTGATGCAGATGTTTGCAAAATGATGAGAATGCCATTCAAACAAAACATCCAGGAGCCTCAGAGAAAAAAAACCCATCCATTTATTCAGGAATCTCATTAAAGAGGGCGATAGCTGTAGTAGGTCAGATGGAGAGAACGGAGGTGCTGAGAAATGCACGATTTAATATTAGTGGTAAATTACAAGCCATCGGGTGATAAACTGAAGTTTTTCTGGAAGACTTGAGCAGGCCGGCGGCCGAAAGGCTCCGAGATGGTCTGTCTGTTGTTCAAAGGAGGATTTCTCCAGCGAGTCACGCGCCGCTGGAGGCTCGCTCTGGATTTCTGAATCACCTCTGGAGCCGCGCACCAACTTTTTATGCATGAGGAGCTCTGAAGGACATTCAGCTTAATATGCAGACATATCCATAGCAGATGACAGCTGAATGCAAATAATACCGGAATAAAAGAGGAAACTGATGTGAGAGTATGACCTGAAAAAAGGGAATCAATAGAGATTTGTGAGGTTTTCTTTTAAAAAGTTAGTATTTGTGCTAAACATCTCAATCTAGAACTGCATTAAAAGATGCAGCAAACAGAGTGCGCTCTGATAAACAATGTTAACATTAAAAATAAAGAGGGGCGGGAAAAGCTTCAGGTGATGTAACCTGATGTTCAGAGTTGCAGCTGCTCCGACTGATTACAGTGTTTTCCGTTTGAATCTCCGTTCTGCTATAATGTGAAAACAAACACTGCGGTTCACAGGTTGAAGAGGAATAAAAAGGTCAAGTCTCCAAATGCAGAAAAGGTCAGCCGCAGTTTTTCTGGTTCATGTTTACGTGCACATTCATTTACTGGAGTTTAAAGGTTTTTACCACATTTACAAAGTGAGTCAAAGTGCACTGGAGTGTTGGGGTGGAACAGAGTCTGGAGGAGACGAAGCTCCAGTGAAAAAACTCCGTAGAGTCTGCAGCAAAAAGGACATTTACTAATAATTACAGGAGAAGATCAACGTTTACAGTTCAAACCTTTATTTAACTTTAGCTTTTTTAAATCCAAGAGAAATCTTTAATCGCAATCAGCTCTGATTTAACTGCAACACTTATGTGTGCATGTGTGTGTGCACGTGTGCCTTTGTTTGTGAGAGAACGTGTGTTTGGGTTTTAATGTCTGAGCAACAGTAGTGTACGTGTGTGAGGGAACAGGTACGTCGGTGCACAGGTGTGCATATGTGTTTGCACGTGCAAAGATTTGTGTATTTGTATGTATGCGTGCATTTACAGGTGTGTTTATGGGTGCACAGGTGTGTGCATTTACAGGGGTGGGTGTGTGGGGGTGGGTGTACAAGTGTGTGTATTTACAGGTGGGGGGGGTGCACAGGTGTGTGTTTACAGGTGTGTGTGTGCACAGGTGTGTGTTTACAGGTGTGTGTGTGCACAGGTGTGTCATTTATCGGTGTGTGTGTTTACAGGTGTGTGTGTTTACAGGTGTGTGTGCACAGGTGTGTCATTTATCGGTGTGTGTGTTTACAGGTGTGTGTGTTTACAGGTGTGTGTGCACAGGTGTGTCATTTATCGGTGTGTGTGTTTACAGGTGTGTGTGTGCACAAGTGTGTGTATTTACAGGTGGGGGTGTGTGCACAGGTGTGTGTTTACAGGTGTGTGTGCACAGGTGTGTCATTTATCGGTGTGTGTGTTTACAGGTGTGTGTGTTTACAGGTGTGTGTGCACAGGTGTGTCATTTATCGGTGTGTGTGTTTACAGGTGTGTGTGTGCACAAGTGTGTGTATTTACAGGTGGGGGTGTGTGCACAGGTGTGTGTTTACAGGTGTGTGTGCACAGGTGTGTCATTTATCGGTGTGTGTGTTTACAGGTGTGTGTGTTTACAGGTGTGTGTGCACAGGTGTGTCATTTATCGGTGTGTGTGTTTACAGGTGTGTGTGTGCACAAGTGTGTGTATTTACAGGTGGGGGTGTGTGCACAGGTGTGTGTGTGCACAGATGTGTGTGTGCACAGGTGTGTCATTTATCGGTGTGTGTGTGCACAGCTTTCCGTGCTCCACATTGATGTAATTATCTCTCGGACTGACCAATACCTACTTGATTAGTGTGTTTAAGTGCGACACCTCTAAACCTTTGCGACAGGCACGTGCACGAGCCCGTGCACATTGAAAGTAAGAGCTGGTAGTTAGCAGCTAACATAATTAATGGCCGTCTCTGAGGTCCGATTAAACGCCAATACATTCCTATGACAGCGAGGGAGGCGCTGAGAGGACGGCGCGGCTCCTTTCTGCGCTCCGGCGCCGCCGTTTATTGTTAAATAAACATTATTAAAAGTCTGCTAATATAATGATGCAAGCATACTGATTTCCATGATGGACTCTGCAGTTAGAGCTTTTGTGAACATTGTCACAGTAGGAAACCAATAGTGAGAAACACAGGGAGGCATGTAAATCGATGCCTAATTCCAAGTGAACAACAGGTATTGTAGATCAATTAAAACGTCTGCAGAGCAAACAGATTCATTCATTCAGTCATCAGATCTCAAGAATCCAGAATCCCTTTTTCAGTTCGAGCTGGTAATAACAGGAGAGATAAAGTGATCATTAGACACGTCTGACGTAATAGAAACTCATCACTACGATACAGCTAAATATTTATCCAATAGGTTTCCTCCAAATCCTTCACTTGAACAAACGATCACTTCAGCTGTTGAATCATTGTTCAGCCAAACACGCTTTCATTTTGTTTATTTGCCGTCCCTTTGAGCATTTTTCCACAATTCTCAGACTTTTCCAGCCAAACAATCAAATGCTTCATTGGTAAAAACAATCAAGAGTTTAATCCATGATGGAAATAATCATTAGTCTCAAACTGCTGCGCGTTCTCTACAAACATGTGGAGGAGGACTGAAATGTAAACGAGATAATGAATCCAGAATGATCTCAAGCTGAAAAATGACCAACAGCGGAGAGGAAACGTGGACAGGAGGGGAGCCGCTGGAATGGGAACAGAGGGATCCATGCATCTCCAACCGTTTGACCTTCGCAGGAAAGAAAGTCAACTTTAGCAAAGTTTGGATCAAAAGAGCGACTGAGGGCAGACAGGAAGAGAGAGCTGCTGGGCTTCAGCGGCGGTGCTTCACAGCTGACCAACGGAGCATTTTCACATCCACTGCAATCTGCCCTTCCGTCTGCCGTCATCCAGGAGCTTCAGAGGACGCTCCAGACCCAATCCAGTCACGAGGCTGGACGCTCGGGGCCCATGGTTTTCAAGCAGGAGCCGCAGATCCCCACCAGCAGCTCAGGGCCCAGTGGTGGAGTGTCTGTCACGACTCTGAGGGTTTAAATCCATGTCCAAATCCAAACAATCAGACTCCAAACTTCCTGTTTGACTTTCAGTATTAAGGACTTGGATGGGAGTGGAGTCAAATGCAGAGACAACCCAGACATGACAACAGACTTTCAATATGGATCCGAGGAAGTGACAGAAACACCAGAAGATGGGCGGAGTTTAGGACTCAAAGGTTCAACTTTGTTAACCTCTTCAGGACTTTTGTTAAATCCATTTCTTATGTCATAGTCAGTGGCCCCCATTTAAATAAAGTGACCTACTTTGGGAACCCAAAATGTGAGGTGCACATGTTAGGAGGCTCATGAAAATGGAGTATCTGACAGACAGCAGATGCTATGAACAGCTCAGATCTACTTCTGGTGGCTCAAATCTCGTGAGCTGAAACTTAAAGCTTAAAAGTGCTGAACCTGAGAGATAGTTTTCTATGTTCTCTAGAGGCTCAGATGTTCTGTCACCCCCCCCCCAGAAGATGTGAACAAACAAAAGTTTTAATTTTTGTTATGTGGTCAACGCTTGAATCTTGCTGCAGATATAAATCTTATTTCTCACATTGACTTTGCTGTCGTGATCGCCCCCCCAGCTCCATCATGAGCATATATTTCTTCAAAGCAGAAAGAGCCTCATTTAGCAAAAACTTCCCTGCCGTGGGCCGTGGGGGGGCCATATGATATTACACAATGCATTCCAGCTGATCCGCCCCCCCCCTCCAACGATGTGTGTTACCTGTTAGCGGGGCGGGGTCACTGATGCGTGTGCTTCCTCTGGCAGCGCTCGGTGTGTGAAAGCGCCGCTCTCCTCTCAGGGAGGGGGGGCAGATCATCAGCGAGCAGCAGAGCTTCCAAAATAACCTCTCTGGAAAAACAGCTTTTAATTTACTCAGCGCGCATGCGACGCCTCTTCCTCTTTGTAAACAAGTGTGGCAAAATCAAAATGGAAATGTGTGAACACAACAGTGCGACAACAAAACATGAGTCATTCACAGACATCAGTTTGGTCTCCATCCCAATTTCCGTCTGTTTTTGCTGTGGAGCGTATCCGTCACCCCAACCAATTTCCACGGAAAGCTCTTTGAATGTGAAGCCACAAACATCAGCGGCGCATATGGCGCACACTCGTCATCTATTAGAGGCATTTTGGCTTCATGATTTAGTATCTTAGCATGTTGAAGACATATGGAAGCGCAGATAAATGCTGGTCTTTGTCTCTGCAGTCTGCTGCCGCCTCTCCTCCCTCCTGCAGCCATCTTCTTCCCTTTCTACCTTTGGGAACAGAGTGGGAAGGAGAACACAGCCAACCGCTCTATTTCTGACGCACCGTCAGCCACACAAAGTGAAGCCTTTCCGCCTGGAGGGCACTTGAACGGTCCTTTGCCTGAATGACATGTGTCTGCGGCCGATAAGACCGACAAATTCAGACAACCTTTCAAAAGGGATCATGTCAGGTTGGATAAGTTCAGCTCCCCTAAAGTGAAAACAGTTCGGAAAGTGACTCAGGTGAAATCAGATCAGCGGCGTTCCGCCGTCAGAGACAAAACAAAACACAGAGTCAGAACTTGATCTAATATCAGAGCCGAAGGCCACGACCTCATCGTTTGAGAATCTGCTCTTCACCCGGAAAGAGATTCAGCGGATTCTGAGGATGGATGGATGGATGGATGGATAGATGGATAGATGGTTGGATGGATGGATGGATGGATGGATGGATAGATGGATAGATGGTTGGATGGATGGATGGATGGATGGATGGATGGATGGATTTTCCCTAGACCTCTAATATTTACACAACATAAACACAGGTTACGTGCAGAGAGTTAAATGCAGTGATTGAAGGTTAAACAGTGAACGTTTTTTCTCTCTTGACTTCTATAAATCAGCATTAAAACCGCCGTCTGTTGGTCTTTGCCACATTTTTGACATTTGAAAATACACCTGTTTAATTCTTGAAATAACGATGTAAAACCGTCTGTGTGCTGCCCCCTACAGGTTGAAGGCATGTTCACAATTAAATGATCTTTTGGTGCAGACAGGCAGCAGGGGGCGCTGCTGAGGTCGAGCTGGGGCACAGGCAGAGGACAGGCCCATCACTGCTGCTGGAGGCTTTAGGTTCATCATTTTTATTTAAACGGCGCTGATTATAAATCGGCTTCATGCAGATTTTCACATGCATCTGCAAAGATCATCCGTCTGCAGGTTAGTAATCAGACAGAAATCAGACTCTTATCAAGAAACATGGCAGCTATTTTTCATTTCATCCTGTAATGATAATATCTCCAACAGCACTTTAAGGCAAATGAAGGTGACAGCAGAATATGGATTTTCTGCTGCGGAAAATTTCAGGCCAGCAGCTTTGAAATTTAGATTGCATCAGATTCTCCTTTTTTCATTTAATGGAGTGCCAAACTGCATTAACGTGAATCACTTTGCTAAATGCGTCTCTTTTCACGCGGCGAGGGCGAGCTGTGCGTTTTTCCAGCCGCCGTTTACGGCTGATCTTTTCTCTGCTTCTTTGTTGGGAAGTCGAACAGAAAAACAGACCTTGTTACCCATTCTACGCTCAGCATTTCCATTTTCAAAGCAAAACAAGGTGCAAAGTGTTCATCAGGGACGTGGGAGTGTTTATCAGTGTTTGTGTCACCTCGGCTTGACACGCACTTAGGGGCTGCAGTGCAGCGCGCAGGCATGCAGGGGGCTGCAGTTTCACTTATCAATTAACACCGAATGATGAAACTAAAGACCGTTTCAACTATTTAGACACTAAAGCTGGAAGAAAAGCTTCACTAACAAAAAAAAACAATAAAAGTTTCTCAAAAAATAAAGTTTTCTTATTGTTTTCAAAATTATTTATTCTAAAAAATGTGTGTTGGAAAAATATTAAGGCTTAAAATTATGAATTAAAAAACCCTTTAAATAAAAAAGTATGATGCATTTGTAAATATGTCATATTTTTCTGAATAAATGATCAATTATATTTAACAAAGATTAAATCAAATGTATGCGGTAAATGACTTTAATGGCAAACTTGTTTTTTCTAACCAGTTTATACATATTTAGTTTTCTTTAATTATTTCAAGTTTTTAGTTGATCCATTTTTGACAAACTTCAGATCCCAAAGATTCTGGTCAGAGCCTTAGAGGAACCACATCCTCCCCATCCTGATACCCTTCACTGACTGCTTCTGAATTTTAGGATTTATTCATTGAAGCTCAGTGGCCCTGTGGTAGAGTGTCCGCCCTGAAACTGGAAGGTAGTGAGTTCCAATCCAATCCAGACCGAGTCATACCAAAGACTCTAAAATAGGACCCACGCCTCCCTGCTTGACACTCGGCATTTATTGGTTGGATTGGGGGTTAAACCACCAAATAGTTCCCGAGCGCGGCTGTGTCTGCAGCTCACCACTCCCCCAGGGGAGGGGTCAAATGTAGAGAACGCATTGTACACATCTAGCGGCATGGCAACTAATGGGACTTCAGCTTTTATTTGTGATAAATCTTTAAATAATCACTTCAGTTTCTCCCTTCACCCCAAACCTGGCGCCTCAGATCAGCTGATCAGCTTCTCCTGCAGGTACTGAGGTCCAGGAGAAGGTTCAGAAGAGAACCGGCGTTTTTGGTCTGTGCACTGAAGCTGTGGAACGCGTCAGCAGCAGCCTGACTGTTTATGTTAAAGAACTTCTAAAAACTCTTGTTTAAAACATGAAACTCTGCTGCTGTGTGTCAGTTTGTTTTTAGCAGTGTTAAAATTGTATCATTAAATTCAAACTATATTTCCCTTTTGAGTTGTTTTAACCCTTTCGTTGATTTTGAATTTTTCATATACGGTGGCCTTGAAGGACTGCGATCCTGTTAAAGCGCCGTATAAATAAACATGATTAGATGTGAAACCCTGAGAAGTAGTCAGATTTCTGAGTAATCTAGAGAAGATGTGATGCTGAATTTGCAGACAAAGGAGCATTTTTAGACTAACTCAGGAAACAATAGAAAATGTCTGAAAAAGTTTAGAAAAAACTCTTGGTGTCCTCCTTTAGTCTGAGCACTGGAAAAGCTTCACGCAGAAATGTGAAGTTTATTTCTATGAAACTGAAGAGAATAAAAAAACATGTTTGAGTTTTTGATCATATTGTTGGGCAGATTGTGAAGTCCACATGTGTTGTTGTGGCCTTCACAACCAACTGACCTGAGAGTCTGCAGGTAAAACAGCCAAACTCCAGCCAGCTGAAGCTCAGATCGATTAGTTTCCTGGGGGTGTATAGACCAAGTCCTCGCTGTGGGACTTTCTTTGTGAAAACAAAAACAAATCAAATAAAAATGTTAAAATTTTCACTTTTTTTACAAAGAAGCTGAATGTTGTGCTACACTCACGTTCAAGCGACCATTTCTAATTAGTGCTGCCACAAATGATTATTCTAATAGTCGGCTAATCACAGATTATTTTTTCTGATTAGTCGACTAATCGAGTCATGCACAAACTGGATGTAAAACATCTTAATCATCATCAGCTTTGTTCACCTTTCAGCTTATCCCTTTCGGGGTCTCCACAGCGTAACAGCACCCACTGTTTCACATCAGTGATGTGGCAGATTTTACGCCGGATGCCCTTCCTGACACAACCCTGTACTTGAGGGGCACAGGGACCCAGTTAAGGTCAACGGTCTCGACTAAGGACCCAATCTGGGTGGGGATCAGTGGACAGACCATCATTAGCTTTAAACTAACTAAAAACTAGATGTATAGCATTACCTTAATAATAATGCTAGTGTGAATGCTGTAAGATGAATGTGTCCGCTGAAGATGCTGAAGCTGATAGCCAGCTAAAATATTAGCTATATGCCAAATTAGCCTAAAAAACTGAAACAGCTAGCATGTAGCTGAAATATTAACTAAACTCCAAAATAGCCTAAAAAACCATAATAAATGCCAAAATAGTCCATAAAGCTATCAGAATATCATTATAACTTTCAGTTTTACTACACTCTGACTCCATATAATATAAAGTAACGACTAATCGACTATTAAATTAGTCGTCAACTATTTCAACAGTCGATTAGTCATTGATTAGTCGACTAATTGTGGCAGGCCTACTTCCAATGAGAAGTCTATGTAAATCTGTCTGTGTTTGACATGCTCTTGAACGTGCATCAGAGGTGCACTCAGAGACAGATTCATGTGAAGGATATTTATTTGAAAACATGAAACCTTCATAGAAATGTCTGACTGACCTTTGCTGACCCCTGGCCCTGATTTCATCTTCATGTAAAGTGCGTTCTTTGACCTGCAGGCTCTGACGCCGCTCAGCCCTCTCTGATTGGCGTTTGGTGTTCTGTTGGAGGGAACTTGGAGGGTTGTTCAGCTCACACGCTTCCATCACATGCGGAGAACTCAGACACTTTCTCCCCCTCTATCAATTTTTAATCCCTGAATCCGTGAACTGCACCCTCTTCTCATCTGTTGGTTTCTTCTCCTCCATCACTAATGATTAGGCCGAAACAGCAAAAGCAATGAGAGCCCCCGAACGAGCCATCGGGGGGCCACAGGTTGGAGAAGTCAATGATGGCTGAGAAGCACGTGTGTTCTGGATGTGGAGGAGATGTAGTGGAAAGGTCATCATGAATAGTACATGAGGGTGGGCCAGGTCCAGCTTCTAAATGTCCATCACTTTCCTGCACAGCATCTCCAGCTGCTTTAGGAGGGGAGGGGGGGTCTACTGGACAACTGCATGTGTGTGTGTGTGTGTGTGCGTGCGTGTGTGAATCCTCCTCTTTCATATTCATAACTCAGTCTAACCCATAAGCATTCAGCCCCACATGAGGGCCTTTGCATCCTGGAAATTGGGCTGGAAATAATCTGAGGAGGCGGGGGAAGAAAGAGGGGTCCCTGACCTGTGACCCATGCTTTGAGTGTGCGGGGGGGGGGGGGCCTCAAATGAAGGGCATAAATTAGTGAATGTTGTTTTACCACGCTTTACATAAATACAGACTAAAAGGCTGAAACCTGGATTCGCATGAAAGCTGCTTCCATGAATGTGAGGAAAGCTGCAGATGAAGCTGATAGAAGGAAGGAGAAGGTGCAGCTGATGAGAGGAAGTGCAGCTGATGAGAGAAAAGAGGAAGTGCAGCTGATGAGAGAAAAGAGGAAGTGCAGCTGATGAGAGGAAGTGCAGCTGATGAGAGGAAGTGCAGCTGATGAGACAAAAGAGGAAGTGCAGCTGATGAGAGGAAGTGCAGCTGATGAGAGGAAGTGCAGCTAATGAGAGAAAAGAGGAAGTGCAGCTGATGAGAGTAGGTGCAGCTGATGAGAGGAAGTGCAGCTAATGAGAGAAAGTGCAGCTGATAAGAGGGAGGAGGAAGTGCAGCTGACGGGAG
>NC_050518.1:26185701-26238079 GCF_002922805.2 Oryzias melastigma | reverse complement strand
AAGTGCAGCTGATGAGAGTAGGTGCAGCTAATGAGAGAAAAGAGGAAGTGCAGCTGATGAGAGGAAGTGCAGCTAATGAGAGAAAAGAGGAAGTGCAGCTGATGAGAGTAGGTGCAGCTGATGAGAGAAAAGAGGAAGTGCAGCTGATGAGAGGAAGTGCAGCTGATAAGAGGAAGTGCAGCTAATGAGAGAAAGTGCAGCTGATAAGAGGGAGGAGGAAGTGCAGCTGACGGGAGGAAGTGCAGCTGCTCATCTGCATCATTTGGCCATTTCTGTGAATGTTTTATGTATAAACTGCAGGAAAACTCTCCATGCATGACGATGATTCACCTTTACATCAGTAAAGTCTTACAAACTAATGCTAGTTTAGCATCCATGCATCCCTTTTCTTCTGCTCTTCTGTAACCGGGTCACTAGTTTACATCTATCAAAAGTTGTGGAGACGTTTGCTGCCGTTGGGATTTCCTGGATAAATCCTGGATTTCCAGTGTCTTGCTTCTTTTGATTTAAATAAACGGTTTTGTCATTTCACTTCCTGTTCCTGTTCTTGAGTGTTTTCAACGTCTCAGCATCAGTTGCTTGTCCTCCTGGATGCAGACCGTCAGTGTTTGTCTGTTTTCCTGTTTTTCCTTTTTCCTTGTGGTTCAGTTGGACCTCATGGGTTTATGAAATCCTCCAGTTCCTTTGGTTTAGTTTCATCTAAAGTAAATATTGTACAGCTTTTGATTATAAATGTATTTTTTAGGCAGTACTTAGAAAATTGTGTTTAAAAAAATCATTAAGAAAAATTCTGCAATTAAAATTATCAAGACACAAAGATGCAATAAATTTAAGAGTTTACTAGTTTTTCAATGTCAGGACAACATATTAGCAAGATGACAGCAGAGAAAGCTGGCCGGCCCCGTCTAATTAATGATGGAGGAGATATTTAAAGGAAACTCAGCTTAAAATTGCATTTCTGAGAATGTCTCTATTGAAATCATTGTGAATCAGAGCAGATGAAAAAGCGTCCTGCTCCGCCCCATTCTGATACAGACAAATAGATCCATGAACGTCTTTGTTTTCCTCGTCTGAGTTGGAAAGATCAGACATTGGGGCTGTGAGGGGCTGTAAGCTAAAGGGAGAGCATTTAAACGGACGGATGACTGGAAGGAGGGGGCAGGCTTACAGTTCTGCAATGAACTCCTGCTGCTCTGCAGAAACTATGTTCTAGATTGTGTCTAAAACAGCATGATCTTAATGAAAAAAACACAGAGAACGCTCTGAAAACAGATCAGAAGATGATCAGAGTGAGATTATGAATTACCAAAATGGATAAAGAAATAGTTCAGTTTGTGAATACTGTTTTAAAACAGACTCAAACTCCTATTTCATTTCCTCAATAACAAACAGATCCGGTTTGTCTGCAAACAACTGTTTATGAAAAACTGACATTTTCCATCTGCATCAAAAACAAGGCGATTAAAAACGATGCAAAAGCTGAACCACAAAGAAACCGATTCCCTTCTGCTTTGAAACTTGAAATTAACCCTGAGATTATCTCTAATCTCAACCCAAAGAGACTCAAACTGTTCCCCCTTAACTGGATCCTCCTGCCGAGTGTCAGCGCTGCAGACTGCCTCTGAAATGAGCTAATATCAGTCAAACTCCAGGAACAGGAAGAACCCATCTCCTCCACACACTTCACCTGCATGTCTCCATTTTCTCCCATCACACTTCATTCTTTCATTGTGGTTAATCTTCGTCCCGTTTCTCACTTCCATCAGAACCAGAACCTGAAAGCAGTTGGTGCTTATCTCGCTGACGCCCTCCTCTTCTCACTAGATGTTGTGTGAAGAGTGAACATGAGTGGAGAGCTCTGGTTTGTATGGAACGCTTGTGTTTATGCTGCACTCCATCCAGGCGACAAAGAATAAAAATAAATAAATAAAGAGGAAGACTATAGCGCTAAACATAGAACAGATCCCCTGCCGGGTCCTGAGTCAACACCATATGGCTTCGAAAACACCCAAACACATAAAGCCAATAGTGGAGCCGCTTATGCAATGCTGGAGAAACGGTGGATAATCTGACTGTCACCCCAGAGAGGCTTCATGAAGCTCACATGGACCAGACCTACGGCGCCAAACATCACGTCTTTATGCCCGATCAGAAGCACCGCTCTTCAAAATCCCAATCCTTCCTACTAATGCAAGACTGAATGAATGAGTTATATCTGAGGAGTGGCGACCTCGGGAAGAAGGTTTGTGTTCCTGCTGCGGAGCCCAGTCTCAGTGAGACGACCCAAGAGAAGGGCTCGTTCCCAAAACGTCAAACAGAAGTTTAGGATCAGGCAAGCCGGATCAAAGCCAGCGGAATGTTCTGCTGCTTCACTGACGACTTTAGTATGAACCTGGAGTCTGAAACCACTGTGCTAGAGAGGAAACGATTTGCTCAGCTGACGTCTCCGTGCTGGAAATGTTTCATTTGGAAATCATCCCAAGAGAACATCAGGTCATACCCCATGGTGTTAGTCCCAGCAGAGTCAGAGACCCATTTTCCTAAAAATAAGAAGAAAATACCACAAACCAAGCTGACCACAGAAAACATGTCAGATATTTTTCTGTCACACTGATGTCATTATGGGTTTTTATGGGTCAGGACACCCCCATTCTCCCTCAATCTACTGCACAGATCTTCTCCCAGAACCCCCTCCCATCCATGATTCTGTGGGAGTCTGTGCCATCTTTCTTGAATCCAGCATTCTGTTTAAAGTTTGTCTTGTTTGTCTTGTGTCAAGGTTTTGTTACTTCCTGTCACATGTTTTAGCCCTGAGAAACCCCAACTCTAGATGGGATAGGCCCCAGCAACGTCATGACCCCAAAAGAGATTAGAAGATTGATGGATGGACATTTTAGCCTATTGAATGCCATGAAGATTCTTATTATTGTCATAAGATTTTGTGTCCTTCTCATTGGGAGAGGGACTTGGTTGCAGACAAGATGGCGCCTGGCGTCATTGGCCAGAAGTGGAAATTATACAACTTACCCTGACCTTAACCGTAACCACAACCATAACCCACAAGTTTTCAGAATTGTAGAAAAGCTTTGTAGAAAAGTGGATCGCTAGTAAAAATAAAGTTTGATGAGTGATATGACAGCACTTCCAGCTCCGTTCCACTTCGGGTTTTGGATGTTGATGTCTGCAGTCAGGTCCTCATGGTGGATATGGGCTGTCTGCAGGTAAAAATGGTCACACCTGTGCGGGATACACGGGCGCAGCCTGACTTGAAATGAGGAAATCCGACAATCGGAGTGTAGTTTGTGTGGACATCCACCGAGCACTTGCAGGTCACGTGCACACCCCGTGCGTGCAGCATTTGTGCAGTCAGTAAGGAGCCAGTACTCACACCTTACTAACCACTAGAGCAGGGGTCAGCAACCTGAGGCTCCAGGGTCACCTGAGGCTCTTTTACCCCTCCATTGTGGCTCCCTGGTTCAAGAAAAAATATAGTTTTTGATTTTAAAAAGTAACTGTAAAGTAAAAAAAAAAAAAAAAGGAAAAAACTATCTCAAAGTTTATCCAAACTATGTGACACAGGGTGTCTTTTATTTTGAAAGAAAGTCTTGTGAACCTCTGTCAAAAGTTCATATATAACAAAAAACAAAAATGGGATATTTTCTATTTATTTATGTCTTATTACAGAAAAAAACAGTTAATTTATATTCATTATACAGAAACAAAAATGAATCTCTTATTTTTCTACAGGGTGAACTGAAAGTTTCTGGCTCACTGGGTTGTTGTTAGTAAGAAATTGACCCGATTGGCTCTTAGAGCATCTAGAGCAACTAGTGTGGCATCAGGACACCGTACGACAGTATCACCCTTATGTCAAGTGTGCAACTTCCTCACTAATTCTTCACAATAAGTTACCAAACGCACAACAATAGTACATTTCATTTTCATGACGTCCTATCGATGACCCTCCACAAAAACACTTACCCCCTCTACTGGAATCTGAAATGAATTTTTCACGTCTGGAGTTTTTTGAATAATCTTCTAGATCTTCTGTCTGTTCTTCACATTTATCATCATTTGATCCAGACTGGAGTTTGCGACCTAAATGTGAAAGTCCTCTCCAGCTTTCCGCCGCGCGCTGCAGTGGCGAGGAGTGAGGGGGATAAGGTGAAGTGGGCGACGTCTCTGCTGATTTCTCTCTGGGCTCATTAAAAGGTGATGAAGTTGAACACTCCCCTTAAAAGCAGCAGCCGCTCTCTGACAGGACAGGCTGGCCTCTGTCTATTAGCATAATGTGCTCAGGGAAAACACAAATATGAGATTTAAGGCGGCTTGTATTGTTGAATGATTTCATTCCACGCACAAAAACACATTTTCTCACAGTAATGCAGCTCGTCTTTCAGATCCGTTTGAGATTACGACTGAAACTGTTTTCCGTGACGTTTTGCTCGAATAATTGAAAGCTACTGGAAGTGAGCAGTCGTCAGCGTCGGGCATTTACTCTTGAAGAAAAAAGTCAAATCTCTGCACTAAAAGGAAGTCATTGAAGTGCGACTTTGTTAGACACAAAGCAGCAGAAGAGGCTGTAAAACCTTTAGATTTACATCATTCTCTCCGGTGCTGTTGTTCAAACTGCAGCCCGATGCTCGGCTCTTCAGCTCCACTCGATTGCTGAGAGTCAAATTCCTCATCCCCAGCCGTCTCCCAGCACAAATGAAAAGCCTTTTGTGATACGAATCTGACTGAATAATTCACTATAAAATCCTCCACCGCAGACAAGAGCAGGAAGGGAGTCTGAATGGAAATGTTGCATCTTTTTAAATTTTCAGAAGTTTGTCAACGCAGCATCAACAGACTGAAATTTGTATGTGTGGGTGGATGGAGCACTGCAAGGATTGTAGGAACACCACCAGAACCTCAGAGTCTCTATTGGAACCACACAGTCTCTATCAGAACCTCAGAGTCACCACCAGAACCTCACAGTCTCTATCAGAACCTCAGAGTCTACATCAGAACCTCAGAGTCACCACCAGAACCTCACAGTCTCTATTGGAACCTCACAGTCTCTATCAGAACCTCAGAGTCACCACCAGAACCTCACAGTCTCTATCAGAACCTCAGAGTCTTCACCAGAACCATAGAGTCTCTATTGGAACCTCAGAGTCTTCACCAGAACCTCAGAGTCACCACCAGAACCTCAGAGTCTCCACCAGAACCTCACAGTCTCTATCAGAACCTCAGAGTCTTCACCAGAACCTCAGAGTCTCCAACAGAACCTCAGAGTCTCTATCAGAACCTCAGTCTCCATCAGAACCTGAGTCTCCACCAGAACCTCAGTCTTCACCAGAACCTCACAGTCTCCACCAGAACTTCACAGTCTCCAACAGAACCTCACAGTCTCCATCAGAACCTCAGTCTTCACCAGAACCTCACAGTCTACACCAGAACCTCAGAGACTCCACCAGAACCTCAGAGTCTCCACCAGAACCTCAGAGTCTACATCAGAACCTCAGTCTTCACCAGAACCTCAGAGTCTCCATCAGTGAGGACCTGTCCTGGACCGCCAACACCACATCACTGGCAAAGAAAGCCCAGCAGCGCCTCTACTTCCTGCGGAAGCTGAAAAGGTCAAGAGCTTCACCATCCATCATGACCATGTTCTACAGAGGAACCATCGAGAGCATCATCTCCAGCTGCATCACTGTGTGGGGCAGCAGCTGCACGGACTACAACAAAAGAGCCCTGCAGCGCATAGTGAACACAGCCAGCAAAACCATCGGAGCACCACTACCCTCCCTGCAGGACTTATACACCACCCGCCTCACCCGTAAAGTGCTGACAATTGTCAGGGATGTTCACCACCCTGCACACAACCTGTTCAGCCTCCTGCCGTCAGGGAGGAGGTACAGGAGCCTCCGCTCCCGCACCACCAGACTCAGGAACAGCTTCATTCATCAGGCTGTCAGGATGCTGAACTCCTCCCAAACTCCCCAACCACCTATCCTCCACCTGGCTCCCCCCCCCCACATGAACAGCGCTCGGGGACCCACATGAACCATAATGCCTGCACTACTTGTCACTTTGAACCCCCCATCTATTGTACATTTGTAAATTTAAATTTATTGCCTTCTCTATATTTTTATTGGTTCATGTTGTAAATTGTCTTTTTTGGGAGAGCAGGAAACGGAATTTCAATTCATTGTATGTCAGCACATAGGAAGGATTGACAATAAAGTTGACTTTGACTTTTGACTTGAACCTCACAGTCTCCACCAGAACATCAGAATCTCTATCAGAACCTCAGAGTCTACATCAGAACCTCAGAGTCTCCACCAGAACCTCACAGTCTCCATCAGAACTTCAGTCTCCACCAGAACCTCAGAGTCTCCAACAGAACCTCAGAGTCTCCAACAAAACCTCAGAGTCTCTATCAGAACCTCAGTCTTCACCAGAACCTCACAGTCTCCACCAGAACCTCAGAGTCACCACCAGAACCTCAGAGTCTCCATCAGAACTTCAGTCTCCACCAGAACCTCAGAGTCTCCAACAGAACCTCAGAGTCTCTATCAGAACCTAACTTCACCAGAACCTCACAGTCTTCACCAGAACCTCAGAGTCTCCACCAGAACCTCACAGTCTCCATCAGAACTTCAGTCTTCACCAGAACCTCACAGTCTACATCAGAACCTCAGAGTCTCTATCAGAACCTCAGTCTACATCAGAACCTCAGAGTCTTCACCAGAACCTAAGTCTTCACCAGAACCTCACAGTCTCCACCAGAACCTCACAGTCTCCATCAGAACCTCAGAGTCTTCACCAGAAGCTCAGTCTCCACCAGAACCTCACAGTCTCTATCAGAACCTTAGTCTCCATCAGAACCTCACAATATCCACCAGAACCTCACAGTCTCCAACAGAACCTCAGAGTCTCTATCAGAACCTCAGTCTTCACCAGAACCTCACAGTCTCCACCAGAACCTCACAGTCTCCATCAGAACTTCAGTCTTCACCAGAACCTCACAGTCTACATCAGAACCTCAGAGTCTCTATCAGAACCTCAGTCTTCACCAGAACCTCAGAGTCTACACCAGAACCTCAGAGTCTCCACCAGAACCTCACAGTCTCCATCAGAACCTGAGTTTCCACCAGAACCTACAGTCTACATCAGAACCTCAGAGTCTCCACCAGAACCTCACAGTCTCCATCAGAACCTCAGTCTCCACCAGAACCTACAGTCTACATCAGAACCTCAGAGTCTCCACCAGAACCTCAGAGTCTCCATCAGAACCTCAGAGTCTCCACCGGATGCAGAGTGTTTTGTTTCTTCAACCGTCCTTCCATCCTCCTGGGGGGCGGAGCTTGAATCCTAGCGTTAAATAATTATATAACTGCTGTATATATAGAGAGAGACATTAATATCAGTTATCTGCAACAGTTGCAGGGGAATTATCAGTTAACAGTTCAGTCGGAAAAAAATGATATTTGAGATACCAATATTTAACCCCAAGATTAGATGTGTTTTTTGTTTCTTTATTACAAATCACTTTAAAACTTTATAAATATATCTATTTCCAGTGCCAAGGATCTATAAGGAACAAGTATCCGTGTCAGAAATGAAGTATATCTGAAAACATTCAGAGTGATATGGGTGATTTTTCTACATATCAGAGGAATACAGATAAACTCTAACTAAGAAAAAATCAGCTGATCGTGATACTGGGACGGATATATCGCCCATCCCCAATGCAGACGTTACAGTTCCATGACCTCACTCTGGTTCCTCGTTCACAGACGGAGCGTGTTCATTTGAAGTGTTGATGAATCCATTTCCCCATCATGGTATCAGCTGTCTGTCTCTGAGAACAGAGAAAGCTCCGGTTTTCATGGGGTGTATGAACGTGGACCGTAAACAGCACACAGATCAACCAAACTCTAAACCGGTTTTCTTTTTAGAGTTGCCATCACTGGATGGAACCATGAAAATGGAGCCAACAAAGAAGAACTGTAGACCCCTGATAATGTAAATATGTCTTAGAAATATTTCTGTACATGCTGGTGTTGAAGAAGTGCTCCTACTCTCTCCTATAAGTCCCTAAGCCCCTCCCCGGGTGATACGACTGCAGCAGCAGGGCAAAGAGAAGCAGTTCTAAAAGGAAAAGAAAAAAAGAAGATAAAGCGAAGGCGAATTTCAGTTCAGGTCAATTTCTGGACACTGATAACCTAATATTCTCAGCAGAGAGGATGGTGGAGGAAGCGCCTGCATTTAGGTTTGGGCCTGCCCTCACTATCCCACTCAGCTTTTTTCCGTCTTTCTGCGATATTTCTCAGCTTTCACATCCCTCTTCTTATCCTCATCCTCTTTCCTCAGTGCTTTTCTTTTCTAACCTTAAACCTCTGCACTCCCCGCGCTGCCGTCTTTCTTGCAGGTTCTGCTCATTGATTTTGTTGATTTTCAGGCCTTTTACATAAGCGAGGCCAACATTTTTCCAATCCTTAAGTAATGAAAAACGGTATCAACTTTTGACCTTTCTGTATGCAGCAGCGACCATCGCTTACAGAGCCCTGTGGTGGTGTTGTTTTTACTGTTGCCGTTCTAGAGTGTGTCTGTGCATCGGTTTGTGTTCAAGCATCAGGCTTCTGCACAGGCACCCCTCTTCCCTCCAAACACCGTCAGACCTTTGAAAAGCCAAACCTGCAGTTTGATGGTTCTCGTCTCAGAGACACAAGCCTCTCTTTGTTCATTATTGTTCTGCTGGTGAGCTTCATGTATGAACTAAGAGAAGAACAAAGGACTGCAGTAGATAAGCATCTTTATTCATCATGAGAGCACATGCAGCAGGAAAGCAGACAAAAAGGAAAGTCCAGATTCAGGCTGTGCATGTGTGCGTGCATGAACGATAGGGAGGGATGTTCCTGTATGTGGTCAGGAGAAGCATTTTAGACTATATTTGAGAGAGCGGCACAGAGGGAGGAAATGCCACATGCAAGAAAAGAAATCCATACAGGAATAGAAGTGGAGGTTTTGGATTTTGATTTTTTTACATGACGCAGAACGAAACCTTTCATTCAGAAATGTGAACCTCGGGGTTGCTGCTGCATTCATCCATCCATTCTTCTAAAAACACTTTCACTTCTAAACGGCTCAACATTCCGTTTCTTTAACCACAGATGAGATTTTTAAAGAAAAAAGCAGCTTTTTGTGTCAAGTGTGAACTAAGATCTAGTTCTGCCACAAACTAATATTTTAATAGTCGACTAATCACCGATTATTTTTTCTGATTAGTCGACAAATCAGATCAAGCGCAAACAGGATGTAAAGCATCTTAACCATCATTAGCTTTAAACTATGAACTAGATATATAGCATTAGCTGGAATAATGCTAGTGTGAATGCTGTAAGATGAAATTGGCCACTGAAGATGCTATTGTTGATAGCTGAAGATGCTAGTCCTGACAGCTAAAGATGCTGAAATTGATAGCTGAAAATACTGAAGCTGATAGCTGAAAATGCTAAAATAAAAAAAAAAAAAATTAAAAACGCTGAAGCCAGCTAAAATACTAGCTAAATGGCAAAGTAGCCTAAAAAACTAAAAAAAAGCCTAAATTAGCCAAAACAGCTAGCATGCAGTTGAAATATTAGCTTAACTCCAATATAGTCTAAAAAATCTTAATAAATGCCAAAATAATCCATAAATCTAGCCGAATGCCATTATAACTTTCAACTTTACTACACTCTGACTCCATATAATATAAAATAACAACTAATCGACTATTACATTAGTCGTTGACTATTTTAATAGTCGATTAGTCGTCAATTAGTGGAATAATCGTGGCAGCCATATTAAGAACTAAAAGACATTTTGACTGTGGTCATTTTAGGGCGCCACATAACCAAGAGATTGGTTGATCTGTCGGAGTGAAAATGACACGACAGCTGTGACTGTGATGGAGTGGGACAACAGAAAGATTTAACCATCGTTTGTGAGAACTGGAGGGAAAACGGTTATCTTCCTGCTCCAACCAAATAAAGTCAATTCAGTCTCCATTATTTAGCAATATGGAGGTTGCCATGTTGGAACCCGACATTATCAGAAAGCAGTGATTGGTCCAAATCCTTGAGTTTCTATGGTGACCACTCTCACCAATCAGGAGTGAGCTTGTTGGAAGGTCACACCCCAACACTTGAAATACACAAAATCTGGCAAACATGTTAGACGTGGCGGCCAGCAGGCTCCACCTAATTTTTTGAGGCATCTGATTGGTTGGTTTATAACTCAAAGAAAAAATGCAATTTAAAAAAAGGATTATCTGGAAAAAAAGTTATCAGATCATGAATGGTTATTCTGACCAATAGAATGACTGAGTAACAGCTGGTTGTTTCTCTATTGGGTACATTTCCTGTTTGGATCACCAGGGGGGCGGAGTTACTCAGTCCAGTTCTCATGTACGTCCCAACCCATGTATATCAGGAAGTGATGCAGCAGTGCCTGAACCCTCCCTCCTCAGCGTTCTTAAAGGAGGGAGGGTTACTTACAGAGGAGTTTGCAGCAGCGGACAGACATGAGACAGCTGTGGCAGATAAGAGCAGTTTGACACCAGTGGGAAATGTCACAGCCAATGTACATCAGTGGAGGGAGTCGCGCTGGAAGCCTTGTTTTCTTTAAGAGTGTGCGAGCTCATGCGAGCCGCACATATTTATACATTTATTCATGCGAGTGCAGCTGAGCCATGTAAGAAAGCTGCACAAAAGCGGCACGTTTGTGTTTCTGGTTGAGTAATTGCACATATATGAAGTGATTTAGGGTTCCGGGAATATTCTGACAAATAGAACAGTTGGAAGTGCAGCAGGGCTGTAAAGCGTTCATATTAAACGTTCCTTAAATCTCCCATAAACCATCATTTTATTGCACTTCAGGATGCGTCAAAGCCCTCCGCTGTAAAGTGCATCACATGGCATTTAAACTGAAATTACAGAGTAACAAACTCCAATAACTGAATTTAAACGTTTCATTTAATGTCAGACGGGGGAGAATATCTCAGGCACAAACGCATGAGTTGCATTTTTCTAACCTCCAAATCTGACCTTAAAAGATCCCAATCAGCAGCCGTTTGCAGAGAGACGGCGTCCTTCGGTCGTGTTGTGCTGTGCAGCAGCGTTTGCCTCCTGTGACACAGAGCCCTAATTATGGACTGAGCGAGAGCGCCGGGGTTCACCAAGCTCCGCCGGAAAAACAGGCGCAGCTGAATGATTGGCGCAGAGACTCAGGCGCGCAGCAGCCGGCTGACGGTTTATTCTGGGAAACCTCTGACCCTGGAAAAGTATTTCTGCATTTTGCGCTCACTCCTGAAACGCATCCAAACCTTAAAACGTGTTGGAACCGCCAAATTACAGAGCCGTGCACACGCTCAGACGGACACACTCATTTCCTGTGAGCAATCAGGGAAAAAACACAACGTCCATTTTTTAGCAACATCTAAATTGCTAAAATTACCCAGAATTCTGCAGATCATTGGTGTTTTTCTCTCTTTTCGCTTTTCTGGTTTTATAGAAATAAACAAGCAGGTGAAAACAAGTGAAGGCTACAGCCTCTGCGTTTGCTGTACAACAAACACTGAAGCCTTCATGAGAAACGATGTGTTCATGAACAGTTTGAACTCTTTTTACACAACAATCTGCATAAATGAGTTCTAAATCGCTCCAGATGGACGCCGCGTTAACCCTTCTATGGAGGTGTTAAGCGCCTCCCTCAGGTGAGGTCAGTGGACATCTTTGGATGTTGGTGAGTCATTCTGCACTCCACCAAAGAGATGTCTGAGCAACAAGCATCTGAATCCAGCAACGACGACCAGCAGCCAAAACCAGCTGGAGAAGAGGCGGCAGATCTGAGGAAACGCCAAGAAACTCTGGCTTTAAACGATTATTTAGTCGACTAATCGGGTCATGAAGTGGATGTAAAACACACATTAACTATGATTAGCTTTAAACTTGAAGTGTTTCAGCTGTATGCTAACTAAAAATAAAGACAATAGTTTATTAAACCTTTAATGAATCCTGCAGCTTCTTTCCCTCATTCGTTCCTGTCATTAAACCAGATTTAGATCAAATGAGGTTAGAATCTGAATCAAAGAACTATTTTTCTCTAAAGATAAAGTTTTGATCTCTCTGACTCAAATAGAACTAAAGTTCATTTTGTGGTTCTGAACGTTCACAACTGTATTTAACTTCTCTAAACTCTGACTCTATAGAATTCCAGACTGTCCGATGTTCTTGCTGGTAGCAGGAAAGTGATGATTTCTCCATGTCTGCAGAAAGACTTGATCTCTTTAGAGAGCAGATGTTCCTTCAGAGACATCTCACTCTGATGGGGGAGATAGAGGTTGCAGGGATACACACAAACATTTAGCTAGCAAGTTTGTGCTAATGTTAGCTTAGCTTAGCTAGCCGATGATCCCTCTTCATCGTTATCATACTCAGTCTCAACGTTCTTCCCCTTCAGGTGTTCCATAGTGCTGCTGTGGAACACAAGTTCTGCTTCGCAGAGATTTAAGTGGACACTTTTGTCTTTTATTTTTTTATGTTTCTCACTTTCAAGCTCCGTTGGCGTGTTGTTATGGTACCAGAGTCTTCCTAGAACTTCCTGTGACATCACTACTGACCCGGATTAGCACTAATGCATATATGTGTCACAGACAATAGCAGAGGCTGCATTAGAAAATGTGCACCGTAGTTTTGAGATTACAATAAATACAATAAGAAAAAGAAAAAGAAACGACTAATCAACTATTAAATTAGTTTTTGACTATCTTAAGCCTTGTGTTATCTTATGGGGTCCAGATGACCCAAGCCTTACAATCTCGTGTTAGTCATCCCAATACAAATGAGATGAAGATGGACAGAATTTCACGTCTGTCACAGACACCAGTGAAAATCAAAGGTCATTGAAAAAGTCCAGATGACCCCACACCCAACGTCAACATACCTAGGCCAGCACAAGAGTTAATCGTCGGCATAGTTGTGACTAATCGAATAATTGTGGCAGCCCTACCTGGCTTCTACGAAAAACTAAAAAACTCATCGCTGGAATAAAACTAACCGGGTTTCTGACACGCCTCTGTCAAAAAGTTCACACCTTAAAGGGTTACCAAACAGGGAAGTTGGAGGCTGAAATTTGAAAGTCCAGTCAGAGGGGTGGTGCTGGGGAACAGGACTGTTATCATTACTGGAGGTGCAGATCATGACGTGAGACTTCTGAAACTTACATGGTTTGACCAATCACAAAATTCAACTGTAATACATCGATTCAGCCTGTAGAGGGCAGCACACAGGCGGATTTAAACTATAATTTCAAGAACAAAACGAGTTCATTAAATTTGTCAAAAATTTGGCAATGACCAGCAGACAGCACTTTGAAAGCCTAATTTATAGAGGTCAACAGACAGAAAAGTTAATTTAGGGTTTGATTACCCTTTAATTTATTAAAAAAAGGTTTTGATGGAGACGAGAACCTGAAGGAGGGAAAGTTTGGAAGAGAGGAGGCAGAAACGTCAGAAAAAGATTGTTTTTTTCTAACTGAAGCTGAATTTCTGATGCAAAACTAAACAAATAAATAATGTGTCAGGAGAGATGATATGTGAGGAGAGAAACAGAAGATAAAGCTTTTTCTTTTTGTCAAATGGATGAAAGGGTTCATCCCTAAAGGGATTGTTAGGATATTTTTATGCAAGACTTGGAAGAATTTAGAAATTAGACAAAAAAGTTTTCTTCGGTTTTTCTTCAGAAAAGGCTGTCAGGAATGTCTTGCCTGCAAACTGATGACAATTTAATAACATTATTAAAATATGAAAGAGTGCAGGATGATGATGATGATGAAAATGATGATCCCAGCCGTTAGAAACCAACAAGAAGCAGGAACAATCAGAGTGCTTGGACTCTGCAGGAGAAGCGGGAGTCAGTCTGGGAGTTAAGGCAAAGTGATCCTCGGCTCATCTGGTCTGCTGCAGCACCACTGCCACCGTCCCGCTTGGGTTTTAGCAGTGAATTTAAACCAAACTGAGGGACATCAGCAGTGAGAACTGTTGCTGTCCATCAGCATGGAGAAGGCTTCACTGTCACTTCCAATCATTTGAAGTCTGTAGTGAAAACCCACAGGAGAAAAGCAATCGAGACGCCTGTCAATCATCAGAGACGTGAAACTCCTGAAAATGCCGGCAGTGGTCAGAAACTGGTTAAGAAAGCCCACATCTCAGAGGCTTGGGTCGGTGTCATCAAAAAGTGAGAAAACTTATTTCATCTTCTGGAACGGCGTCCATAAAACTGATGAAACCGATAAGAAGAAGCAGCTCAGATTTGATCCTCAGTCCTTCATATTAAAGCACGGCAATGGAAGGATCATGATATAAAGTCCTCGACTTTTGAATAAACTTTATTTGTATGCTCAAAGTGAAACAGCAGAGCAGAAAGAGAATAGCTGGAGTGACTTGAGAGTGTTTTCCTCTTTATTTCTCAGTTTGTGCTAATAGTCTTTGCACCCTGACTTGCTCTCTGCCATCACAAATCTCATTACAGCTTGGTGAGAGGAGCAGTGACTTTCTGTGTGAGCAGAATCTGTGACTGTACGGGGGGGGGGGTCTCTGAGTGTATAACTGACACGCTGCCGGGCCGAGTCTCTGTGTTAATTGTGTCCAGTGGAGGGAAACGCACATGTTCACACACTCTGACAACATGCAGCCTCCCAGAGCTGCTTTGACATCAGTCCTTGTTTGTGCGTTTGTGTTTACAGCTTTGATGGGAGCGGCTCCTCCCACAGACGGACCGAGTGCGCACAACCGCTAAATTATTAACGGACACTTTAGCGGGATCTGCCGGATTAACCCGCAAGGCGTTTTGTCAGCCCACAGTCGCTGAAAAAAACGGGCCGACTGAAGTTATAGAAACTAAGCAAGGCCATCGGCCCAAGACTCCAAACAGCAAGCCTGTGTGTGTGTCGGTGTGTGTGTTGGTGTGTGTTTGCTGTGAGTCAGGGTCATGGCCAGGTGGGGATTTTCAGAGTGGACAGTTTCCTGCTATTCTCTTTATGCCATTCTCCGTGGATCACAGAGCAGCAGTTTTCAGAGTACAGAAAAGAAAACACACACAAACGTACACAACACATACACAAACACACCCACCCCCACACACACCCCTATCCTAAGTTTCACACTGAAAAAATATAATACAATCTCTCACTAAGTTAGAAAACTGTTGTTAGTGTGTGTGTGCATGTATCAATGTGTTTATGTGTGTGTGCATGTATCAATGTGTTTATGTGTGTGTGCATGCGTCTTTGTGAGTGCGTGTGTCTGTGTGTGTGTCTTTGGTGTGGGTGTGTGTGAGTGTGCGTACGTGCACGTGTCACACACACATCCTGAAGTTCCTCTATAAACCGTTTCTGGGCGAGTGAAGGAAAACAAGTGGAACAGTTTGGAGGAGTTTGTGCAGCGGTCGACACAATCGAGTGAACCAGCGCTGAACTGCAGGCGTCTGACATCAGTTAAGACCATAAAAACAAAGACACAACAATCTGTGTGAGAACCGCACAGATACTGCCGGGTCGGGCAAACAGGCCTCCTCCTCCTTTGAAGTAAAAAATGCAGACTCAGGGCTTTGGCTGCTATAATCTAGTTGCGTTGACATGGTGGACCTTCTATTCCCCTAATTAAGAACCCGATAATGAAACCTGCGGCTCTCGTCACCCTACCCACCTGTGGATTTTGCTCCCTGACATCCCATGGGTGAGCCGTGAGCCGCGCTCCTCACAGCCGACGGAGCGGCCGTACCCGATCCTGACGTAAAAACACAACTGGGGTGTTAATCAGAAACACCGCCTGTCACTGCAGAGCTCATTTAGAGTGGCATTAGACAGTTCTCTATGCTAACTGTTCCAACATGTGACAAAGAGCTGTGGACGAGTGTGATGTCAATGTCACCCCCCCCCCCCGCCCCGCCAGGCTGAGTGACAAGCAGCTGCACTCTGTTCATCCAGTCAGCAGCGGTCCATGTGTTTTACTGCAGACACTCGGAACATTTAGGAGCCTTATATTAGATGTTATTTTTTCTGTTTTCACTGCTGTAAAAAAAGAGGACGTTTAAAGCGACTGAAAAGATTTTCTGGAGATAAAAGAGCAATGCAGAGGGAGGGGCCACGACACCAAGCTTTGACATTGTTGGGACGTCCGTGAGTGACATTTAAAAGAGTAAAGTCGTTTTCTGAAGATTCAGCAAAACACAATGTAAAAATCCAAGTTCAAGATGAAAGATTGTTGGAAAAATGTTCATCCTGCAACAGACGGGGGAAATGTCCGGAGTGTAACCCGACAGTGACTGTGACCCTGAAAGCCTGAGTCACATCTGTCCTCCCGTATATGGGCCGTCTGCAGGTGAAAAAAGATTAAACCTGTACGGCAGGACAGGTGACCCGCAGAAACTGTCAAGACTGTTTCTGTTCAATGAACTGTAAGGAAAATGTTCATGTTTTATCTATGGGCATGCTGCGGGCGACAGGTCCTAGTGTACACTTCTACACCAGCTCAGTGGCCTCGTGGTAGATCACATGTTGTTATTAATGACCCGATGTTATTTTGCGCTCATTTCTAACTTGTATAATTTTGACAAAAATATATTTTTATGGAGAGTAAAATATTGAAAGTTAATTAATGTTTAAGTTGATTTATTCTGGAATAATATTCCTGCCTGTTGTTGTCTATAATTATGTTAAGAAGTTACGGTTTCAAAGTTTTAAAAATGTCGAGAGTGTTCTATAAATGTTTATCCTGTTCTGCCCGTGACCTAAGGTGTGTTTCGGATTTTGGACCCTTGTGTGATTGAGTTTGACACCTTTGTGGTAGAATCTGCCCTGAGACTGGAAGGTCACGAGTTTAAATTTAAGATGAGTCAATCCAAAGACTCTGAAAATGGGACCCAGTTTCCCAGTGCTTGACACTCATCATTAGGTGGTTGGATTGGGGGGTTAAACCACCAAATGGTTCCTGTGTCTGCAGCTCACCACTCCCCCAGGGAATGGGTCCAATGCAAAGAACAAATTTCCCACACTTAGGTGTGTGTCAAGTAATGGGACTTTAACTTTACAACACATAAGGGTAAATAAGTGGGTGAATCGCAGATGTGTAGTACTTTTTTTTCATATTTTAACTATAATAGCAAATGCTACGTTTTTATCATAAAGGACGCTGCAACATCACAACGCAAATACAAAGCTATCATCAAAGAAGCGTGGACATACGGAAGATTTTGCTCAGTAGACAATGAACTTCCAATTCAAGGGGGGGGGCACAAAATATCGACTTGGGGGCCGCGAATGGCCTGTGGGCCACCAGTTTTTAGCAGAATATTATCTGCAGTTCAGCCATGTGTGTTTTCAATCTTCCTGCTTGTGTTCTAAATTAAACAGTGGTGCTGGTTAAAATTTTTTTTGTGTTCCGTCTATCTAAGATCAACAAAGGTTGCTGTGACCTCTGGACCTGGATGGTGAAGAGCAGCATGCCCTCAAATACCCGATCCTTGAATCAGGGTGACTCCTAAAAACAGCTTTGATGCTCAGAGTTTATCCTCCTTCAACACAGAGCGGGTCGATCCTGGAACAGCTTCTGCTGATCTTCACAAGCTAGGAGAAACACAAACCTGGACTCAGTCAGGGTTTTCTAATGCACAGAAACTAAACTGAGAGGAGTTTAAGACGGATTTGGGTTGTGTTCAGAACACCAGGCTCCATGAGAGTTCTCAGAGAACAATGGATTTAGTTTTTTTATTAAATGTTCAAATGTCATGTGACAGAGGGGCAACACGTTCACTTCCTTCACACCAAAAGTTTGAAAGTTCTATATACAATAGATAATTATTTTTCCCTTAGATACTGCAATGAAGTTTGGAAAATAATTATAATTTTCATAACACATATTTCTCCAGGGAACTCAGCAGAGGGAAGCTGGTTTGATAAACTGGGCCCTGACGGTCGATTCCCTCTGCTGTACCTCTTGCGGGTCTAGATTGGGGATAGGCAACTCCAGGCCTCGAGGGCCGGAGTGACTGCATGTTTTCCAGATATCCAAGCCCTACTCATGAGTGGTTCAGGTGTGTCCAGCCAATTAGAACATAACAGAGCAGGGATGTTGGAAAACATGCAGGATTGCGGCCCATTTAGACATCCCTGGTCTAAATGAAAATTGATACGCTAAAGATTTTAGATTTTCTATCATCATTATCCACATCAGCTCTGGGGTTCTGTCCTTTGTTCTCCTTTACTTCCCTTCTCTTCTTTATTATTTATTATATTTAGTTCTCAGTGCTTCTGTTTGGTGCAGTGGGATTCACGTGTTGTTCCTCTTTCCCACTCTCCTTTGAGGAAACAGGAGACATTTCAGATCCCAGGTTGATCGTCTGTGCTCCTGTTCTTGGACGTGAACCTCGCCTCCGGCTCGTCTTGGCCGTGGATTTATTATTTTATTATTATTTATGCCAATTCAACTATGCATACAAGAAAAAAAAACTGTTTAACAGTTAGTCCGAATAACATATTAACATTATTTATTTTTATGTATTTAGGGTGAACAATGTTTGTTTTTCCTAAAGAAAAGTGACAACATCTAATTATTTTTGCAGTCATGTTGATGGGATTTGATTGAAAGACCCCAAAGTGAGAAGCAAACGTTGAAAACTTTCCTCACCGAGTCATGAAGCCATGAAAGCAGCGGTGGTGGTGGCGGCGGGGGGGACAGAGTTCAGCTGTGCAGCTTAAAAGCTCTGTGTACTTTAAAAGGCCAACAAACTCTATGTTGATAAAACCAAGGCCGTCCAATCTCCCCAGCAGTCGGCACAAACTAACAAGCGTCTCTTTGTTCGGACCGGTCACAACAAAGCAGAACCCGTAATCCCAAAGAGGAAACTTTGCTGTGTACTTTAGATTTCCTGATTCTAGACTTTTTCAGCCTGTACCCCTCCATCCCCCACCCCAGCTTAAAGATGAGGTAGATATTTTCCTTCTGTTGTGTAAAATCTGTGATGTGAAAAGATTTAATTAAGATAGGCAGAAGAGTTATAATTAATTCTGCCTCTGTGTGACTCAGGCTTACAGTCAGGCGAAGGCTTTGGCAGAATAAATTACAGCGGCGCTCGCTGTGTGAGTTTTCTCCTGGTCTTAGCAAGAAAGTGGTACGCGTCCTCTTTGGGAGCTGATGAAGAGTTGTCAGTTGTGGGTAACGTTCGCTGGCTCTTTCTTTACAGCCGTCCTGCAGCCTCGGATCGAATTACACTTCAGTCCAGGAGTTTATTTTGATTGTCGGTGAAGAGGAACCTCAGGAGACGCTCGTCAGTGACAAAAGTGAAATTGAAAGATTCACAGTAAATGGGCTCTCGGCAAGAAGGTGGTGCTAGGCGGGATGGGAGTCACTAGAGACTTCCGGACTGTCTGAGACCCCGCTCTTCCATTACGCCTCTGCTCCTCTGGGTCCCTGACTTATATTGAATCTTGATTGGCCTTTGTTGTGTCACCTTTGGCAGAAATCAGATAAGATGAAGGCAACGCCTCCAGGGAACCATCTGCGGTGTTTTTCTTTTGGAGGGAAAATTTTAGGAAGAGTTTTTGGCCTGAATTAACCCCGTCCTGAAGTCTGTTTAGTCCGCTTTCTGTGCTCGGAACAGGATGAGTATTTTCTATTGTTAACAGCTTGAGGCCAAAGCTCCACTCATCAGGAAATTCTGTCAGCAACCCACATTTCTGAAGTCCAATATTAATCCGTCAAGCTGCAAATTGTATGAGCTTTCCAGCACTGACCAAACATACAACAACTGTCTTATTATCAGGAGACGACAGGCAATTATGACTGCGGTTTGGGCCCAGCTACTGCGCCTTTGAGCCTCCAAAGAAAACGCCTAATTAAAGGCTGCTCCCAGACTTTTGTCACTTTTTTGACAGGTGATTATAGGCCGTTCATTGGGGAGGATTCGTCAGCTATTTGTGGGTGGTGCGTTCGGTACATGCCTCCTGAGAGCTCGGCTTGTGTTGTGCCAAACCGGCACTTTTTCAGAGCCAGTCCTGAGATCCTCTCCCTCCAATTTGCAGAACAAATGCCTTCACTTTCTGCAGAAAATCCTCCACTAATAAGGCCTTCTCATCAATGGCATTTCACAGACTAACTAGGCTGCTTAAGAATGCAGGCTCCTTCGCATGTTGTCTGTGATTTACTGTAATTAAGTACTGGAGAGCGCGGCGTCCTTGGCTCTGAGGACGAGTTGAGTAGAACGCATGTTATGTGGGAGGGGTCTGTATTAAGGCAGAGCTATATTAGCCTTCTGCTTGTCAAAAGCCCCCCCCCCTCACTAAAGCTAAAAGCAACCATCTTCAAAAAGTGGCTGACTGCTGTATTTGGGCCAACTCTAATTGTCTCACTAATCTCTTCAGCATTAAATGACCCAGAGAGACCGGGTCCCACAGGGCGAGCTTACTGATTGGAGACTTTGCTTTTTGTTTTGCTTGGCATATTAAAACAGAATAGGCTGGAAAAGCCTAAAGAACTATTGAAAATGTAATTAAGGACCAGCAGCAGCTTTTAAACGGTTGACTAGTGCAGAAACAAACTGTGCCCTTCAACCAGCAAAACTTTAATATATGGAAAATGAGTGGCTAAATCGATAAGCGGGGCCTTACTTCATTGTGGGGGGAAATTCAATGCAAGACAAGAGACTGCATCACTGCCCGACTGCTGCTTCATTTTTTCAATAGATTGCAAAATTTCAAGGCTTCAAAAACAGACACAGAGACTCTCTATAAGATACAGCCATTTATCAAGACGATTGCATCTGTCAATAAGACAAAAACAAACACAAGCCGCAGATTGTGTCTGCCTGCTGCTGCTGCTTCTTTTTTTTTGCGTGTAAGGCACAAAGCGAGAAGGATTGGGCGTCTGAAATAATCCTCCAGGGCAAAGGTGGAACAGAATTGAGTAATGCTCCAATCAAGTTTTTTTTTTGTTGTTTTGTGGCCATTTCACATCGACAACCAAATGCAAGACAGCTGCATTCAGCGCTGACGACTCCTAATCTGATAGATCTAAGATTGCATCTTTCACAAGCTGTTTTTCTGTTTCTCTGAACAAGCTGGCCTACAGAGTGCATGATTGAGCAATTATCAGAAACAGATTCGGAGAGCCCACACTACGCTCTTTTGTACCCAGCATCAGTCAGACCTGAGATCATTACAAACATTTTCTGCATGTGTTTTCTCTCTTCACACCTCTGGCTTTACAGCCTGCAGACATGCCAGACGGAGAGACAGCTACTACAGCTACAGCAGCAGCAGCAGCAGCCCCTCCGTGTCCTCTTCATGGAGTAAAGAAAGCTTTTATTTCATTAAAACCAACTGAAACTAAGATTTCCTTACAGGACAAAGTGGCATTCCTGTGTTCATGCCTCTGGCCTACAAACCACCTGCTGCCTAAAGGAGCGCTGGATCCAAGCGGATAAGGAAGGTGTATTATCCTATTAGACCCTATCAGACGGATGTGAATGCTGCTGCCGCAGCACATATTGAACATCAGCCCAACTAGCCGTGCGGAGCAGATCAAATCAAGTCATCAAAGATCCTTCCGACATCAAAGCAGACCTGGCCACGTGCCCGCCATACCAACGGCACAGAGACAAAAAGTAGAGCCGCCAAAGCTGGCAAAGACGGCTGCCCACTTCAAAGGCAGACACCTGCCGTCCACGCTCATTATTGGCAGGAAAAGCCCCGAAACACCAGGTGATCAAGAGACGGCGCAGAGGACTTACCATCGACAGGAGTCGGTGTGAAGTCAGAGGGTTTGTCTGAAAGAGATGACAAAGAAACAAAGGCAAATAGGTTAGTTTTGCAGAAATACTTTAACTTCCTGCAGGTAAAAAGAAGGTAATTGAGTTAAAACAAACAAAGCCTCTTTATCTAACACCGCGGCGTCGCCCTGCAGGGATCAAGCTGGGCTAAATGGGCAGGAGTGCATTTGACTGATATCGACATCATCAGTGAGTCGTCATTCACTGCTTCTTTGGTCTTATCATTCCCGACCATACGGCTCGACATTCGACAACACAAAGGCAGATGAGGAGTGGGAGCTCAGCTGTGGGACTTTGGTTTTTCCTCTGGAAAGTGCCAGCTAACATTTCACAAACGTGTGGCATAAATTATACACAATCTGTTCTGCTCTCGCACACCTGCAGCCATACGCAGAGAAAATCACACTACTTTCCCCCTAATAAATCAAATGACATCATGCTGCTCCTCTGGTCAATACCCAGCGGAGGATGACATAAGGCTTCGCTTCATGGGAACCACAAAACAAGATCCGAAGTGTCAAATGACCACGAAACCCTCCGCTGAAAACCCTCGTGTAACCCGAGTCCTCCGCAGGCTTCATGCTGAACGCATTAAGCTTTAAAATGTACGAGAGGAGAAATTAAAACAGAATCCTATAAAAAAGTAAATGTAAAAAACAACAGTAGCTTTAGGTTAAATTTGAACTTTTCAGGTAAACGACCAAAAGAAAAAGCTTTAAAAAACGATTTCTCAGAGCCTCACAAGCCCTCGGTTTGTTTACACGCTCCTAAAAAATTACATTCACTTTTAAACATCCAGCGGTCCCACCTGAGACCCCCACGCCAGGAGAAACTCCAATACACAGAACCCATTAAAACACCTGCTATTCTGTGCAAGAAATACTAATCCTTTCAGAGTGAGTTCAGAACAACCACGATGCCTGGTCCAGTCAGTTCTATCTGCCGACTGGAACACAATCAGCTGACAGCAGCTGAGGCTGCTGTTTACTGCCAAACGGAACAGGAGAAAGGGATGCTGACGGCTTCGGTGACAAAGAAACAAACACACTCCACGTCTTTCAGAGATGCTTAAAAACAATCGTCATTTTATGAACTAGGGCTGCCACAATTAGTCGACTTAGAATAGTTGACGACTAATTTAATAGTCAATTAGTCGTTAATTTATAATATATGGAGTCGGAGTGCAGCAAAGTTGAAAGTTATAATGGCATCATGCTAGCTTTACGGGCTAATTTGGCATTTATTAAGGTTTTTTAGGTTAATTTGGAGTTTAAGTAATACTTAGGGTGCATGCTAGCTGTTTTGGGTAACTTAGGCTTTTTTCAGTTGTTTAGGCTAATTTAGCATTTAACTTGTATCATAGCTGGCTATCAGCTTCAGCGTTTTCAGCTATCAATTTCAGCATCTTCAACAGGCAAATTCAGCTTACAGCATTCACACTAGCATTATCACAGGTAATGCTATATATCTAGTTTTTAGTGAGTTTTAAGCAAATGATGGTTAAGATGACCTAATTAGTCAACTAATCGGGAAGAAATAATCCGTGATCAGTTGACTATTAAAAAAATCGTTTTATGGCAGCACTATTATGAACATCATTTTATACAGTTGAAAGCCCAAAGAATGACCCAACAGCACCACCATCTGCACCTGGGAAGCCCACCTTGCTGTTCCTCACAACAGGATTGGTCAGAGCAATCTGCACCGCTCAACCCTTGAGACGAGCACACTCATGAGACATGGTGGAACCGTCCAGACTTGTCTCTAAGGTACCCCTAATCCTCTTTGGTTGCCCCCCTTGGGGCATTAACCTTCTGTGAAACCTGTTGGCATCCCAAGACGCAGCTGAACAGTAAGTTTGAGCTCGCTTCAACTTTCCAGTCGACACAGAGTGAGAGTAAAATGAGTAGAGGTTGATCCCAAAGGTGAGAAATGAGCATAGACTGTATATAAAATATGGTAATGAGTTGTCTGTGAAGACTGTTTCCAAGTCAGTCATGAAGGTAACTGATCTTCATCTGGGGGGGGGGTGTTAAGAACACATATAGTAGAATTAAAGAGGCTGATGAGTGGAGGGAATGCACAGGAGCTCCAACAGATGGTTCTTTTCTGACTTGTGAAGACCTTAAATTGCAACAGTCCTTACGAATGGATACGAGTGTCTGTGGGCAAAAAAAAGTCACAAACCGGACACAGAGAAACACATTTGTTTCTATGGGTTCTCAGTGGAGAACCCATAGAAACAAATGTGTCAAAGTCAAGGCCCAGGGGCCGGATCCGGCCCTCCGGGTAATTCTATCCGGCCCTCCAGATCATTTTATTTTATTGTTATTAATGACCCGATGTTATCTTGTGCTCATTTCTAACTTGTATAATTTTGACAAAATATATTTTTATGGAGAGTAAAATATTGAAAGTTATTTAAGGTTTAAGTTGATTTATTCTGGAATAATATTCTTGCTTTTTTAATATTCTTGGTTATGTTAAAAAATGCTGTGGGCAACATGAGACTCAGGCGAGTCATACAGATTTTTCTTTTTTCACCACCCGCCATCCCAAATCCTACACAAGGAGCCTGTAGGTGCTGTTAGTACTGTTGATCTGATCCTTACTCAGCCCGAATGCTGTGCACACCAGGCATGTGATGTGCCTTCAAGAACATGCTAAAAAAAAAAAGCATTCTTTAATGCATGGTTAGCATATGTGTTCACACTGGACTATAGCTAACTGATATTAGTCAAAGTGGTGCACATCTGATGACTCTTGCTCCAGACTTTTATTTTACAGCTCTATTCTGATCAATCTAAGGTCAAAACCGAATTCTTCCCTTCTCCCTTCCCCTTCATTTAACCCTTCAAACGCAGGGTTATGAAAAAAATAGTGTCTAATATTTTGGACGTCACTATCGTTTGATGACATCGTCAATAATCTCCGGTCTGCTAGTGTTAGCACAGAGCTTCCAGTGCTTGAATATACATAACAATAGCGGTTTTATAACTTTAAAAAGGTCACGGTACAGCATAAAGTCATTACTTACATTTAAATGTAAACTTCTGTGGTTCGGAGTGCATCCACGTGAAGAAAAGCGCTTCTGAGCGCTACCCGGTTTACTCTCAGGATGGTGGACGTTAGACCCCTACATTTGGAGGGTGAAATTTAAAATATAATAATCCAGACATGACTTCCACCTCAACTCCCAATTCAAATCAAGGGGGAGGGAGAAGGGGAGTATTCGGATTGGGCCTAAGACTTGGTGTCATAGAATTCCAGAGATGCATAAACAGAGCAAAATACCACTTTGGATTTGTTTTTCATAAGGAATAAACATTATAACACACATAAAAGCTCAAAAAAGGTGACACAGCCCCTTTAAAGAGGACACCATCCATATGTCGCTACTAAATCTGAGTCCCTGATTGGTTAAAGTTCAACTGGTTTAACTTTCATTGTGCATCATTTACATAGAGCCCCCAAACTGTATTAAAAATTTAAATGCACATTTACATACTTTTCATTAAAAGTGGTACTTGAACGCGCATTGCAGAAGCCAGTGTGAATGTATCTTTACAAAGGAGGAAATTAGACAATGTGAGAGTAGTTTGTGTGAAAATCCTATGAGCGTCCTACGGGCACTCGTGTATTAGGTGCAGGCTTTGTTCATGCAGGCAGTAAGGAGACAGTAGCTGCACCTTACTAACAACTAGAGCAGGGGTCAGCAGCAACAGTAAAAGAGCCATTTGGGGTCATTTTCTTCAGATCAAAACCTAGAAGGAGCCGCAGAGTCTTATTTTAGTCTTTAAGAAATTTGGATTTGCATTCATGACCTTTTCTTTTTAGTGTTAATATGAATTATGCATATTTTTTAGCACAAACAAAAGCAAAAATATAAAAACAATCTAGCATCTCTCAAAATCTGATTTTTTTAAACTTACTTTCAAAATAAAAGATGTTCTGTGCCGAACAGGATCATCTCAGTCCAGCTCTGAACAGCTAGTAACCAATGTTGTTCAGCATAAGATAATATGTGATTTTAACTCATCAAAGATCAAACTTTTTGCCAAAGTTTTTCTTTACATATAAATCTGTTCATTCTGGAGGTAGAGTTGATCAAACAAGACGTCTTCAGGTCAACAGGATGTAAAAACCTACAGAGTTTATCATCTATGTGAACCTCAGACATCAATTTATAAATGTAACTCATCTAAAAAATAAATGATCATTAAGTAATCCTTACCTTAAAAAAATGCTATTTTACTTTTCTTTTATTTCTTATTTCTTTTTTTTTGTGTGTTCTTTTTCTCCTCTTTAACCTCATCAGTCTTACTCTGCTGGGTTTTGTTATTTTAGTTTGAGATTGGACCTTGGTAGTCTTAGTTTACAGGCTTTGTTTATTTGTTTTCTTTAGGTAGTTTTGGTTAAGCAGACATTATCAGGAGCTGCTGACTCTGACGGTCAACATGTCTGGGTCAGCAGTCTCCATGACTTGTTTCATGTTTGGAGCCACCATGGAGAGATAAAAGAGACACATGTGGATCTGGAGCTGCAGGTTGCAGACTCCTGGTCTAGAGTGTGTGGTATCATCCTTACCAATTCTTCACAATTCACTCACCACGCAAACAACAATGGTACATTCCATTTTCATGACGTCCCTTGAGGTTTCTGTACTGGCCTCAAGAGAACTGTAAGACACACCTGCGCTCTCTAGCCGCTCCTCTACAACCCTCCACAACTCCAACAACCCAAAATCCCACAACACTCGTACGGGTCACCCCCCCATACGGGTGCATGTGACTGAGGCTCAAGCAGATGAGACAAAGGTGCCGTCATGCCCAGAGAATGGTAAAGATCTGGAAGGAAAAGATGTAATTCATGAATCTGGGCGAAGCTCGACGACTTTTTTTGCATTTCCATAACCACAGGACAAGATAAGGTCTTTCCATAAACATATCAAGCACTTCCATCTTCTTTGCACCTGGCACACCCTGCATGAGTTCCTGTGCCTGTTTGAATGTCACAACACAGCCATCACTCAGCCTATATCTTCAGCAAATCAATAAATGTCTGGCTGTGACATTTAGCCACGTGCAGAAGGAAGTGTGTGCGCAGACGTCATCGTGTGTCACCTTCTGCTGCTCTGTGGCGGATGCGTCGTCGCACCGAATGATGAAGCGGCCGTGCGCCAGTGTGGGATGGTCGGTTGGCAGGAAAAGGACTTTGGGGGGGGGGACACAAACTGCATGTGAATGTATGGACACGCCTCATCTCGTATGGTAGCCACACACATGGTGATTCAACACCCCTCCTCCCCCGTACACACTTTCACTATAAGCGCCGTAACCATCCCATCCAGCTGTCCTTGTGGCTTCACGGAGGGCTCGCAACACGGGCTGTTTCCACTCACAAGGGGGGGGCTGCGTTAACACCGTCTGTATGAAATCACACATAGATGGTCTAACAACCGATCTGAGGCCGCAGACGACCTGTTGTTCCAGAAATAACCACAAGTTATAACCAGAGGGACGAGAGGCAAAGACGGAGCAACACGGGAGGATGATGGAATGAGGCGCTCTCCGGTTGAGGGGCTTTACCATCTGAAGTCAGTATCAAGACATCTGTGGACATTAGAGGATGTGACGCAAAAAACTGCAGAGGAATCCCACTAAACAACAAACACGATAGAAAGAACCTGAGGGAGACACAGCATGTCACCATCCACACAGATGTAAACCTTTAGTCACATGCACCTGTACAGGTTCAGCAGGTGTGAGGGGTGTCCGGGTCCACGAAGGCTCGTAAAGATGAGCGGCTGAATCTTTAAAGAGACCGCAGTGGAGTCTTTCAGGTCCCGTGAGGCTCGTACCTCAAGAGACGTCATATAAAGAGAACGTAGGGTTTTCGCGCGCGTGGTCAGTGTGTCGAGAAGTTACACACGTCGTACGCCGTCCGTACGTCACTAGTGAGGTGTGAGAAATGTCCGACAGGAATCATTCTCCCTCCCAACTCCTTATATGTGGATGTATGGTTCAGCCCCCCAAACGGTCACTTTTGACGTTCTGTGTTTTCATAACTTGCCATTTTTGATGTGCTGGCGGCTTCCACTAAATCACAGGTACCCAACTCTTGGGACGCAGTTAGGGTGCCCGCAACAGTCCTGTCCACGTCCCGGTACTGGTCCGCATTGGGGATCCCTGATAACTATAAGCTAGCAGCCCTCGGAGCGGTACCAGTTCACGGCCAAAAGGTTGAAGACCCCTGATTTGATTGGGTCTCATTGATGGAATTGATGGAACAGAAAAACTTCCATAGTGTTTGTGTTAGAACACTTAAACATGCTACTATGCAGGATAAAATGCCAAGCTACACTTTACATGCTACAGATAACATAAAGACTTGGGAAAGTCTATGAGGAGGACGGGCTCAGCAGAAGCTTTTAGCTTGGAGAGAAACCACATCTAAAGCAAAGACGAGCCTCAAACTGGGAGTAAATGGTACAAAAAGTTCATTGAAATGTGCCGTCTGATTTTGTCACAGTTTAAGCTCCATTAGTTGGTGTTGTTGAATGCCACCCTCTGAGTGCATTCAGCCATTCCACTGAATTCTAAAATAGCAGCTACATTTATAAGCATTATCTGATATTTTCATATCACTAGCTGGCATTTTTAGATCCATCTTGAAAGCTGTGTTTAAACCCCGTCTGCAGCAGCTTTCATAAATGCTGCTCAGGAAAATGCCAGTCGGAATAACAAACAGCTCTCACAAAACCACAGGTTTGCCTAACAGCAGCTTCTGCCAACCCCATGTTGATGCCGACGTGGACCGGCCCGGAATCTGAACACGGATGGCAAAACCGCCATAAAAGATCACGAAACGAGTCAGGAAGCAGCATCAAACAAATGAAGAAGGAAGTTAAAGAAAACATCCACACATTTGACCCTAAAATGGCTTACAGATCTGAACCAGAAAACTGTTCATAAATGTAAATTTGACATGAGAAAATCCAAAGTTACTATTGAGATGCTGCACTTTCAGGGAGGAACGTTTTTGCAGTGAGCCGATGACTGGAGGATCTGGGCTTTCACACCACAAGATAACTGTCTCTGCCACCAGAGGCTTTAATCTGGATGATATATTTCATTGCACAGTACAAAGTAAATGCCAAGGCTTGAGAGATGAGATCTGAAACAGCCTGCTCAGACGTAGACGACGGGGGGAGGACGTTAACCAAACCAAATGTCCCCATTTCAAGGGCAAACAAAGCTGTCTGGGTGAGCGAGGCTTTAGAGCCTCCACGACTCAAAGTAAAAAGTTGTTTGTCCTGCTAATAGATTGGCTCTGGGATTGGGTTTCCAGTGTGTTTGCTTCAGTGTGTTTGCTAGGACCCACGTACAGTTATTGAGGAAGAGGAGCACGGCGAAGCCCAGCGTGGACGTGGCCAGCAGGATCAGGCAGATGTTGCAGGGGATCATGAAGTAGCGCACCACCAGGGACACCTTGTGCTGGTATCTGCGTTCCCGCTCCGGTCCCGGCGGCGAGGGGTAATGACACCCGCTCATGCTCCAATCCAGTGACCCCCTCCCCCCCAGGGCGGAGGGGACAGCGGGGCGCGGAGCGCGCCGGGGGGTCCCCAGAGACCCGTTGGAGAAAATGATGGCGGTGTAGTGAGGGCTGAAGATGAAGCGCGGGAAAGGTGGCGTCACAGAAAATCACAGCCAAAAGCTTTTAACTGCTGCAAAGCTTCTTACAGGTAATAACATCCATTTGGAGATGGGGGGGGGGGGTACTCCTAAAACCCCCCACCTTTCCACACCACCTCCATTCTGCTGGGAAGAAGACCAGCTAGTGTGGATTGAGTGGAAGTGATGGAGCCGTGTCTGCTGTGTGGATGGAAGTGGGTGGTGATAATGAGTTTAACAATGTGTGTTGGAGGGCTTCTGGCAGGACCGGCTGCTGGATGTGGGTGTCTTGGTTGTCAGAAATCCACACAGAAAGACTGACAGGAAATCCACTCCCCCCTCCCTCCAACACCCACTGCTAATTACTCAATTGTGAAGGAGGTCAAAGGACGGCGCCCCTTCCTCCGCTGTCAGAACAATCCAAGGAGCTCATCCAGTTATGCTTCAGGTTCTTCCCTCTGAAACTTTTCCAGACCAGCTTCTTTGGTTTTACGGTCTCCTCCTCCTGTAGGGTTCATCCAGAGGACGTAAATCCTTCCCGGGCATCGCGATCCGTCCGGTTCTCCTTCACCATCCAGAGAAATGCTTCATTTCCCGCTCCTTCCTCCGCGGTTCAATTCCCGTTATTCCCGTAGGACTGAGGGGTGATCAGCTGGCCCCCCGCTGGGTCAGAAGAGGGGAGGCAGACCGGACCTGTCAGGTGTGAGGGAACCAACTCCAGAGCGGAACGCGCGGACCACACATTCCCGGGATGGACCCCCTTCTGTCGGGAAGAAAGCTCGAAGCGCACCGGAGAGCCTCACGAGAACCTTCCGGGACGAACTTGTTCCGCTGCGGATAACAACCCGCCGATCACCGGCAGCCCGAGCAGCGAACGGGGCTCAGAGCGAGCCTCATCCCCGGGCGGCAGGTACCGGTCCCGGTGTCCGCGGTCAGCGGCAGAAGTGACGGAGGAGCGGATCCCGACACTCCGGTGTTGTTCCTCTGTCAGACAAAAGCAGCGACATGTCCCTGCCTGAACAGACACGCGCCCTCTGAGCGCCGCGCGCGCAGTCAGAGGAGGATGAGCGCGCGGGCGGGGTGGGGTGGGGGGTGGAGGGGTCGTCTTTAACAAAGGCTCCGCCGATTGGAGAGGAGGAAACGGAGTAGTACTCAAGTCCCGTCAAAGTGTGTGTGTGTGTGTCGGGGGGGGGGTCCTTCAGCCGGGAGGTGTCATCCACCCTCCCACCCCCCGTTTGTTTGCAGCTTCGTCAGAAGCATGTCTCTTCTACAAGAGCGGGAGAATTTCTACACATTAATGAGGCTCAGAGAGCAAAAACCGGGGAGGGGGCACCGACATCCCGGAGACATCAGACCCCCGCGCGCCGGAGCGACTCCCGCTCCTCCGCCGCTAACAAGCCGTCATTCAGTTCATGAACATTTCCCGCGGAAACCGAAAAGAACTGCGATCAGTGAACGCAGCGTCTGACCCGCCGCTGCAGGAGTTCAAAAGCGAAGCTTGACGGTCTGTTCCTGACGCGGTAATGAGGTCAGGATGGGGGGGTGGGGGGAATTCACTGTTTGCTTTGAAGAAACTCAACAGCAGCGGCGGCAGATGCGAGGCGGGACCGAGCATCAATTATGGATGGTTCCTCACAAACACTGATGCATCCCGGGCTTCATCCACGCAGACGCAGTGACTGTGGAGCGCGCGAGCCTCATAGGAGGCTGCAGTCAGAGCGGGAAAGTTCACACGTGGTGATGGTGTGTGTGTGCGGTTCCTTTCAGAATCATTTATTTCTTTCAACAGTTTTCATTCCCAGACTCAAACTGGGGGGTGGAAGATGACGGAGTAGCAAGTATAGGGTCACAAAAAGGTCATAACCAACATCCTACACATGGGGGGGGGGGCTCTTTCGACTCCAGCTTCATAACCCCCCCCCCCATAACACACACACAGACACCTGCATGTTTGTTATCGCTTCTCACCTTTCCAAACACACACTAACTTCCGCCAGCAGAGGGCGCTGGGGAGTCATCCCCGCACCTCTCCGATGCTCCGACCCAAATCAAATCTTCATTGACATCAAAGCTTATCTGCTTTGATCCATTTTTAATGCCACAAGTATCTCACAAGGTTAACATGCTTCTCTGGACCCTTTGAAATAGCAGCTTCCATCAGCATCCAGAGGAGTTGCTCTCTTCCTTAGAGCTGTCATGTTTTATGCAGGCACAGACATTTGTCTTGTTAAATAACTGATTGGTAATTATATTTCAATTTTGTGAGTTGTGTGTTTATGTGTGTGGGAGCACCGGCGGCGGCGCAGCACATCCTGGTCTTCCGATCGACCGGCCGGCTGCCGCTCATCAAACTGATCTGAAAGAAAAGCGGCGCTGGCCTCGCAGAACGAGAATTCCTCCTCAAAGGGCAAAAGGATCATCGAGTGAAGAGTGAGAGAAGAAAAGAGGCTGTTATCGTGGAGATTTACAGAGCAACATTAAAGCCAGGACGCTTACATTTCCTCGCTTTCTGTGTTGCTGCCATGTATCATAAAAAGAGACACTTTTGGTTTGGAGCTCTGTGGGGGCAGAAAAACCTTCCTCTGATGGTCATCACACACGCAGAGGAACTAAAACAAAGATCACCAACAGAAATCTCCACTGCATGACAAGTCAGTGTACTACAGATTTACAAGAAGTTTCTAGAACATCACAGGAAGATTTACTCCAGGAAGTAAATAACCAAGCTCAGGTAAACGAGGTTTCCAGGTGTTTGCTCTGAAAACAGAATGGAAGTGAAATCCTTGTGTCATTTACAACAACATAGACAGTATATGTGTACAGAGACAGCCAAGTGGCCCCGCCCCCAAACAGGAAGTGGATCCATGAAGTCAAAATAGAGAAATAACGAGCTGTTACTCAGTCATGATATTGGTCAGAATAACCATTCTAGTAAGGGGGTCTCCAACCTGCAGCTCCAGATCCACATGTGTCTCTTTTATCTCTCCATGGAGGCTCCAAACATAAAATAAGTCATGAAGACTGCTGATCCAGACATGTCGACCATCTGAGTCAGCAGCTCCTGAGAATGTCTGCTTAACCAAAACTACATAAAGAAAACAAATAAACAAAGCCTGAAAACTAAGACTACCAAGATCCAAACTAAAATAACAAAACCCAGCAGTGTAAGACTGCTTGGGACAAAAACAATAATATAAAATAGCCGTTCTATAAAGTAAGGATTACTTAATTATCATTTATTTAATTTAGATGAGTTAAATGTATAATTTGATGTCTGAGGTTCACATAGATGATAAACTATGCAGGTTTTTACATCCTGTTGACCTGAAGACTTCTTGTTTGACCAACTCTACTTCCAGAATGAACAGATTTATATGAAGCAAAACTGGTAAAAAGTTTGATCTTTTATGAGTTAAAAGCACATATTATCTTATGCTGAACAACATTGGTTACTAGATGTTCAGAGCTGCGCTGAGATGATCCTGTTTGGCACAGAGCATCTTTTATTTTGAAAAGAAGTAAAAAAAAAAAAATCAAATTTTGACAGATATGTCATATTTCATATATTTGCTTTTTTTCCTGCCAAAAATAGACATAAATCATATGTAATATAAAAAAAGAAGGTCATGAATGCAAATCCAGATTTCGTAGATGCTAAGGTAAGACTATACAGCTCCTTCTAGGTTTTGATCAGAAGAAAACAAGCCCAAATGGCTCTTTTACTGTCAAAGGTTGCAGACTGCTGTTCTAGCTCTGGTATTTCTTTATAATATGTTTTAATAAACTCAGTTCTTTCAATTATGTATTTCATTAATCCCAAGTTGTTCAAGTTATAAACTGACCAATCAGGTGTCTCAGTAAAAGCATGTGGTGCCCACTGGCCCCCACCATTTTCCCTTTCAGTGGAAGGGGTGTGGCTTTCCAACGAGCTCACCCTTGATTGGGGAAAGTAATTGTCATAGAAAGTTTGACTTGGACCAATCACTGCTCACTGACCTCGTCTGGTTCCAAAATGGCGATTGAACTGACTTGATTTTGTTGGAACGCTAGGTAAGGCATTCTCTGAGTGACATCACACCCCACTTTGATAATAATATACGTCTATGCCACAAACGGACAATCCAAAGAAACACAGGACAGGAAGTGATGCTGGAACCACGCAGCAAATTAGAAAGTGAGAACAACAAAATCAAAGAGGAGCAGTTATAGACCCACTCTGATCAAAATGGTGATTCTGGTGTTTCTAACACGTTCTTGTGGTATTTTTCTGAAGGTGGAGCACATATAATAAGAACATTCAGTTTAAAATTCAATTTCGGAGTATTTCTTAATTTAAATTGTTGTGAATCAGAAGCAGATGAGATCGTTTTTGTGATGTAGAAAACACGCTGGGCGGGGCCACAAGCTCCCTGCTCCGCCCCATTCCGACGGGGTGTGATGCATGTAAGAGCATGTAATCAGAGAGCTCTCATCATTCTGCTGCTCTGCAGAAACTATGTCATAGAAAAGGTCTCATCATCATCATGATCTAAAGCCCTTCAGGAGCACTTTGAAAGCAGGTGAGAAGATGCTGGCAGTGGGACTTCCAACTGTTCCTGTGTGAAGCTGCAACGGTGCATGCATGAGAAGACGAAAGGTTTTTCCGGCGTCTGGAGTGGGTGGGGTTCATCTGGGTCTGAAGGCAGCAGGGTTTGCAGGACCTTCCGAGGCAGCGCTGCTTCCGTCGTTAACGGCTTCAGAGCTCCTGCTTCCTCCTAACGAGTATTTTACTGATGCTGACCAGAAGAACGAAGTTTCAAAACTGAGCAGATTTGGTAATTGCCTGCATTAAAGTCTGCCCACCAGCCCACTCAGCCATTCATGTTTGACTCATTTCCAACACACTTAACCGGATTATTCCACGTTTTGTTCGGAAGCTTCCATGGTTGTGCATAGATAATCAGAAATGATCTGCAGCTATTTAAAGCTCCTCGGGTATTTGTGTTTCGTGCTGCTTTATTGCTTTACATCAGAGGTCTGACACTCCGTCTAAATGCTGTGAGCTTTAAGGCCACAGACTCCGCTTCGTGGGACATTAGTGTGACATCAAATGACCGTGTTGAATTCTTCGTGTGCATCGAGCCGTGCAACCAAATGGTGGTGGGGGCGCCCAGCGGACCCTTCTGCTCAGACTCACAGGTGGGTTGCCAGTCGTTCTGCAATATTAACCCTAATCACGGAGGGTCAGACATCACCCCATCGTCTAAATGATCCTCAGACGCATCCGACCTCAGAGCTGAGAGGTGAAGACATTAACCTCTGCTTAGCATCTGGAGGGGCACCAAGAAAACACGATACTTCTGGTAACTACAGACATTACAGCTTACTGTCATTGAAATGTGCACACTCTACAAAGAAAACCTCCTTTTCCTAAAAGGCGGGAGATGATTTAGCTAATGCTCAGTTCTTTGCTCATTAATGCAAAAGACTTTCCATAAACTCCAGCTGCCTCTTTAACAGGCCACTTGTTCCATCTGTTTACCGTTTAAAACTTGCATTTATGCCTTTTTTTAAATCACTCAGGTATCGTGCAACAATTCTCTAGATGAGCACAAGCTTCAGCTGCACGAGCAAACGACACAACGACGGAGACAAACAGGAAGTCTCTGAAGCCTCGTTTCCACCAAGCGGTACGGTCCGGTCCGGTCTTTTGAGCATTTCTATTGTTAAATGGACCCAATAAACCGTTCCAACCCTGTACCTCTTGAGGCCCCCACAGCCATTTAATACTGGAGCTGCAGAGCAGGATGACTAGTATATCTTGTATATCTAGTATAAGAGTTCTGTATCACTTAAACAGGTTAAAGTTCAAACTAATGTTAAGGTGAGATGTGTTTCAGGTCTTAGTGTGAAACTATGGAATGGATTCAGTGATGAATTAAAATAAATATTTTGTTTTTGCAGTTTAAAGAAACCTAAATGTAGAAATGATTACAAAACACAAGTGTAAAAAGATTGTATTTACTTGTATCTGTTTGTAAATAATTGTTTTTTATTTGATGGTATGTATTTTCCGTGTTAAACTGATCAGCATGGACATTGTCGGGTATTGAAGGAAAGGCATCAAATACATTTCATAAGCTTCTATATGTAACTTTTTTAATTGGTTATTTGTTTATACTGTATATTATGTTACCAATACAAATAAACTAAACCAATAAACATGAACTGAACTGATAATTCCAAATGTCCCCTAGCTGTGCATGTGAGTGTGTGACCCTGCAACAGACTGCTGACCGGTTCAGCGTGCTCCCCGCCTTTGCCCAAGAGTAGCTGGGATAGGCTCCAGCAACCCTGTGACCCCATAAGGAATTCAGCAGGTTCTGAGGACGGGTGGGGATGTTAGCAGACCCGTTCTTTCTATGATGTTGCGTTTGTTCATGTTGAAGCTTCATGTAAAGAATTCATAGGTATACAAATACTGGACCTGGTCTGTCCTAAAAACGGCGGTTTGGGCCATTACTGATGCATTAGTTTACCTAGTTTACCAATGACTGTATAAGTAATGGACTGCTCAACCCCCCCCTCCTGTTCCAAACAGGAAGTACCCGCTGGTTGCAAGAGGCCAAGGTCCCATAGACTTCCATTGAGAAATAGACAGTTATTTCTCAGTCATTTTATTTGTCAGAATAATCATTCTTCCTCTGATACTTCTGATTCTTCTTACCACGTCCTTCAAGAAACTATATTTTTCAAAAGATAGTTTTTCTTTTTCACAAGTTATTCAAGTTATAAACTGACCAATCAGATGTCTCAGTAAAAGCATGTGGTGCCTGCTGGCCCCGCCTCCAACATTTGACAGATTCCCCTGAGCCGCTTTCAGATGGGAGGGGGGTGGACTTTGAGCAAAGTGGAACAAGCTTACTCATGATTGGTTGACAGTAGTTCCTCTAATAACGTGACTCAGGCCGACTCAGACTAATCTCGGTTGAAATCGGTTACAAAATGGCGGTAGACGTATCAGGAAGTGATGGCGAAGGTCGCTGCCTGGTTTGGCGAGGGCTGGAGGTAATGCATTTCCTAAGGGGGACCTCAATACTTTGCTATGTCCAGTTCTTAATAACGGTCTATGGTAATGACCGGTCCATCTGTGCACGACGGTTGAGGAGTGGTCCTCCATCAAGGATCTTCACAGGAGACCGTCTTCAGTCTCCTCAGTGTCTGATCTGCTTCTCAGCTGAAACCAGGTCAGTTCTCTGACTGGATTCTGTCCACGGCTGGACTCCAGGGTCTTCATCCTCATCATAAATAAGCAGCTGTTGTTTGTATCAGGTAAATGTTCAACCAACCTCTGCCTCTCCAGAATAACTTTATCAGAGAGCAGGAAGTGATGGTTAAACACGCCAGACTTCCTGTTCCCGCACATCAACACACAATTCAGCAGTGATTACAGTCTGCAGCTAATATCCGCTCCCCTCCACTGCCTCTCCCTGTTTACTCAAATCTTCACCAATAACAGTTCCCCTTAATGCCCACGTGGGAAATGATTCCATTGGACCAGCAAAGTCTGCCAAATAATGAGAGTAAAAAAGATTGACACAGAAAAGGAGAGGAGAAAAAGCAACCTGGGAGCTCTGAGACGAGCCGGCAGAGTGACACGTCTCTGAGAACTTGGCATACGGAGCCAATTGTGGCAAAGCAAAGGCTGATGAAGCCGAGCGCTGATACAGATGTCAGTCTACGGCCAAGTCAGCCATCTGTGGCGGAAAGTCGGCCAGGCGACTGCAGACCTGTCATGTGAGGAGCGAGGTGAGACAATCGGGATGGCAGGTCATTAGGAGCCGCCACGTTTCCTTTGAACACGGCCAGCTGTTAGGAAAACCGCCTGTTGATGTCAATGGAGGGCAAATAAATCAATATTTAGACGTTACTGCCACCGTTAATAACTGTAGCCCAACATGGAGCCGGTTCTGGTTTCTATTAGGGCTGCCACGATTAGTCAACTAATCGACTATTAAAATGTCGACATCTAATTTAATAGTCGATTAGTCATTACTTTATATTATATTGTGTTAGAGTGTAATAAAGTTAAACATAATTGTGAGCGTTATTCTCCTGCACCTTTCCGTATGTTTTTTTGGCACGTAAAAACTCAATCACACTTTCAGTAATCTTGGTATCAAAATGTTCATCTCGTTCAGGACATTACTGCTTGTATTTTTGGTATTCATAAACTTTATAGTTTTTGAAATATTGAGCAAAATATGCCCCGTAGGAAATGAATGAGAAAGTCTTCATATTTCAACATTTTAAGTAGATTAGCAACAAGATTTTTAATAAATATATTCATGTTTTCATCTCTTATTTTAATTTTCCAAAAAAATTGAGTTTAACTCATATTTTAGCAACATGCTAATGTTTTGGCTAATTTGTTATCTACTGAGGTTTTCATGGGCTAATTTGGAGTTTAGCTTCTATTTTAGCAACATGCTAACGTTTCTGACTAATTTACTGAGGAATTTTAGACTTACTTCAGTGCTCTTTCATTGTTCCTTAACAAAATATCCAGTCTTCTAGCAAATGTAACATTTTGCAAATAGCTTTTGCATTTTCAGTAAATCCCTGCAGCAATTAAAGTAAATTGTGTCACTTTTTTTTTTTTTTTTTAGCAAAAAGCTTCACACTAGCATTATTGCAGGTAATGGAACTTTTCTAGTTTAATCTTGTTTTAAAACCAGAAACTAATGAAGGACACAGGGTGCACGATTCATTAAAAGTTTAATAATAAGTTTAATCTTCATCATCTTTCTTACTATTTAGTTTAAAGCTAATGATGGTTAAGATGTGTGCTCTACATCCACTTTGCGGATGACCCAATTTGTCGACTAATCTGAATAAAAAAAGTCGGCGATTAGTCGACTATTAAAATAATCCTTTGTGGCAGCTCTGGTTTCTATAGTTCTGTGTTGATGCTGCTCCACACTTTTCAACATGAACATTTCTGCACCTCTAGAACAGGTTCCAACAAAGATTATAAGGCAAAAAAAAACTGCAGGCCTGGTTTTCCTGCAGAGGAACACCGTAAAAACGGTCAAAAACTCTTACTCCAGAAGCAATTTTTTTAATATAAGCAATCGAACTGAAAAACGGTCTGAATTCTTATTTTAAGAAAAAAATTATAGTCACTAAAACATGGTTTCTTATTTTATTTCAATTGAAAAACTTTCTTGCCAGACAGAAAACAAGACATTTTTTTGCAGTGAACCACAAGCTTTGAAAAGTCAAAAATATGTTAATATTTACAGACTGAACTATTGGAGCAGTGCGCTCAGGCTGCAGCTCTGCTCACAGACAGTGAAAACAGTTGTTGTGCATGGAATGCTTTGGTCCGTGAGCTGCATGTCTGATGCAAAGCATCATTGTGAAGACTGACTTTGGAAAAATGTTCAGCTTAAGATTCAACTGCACTGCAGATCCATTGTGTTCAGCGTCAATGATTTTGATTTTTCTCTACACAACAATTGCTGCAGCGTTACCATTTGAATACCTACAGCGTCACATTCCAGCAATTTACTGTACTTTCGGCACAAAAGCACATTTACCTGATCAGCCTTCTGGCGTCCACGCACACAACCAACCAGCATCAAACCGCCGCAGTTTCATTTGCATTTCTAGTAACAAACATATTTTCTTCTTCCAAATGTTTCTCTTTTTTTCTCCCCAGCTCCTCTCTGGCAGCTGGCTGCACGTCAAGCTGAATCTTCACAGATAGATGGTAGAAAGAGAATATTAATTGGTGAGCAATATCTCCTTGTTGAAACGCAGCCCATAAACGAGATGACTATAAATTATTTATATGCTTAATCAGGCGCCATGTGTTCAACTTATTCCCTCAAACAAGACAGCTTCCGTGCATTTCTGTTGTGTTGTGTGAATAATTCTAGCAGCGTTTGGTGGGAGAGCAGGCAGACGGGCTGCTGAGAGTCTGGTAAAAACACTGCTGCACGATGACGAAACGGATGGAAAGGGAATGACCCGCTTGACTCTCAGGATTAAAACGCATTCTCATGACAGACCTGCAGTAAATGTAAGAGATTAAAACAACATGAGGCTAATTAATGGAAAAAACTGACAGAAAATTCCTTCCAGACAAACTGAACTTATAGATTTTCATCTCAGAAAAATGCTTCCATGGGTGCTCATTATATCCAGACCTTCAGCTCAGCATTTACAGACCTAAAAATGGAGTCAAACTTAACTCTAGTAGGAGCAGAGAAGAAGTTTCTGAGCAGCTTTCCACGGCATGAAGCTGCTGCACCGATTGGAATGGTCGATATGGATCAGTAATTGTAATTTTTTAAAGTCAGCAACCGTGAAGAACTCTTGATCTGTTGACCGAATTCAAAAAATCCCCAATCACCCGAGCTCTGCCTGTGCATAAAAGAAAACCATCTCGTCTGCTTCTGCTCGGCACGTGCTGCTGCATCCTAAGCACGAGGGTTAGCGGTGTCAGCGCCGCCATGCATGGGTTACAATTTGCAGGAAACAAAGCCAGAAGAAACCAATAAAGAAGGATTGTCAAGCTCCTCCAGCGCCTGACAGCTGCAATATTTCTCACTCCAACCCCTGGACCAGCTGTCTGTCAAACGCTCAGCTGCATCCTTAGCAGCAACACGCCGCTGTTCAAACACGAGCACGTTCTGTGAGATAAGCACTACGTCCACACGTTTCCTCCTCTAAAATGCCACGGGGGGCTGGAGGGTTAAAGCAAATGGACTCCAGAAACTTACAGTACGAGATAGAGAGACGAGTGTAGCGGCTGAATCCTTCTATAAAATACTCTTATTTGCAAAAGTGACGCTTCCACTAACAAACACGCCGCGTGCAGCTGTGACCTTGAGCGAGGCTGTAAATTGCATCCAGACTGTGAATGGAGTCTTGTGGCTGAGCCTTGTTAGTGACCTCTGTGAGACGGAAAGAATTTCTCCTCTGGGATCAATAAAGACAATGTTTGTTGTGTTTTCTGGTGATGTTAGGTCACAGCGGAAAAAACTAAATCTCGTCTTCAGAGTCGGAGCTCCTCAGGGAACTGAGGAGCAGCTGAAGGTCTTCTCCTGAGCCGGGCCAGGTTTGGACCATCCAGATGTTTGCTCTTAAAGCCAACCCCCAATCCAACCCTTGGTCCGAGTGTCAAACACAGAGGCACTGGATCACTTTTCTTTAGAGTCATTGGTATGAGCTGAGGGCAGACAGTTCTGGGGTCTGCAACCTTCAACACTGAAGGAGACATTTGGGTCGATTTCTCCCTGACAACATCCCAACAGGACCCACCAAGTCCTACTCCCTTTCATGACTTTTTTTCAAAATAAAAGAAATAATGTGTCACATAGGATCATCTAAATGCAGCAAATTGTTAAATTTTACAACCAAAATGTGCAAATCTAATGAACTAAATCAGAGTTATTTCTGTGACAATTCTTTTACAAACACTTAAAATCCTCGAATTTGTTTAAAAACAGAAATCCTGCACTCAAAAATCTGTCACAAAGCTTCTGTAATGTCCTAAAACTTTTGTAAATGAGTTGAATCAAGTTTTATTTTTTACTTTACTACTTCCTTACTTTTTACAGTTATACTTTTTTAAAATGTTTATTTCCTTATTTCCAGAGAGCCACAATGGAGGGGTCAAAGGTGGCAGACCTCTGCTCTAGTAGGACACCGAGTCAGAAGATCTTGATTATTTCAATGAACACTGATCACTCATATAAGCAGATTGCGTTAAAGCTTTAGTTTTAGTTCCTCAGGGCTCTATTTTTGGAGCTCTGCTGATCCATCTGTAAACCTCTGGATCTTCTCATTCATCCTCATAATGTCTTTTAACCAGATGACACACAGCAGCCCATCAGCAGATGACCACACAGCTCATTGAATCTCTCAGACAGAAATCCTGTAAACTCAACTCTAGGTTGCATTTGATTTTTTGTTTTTTTTTAAATAATGATGAGATTCAGACCAGATCCCATGGTGGTCCAAAAATCCAGCAGAAGCTGGAGATCTGCAGGACTTGAACTGCTTTTCCAATGAGCTTCAGAGTCTGGACTCTTTGAAGGCTTCAGTCCAGGTTCTGTTATTCCTGCTGCCTGGGATCCTGTGCTGCAGCATCTGCATCCACGTCCATCTTTTACTGCTTTATATTTGAGCTGTTTTATGATTGTTTTAATGCATTCTGAGAGAATCTTGGAAACACAGAATCGTCAGTAAGAATCCGGCAGGCTTGTTTTTCCTGGTTAGACAAAGACATGTGGACAGACTGTCCCTGACTCCCCCCAGCAGCATGCTGGGATAGTTTATGTGCACCTCAGTGAGAATGATCAACCACTCAGGTCATGGCAGGAGTGGTGGATGGGGAGTTCCTGCAGTGCAGCTTCCTCCTGGAGGAGAGATCTGATAAAAACTCCTGCATGCTGGAACACATAAAAACAGTGTCCTGCTTTCCCTCTTCATCCTCATCGGCGTGAGCCCAGCAGCCAATCACGCAGAGATGTGTGCACGCCGATCTGTCATCTCGTCCATCAGCCTAAAGTGGAAGTAATGGAGTACGGGAGAGGCAGAGGAGGGCAGTGGACCTGATTTCTGCAAGCAGACACATGACAGCGATGAGCACGGTGTGTCACTGAGGCAACAAGCAGCCTCATCCATTATTCATCTGGGTAACAAACTGATAAACGAGCTAAATGAAGAGGAACAACGCCGGCGAGAGTCATGCCAGTGGACCAAAAGAGACATTTAGACGCCGGCGTCACCAGCAGTCTCCTGAGGCGCATATTAATCTGCAAGGTAAATAACAAGGTCTGGACACAGGGTCAAAGCCGAGCGCGCTCGCCCGTGCACGAGCGTGTCTGCGCGGACATGCAGGTGCTACCGCAGGAATTCACATCGCTGCACACTCAACACGTGTAGCGCCAGCCGCCACGCTGTCAATCACCCACCTACTACACCCCCCACCCCGTCCACCTTCAACACCTTCTGCGGCGCAAGCGCACGTTCAGAGAGAGTAAATGACGTCCCGGGTCTCAGCTGTCACGCCAAATTCATGCAGCATGATCTGCACCAGACAGCAGGGGTGATGAATTATGCCTCTGTTGCTACGGTAACACCTCGCATGCAGAAAACGCCATGCCGAGGCCGGAAAAATGATTTGTGTGATTTTATTTCCAAAGCCATTTCAGTGACGATGGGGAAGCATGGAGGGAGGAAGGAGAGAAAAAGACTCATTACAGCGAGGAAGAGGAGGAGGAAATGAGGCAGGACTTCACTCCCAGCAACGTGCAGCAGCACTTCAGACAATGTGGGTCACAGACCCACGTCTGCAGAGCCGTCGGTTCGATTCCCACTCCGTGTTCGTTCAGCCCGCTCATTTCTGCTCCTCTCTAACGGCCTCTTCCTGCTCCCAGAGCAGAGTCTGGAGTTTCAGTCAGAGTCCCCGTCTGCCTCTCTGGTTTCCAGCATCAATTCCCCCCATTTCTAGATCTAATCCAGATTTCTGCCATCTGACCCCGGCTGGGCCAAGTGGGTCTCTCGGGACCCAAGGGGCTGATCAAATGTCTCACCTCTCCACGGCAACAAATGAAGCTGAGGCTGAGCGGCTGTGAGGCCGGCCGGTCGTCATGACGTGTGCTCAGCGCGGCGCTCCGCAGGGCCGTTCTGCTAAAAACATTTAGGATATACTGCAGCAGCATACACCTGCAGATGTTCTTCAGATGACATCAGAAATGTGATACGGAGCGCTGTGAGAGCCCACCTCTTTTCCCCCACAGTGTGGTTTGGGGGGTTTCACCCTGTGGGATGAAGTCAGGACTCAGGAGAGGAAGACAACACCTGCTGGTGTGAACTCATGAACGCAAGCTATCCTGAAGCCTGTGAGCTGAGGTATCCACTGGACTTCAACATGTATGAGGTTCAGAGTAGGGCTGCCACGATTCATCGACTAATCGACGACTGATCGGCTATTTAAAAAAGCGACAAATAATTTAATAGTTGATTAATCGTTACTTTATATAAGATGGAGTCAGAGTGTAGTAAAGTTGAACAAAATTGTGAGAGTTCGGCACCAAATAATGCACTTTTTTATATTTGAGTCAATGAGACCAAAAGTTCCATGTTTCAGATCCTAACCTCATTTAATTGTGTGATTGCTTAGTAAGCATTCACACTATAGTGATTGTCCTGCTCCTTTTCCTCCTTTTCAGCACATATACTATCTATATAAACTCAATCACACTTGCAGTGATCTCATCAATCTTGGTATCAAAACGTTCAGCTCGTTCAGGACATTACTACTTGTATTTTTAATTTTAAGTAGATTAGCAAACACATTTCAAAATATATTCATGGACTATGTTTTCATCTTCTATCATTTAAAAAAAATTGAGTTTGGCTGATATTTTAACAACATGCTAACGTTTGGCTAATTTGTTATCTACTGGGTTTTTACAGGCTAATTTAGAGTTTAGCTTCTATTTTAGCAAAATGCTAACATTTTTGACCAATTTACTTTACTGAGGAATTTTAGGCTATTCTGTAGTTTAGCTAGTATTTAATTAATGTGCTAGCGTTTTGGCTAATCTGGCATCTACTGAGATTTTTTTATGGTAATTTAGAGTTTAGCTTCTATTTTAGCAACAGGCTAACGTTTTTGTCTAATTTTATTTACTGAATAATTGTAGGATATTTTTTGGCTTAGCTAGTATTTAAGCAACAAGCTAGCTTTTTTGGCGAATTTGCCATCTCCTAAGGTTTTTTTTGGCTAATTTAGAGTTTAGCTCATATCTAAGCAACACAATAAAAAATATTTTTTCAAAATTGACGTGTGCTCGGAATTTTTAAGCAATTTCACTACAAATTTTAAAGAAATTTAGGTCAACTTCAGCGCTCTAGTTCCTTAACAAAATATTAACATTTTGCAGATATCTTTTGCATTTTCAGCAAAACTCTGCAGCAATTAAAGTAAATTGTGTCACCATTTTCAGCAAAAAGCTTCAGTATCTTCAGTGACTGCTTTCGGCAAAAAGCATCACACCAGCATTATTGCAGGTAATACAACTTTTCTAGTTTAATCTTGTTTTGATACCAGAAACTAATGAAGGACAGAAGCAGCACAAATGATTAAAAGTTTAATAAACAATAATCAGTGATTAGTCGACTATTAAAATAACCGTTTGTGGCAGCTCTAGTTCAGAGACAGATTTTAGCCCCTGAATTTCAAAATGAAGATGTTTTTTTGAGGCTTAAGAAGGAATATTCAGCACTTTGCTTTATTCTGAGGGATGAGAGGCAAAAGAAGGATCCAACTCTGACAAGTTCTGCTTTTAGAGATAGAAAGCTCACTCACTGCTGCTCCGGGGGCATTATTGTATCCAAGTAGTAATCCGTGAATGTCTTTCACCTTTGAAGATTGCAGCCACAGAGTGGCCGTGCAGCCGGCGGTGACGGGCGCCGCCTTCCATTGTCTGTTTCCATGTTGTTCTGTTCCATGCCTGGTTTGGTCACTTTGACTGCGAATGCTCACCACTTAACAACAGGATTAAAAAAAAACACCACAAATCACAGCGGGGAAGCTTCTTCCTGCCAGAACAAACACGCAGAAAACTGCCTTCCTCAGAGATTCGTCTTTTATGAACAAAATCCAGGAGTTTAACTGTAGAGTTTCTCAAACTAGATGTCTACACTTGTATTTGCTTTGTCAAACTGACAGTTGAAAGTTGGTAGAAAAAAAGCTCAGATTAAAGTTGCCGCTGCCAAGACTTCCTCTGGAGATAACAGAACGCCGGTGTCTGTACAGTACAGACCGAGCCGGACTCCTGTTGTCATCCTGAGGTTGCCAGGCAACCAGCAGAGACTCAATTTCCTTCTGTTTTTTACTCTATTTTCTAAGCCAAACAGGCTGTAGCCTCACACTTCAGGAGTAATGCGACTAACGAAGCAGCGGCGTCTTTTCATCAACGATTTCACGTTTCTGATAAAGATCTCCCACATCCACGTCCTCGAGTTTCATCTCAACCTGTGATCACGCTCACCTCCTCCTGAACCATGTGGAAATCATAATCACACTTCATCTTGTCAGGTTCTGGACAGAACCCTCCATCCGACATCAAACTGCTGATTCAGCTTTTGTGTTCAGAAAAAATGACAACAATTTACAAATCGTCTGTCGGCTGCATTGTGGGTTTTTGTCCTCCTTTTGATCAGACCAGGATGAGTTTAAGGATGTGCGATACGTGCATGTGCGTGCGCGGGCTGCAGGCCTGTGATTGAGAATCTAGGACAAACCCCTTAAGTGGAGAGATGAGGAGAGGGAGAGAGATCATCAGAGCCATTACTGTGTGATAAATGATTTGCAGGCTGGTGAGTCGCCCTGAGGAAACATTGGGCTGAGTGCACGCGTGTGCATGTGTGTGCACGTCTGTGCATGTGTGTGGCGGGCGGGGTGCCTTAACCTGGGGCTCACTTCCATCAAGATCCCATGACACCCACATACTCCTAATGCAATGTGCTGTGTTACAACGCAGATGGGGGTCTTCAAGGAATGATAGCACTAAAGCACACACATGCACAAAAGCACACACATGCACAGACACACGCAGACACAAACGTGCGCACACCCCCACCCACACACACACAAAGGTGCACAGACACACATGCACACAGAAACAGGCCTAAACTCCTGCCGTCTCCTTCTCTGCCTGCATCTGCACACACAGGTTAAATTCAACATTTCTTTCACAGTAATTCACTGAAACATCCAACTTTCCACAGACACACACACACACACCTCTCACTCTCACACTCTGCAGACAATCACATCCCAGGGGAGAAAAGCTGGAGCCAGGGCCAAGCTGGAAGAAAAAGGCAAATTAGGGCCGAGCTGGAGGAGCAGAAGTAGTAGACACAGAGAAATGGGGGGGGGGAGCGTTGGAATGATCCAGACCTGTGGAAAACACCCCCTTCATCGCAAAAGATGAAGATAAGAAAAGGCAAAAGAGGTGTAGAATAAAGAAAGCCAGAGACGTAAAGACAAAGAGGAAGTCAGCAGTACGGAGGAGCAAATGAAGAGAAGAAGAGAAGAAAACACGAGGGAGCTGGAATGACAGCAAGAGAGGAGACAGCAAAGGGTAATAGCTGGTGGGGGGGTGTGAAAGGCTTTGCCAAGATAGAGGAAGAACCAGAGTGGTAAAAGAAGATGAGAAATTGAGCAACATAACCCTGAAGACCTGGCTGTCTGAGCAGGAGAGTGCTGGATGTGTGCAGCAGCGCTGTGGAGTGCACTGATCAGCCAGCGCTGCAAGATGGTGTCAGGCCCCTCGGCTTGTCCGCGCTAAGACTACGAGGAAAGGATTTCTAGCACAATAGCCTCGAGGGGAGCTCTGCTTGCTGTGGTAAGACAGCCTGCTTGATGCCTGGACTCCCGGCTCCAAACACTGGAAGAAACCCAAGCAGTTAGATGCAGCTGGATGAAGAAGTGCCAGCTCCCTTCCCAACACACATCCATGCACCTCATCCAGGAGGAACTGTCCACCAACTACATTTTCCAGGTCTCAAAGCCTTCTCAGCCGGGAGAGTCGGAGGAGGAGGAATGGGAGACAACTTTGTGAGGGTTTCAAACCTCTGATCCAAAGGTTTGACTTAAAGTTGGAGTGGGACATTCTGGAGAGGACTGGACACTCCCAGAACCGTCTGTGACAGTTCTGTAAAGGTGACTAAAACCCGCCAGAATCAGGCCTCACATTCATGCCTTCAACTGTTAAATACAATCCCACCTTCAGTGATGTTTACAGAGCCTGATGTTTTAAATATGAGCATTAAGTGTATCTGAGAACTGGACAGACTGACTCCGCCCCCCTGGCACTACAAACAGGAAGTACCCGCGAAACCCCATTGACTTCTATTGAGAAATGAACAGCTGTTACAGAATAACATTCTAGCTCTGGTGTCTGTTTGTAACATCTTCTTGCTAAACCTAATGATATATTTCTTTATTGCAAGTTATAAATAACAGCATGTGGTGCCCGCTGGCCCCACCTCAAACATTCAAAACGCTTGACAGATTCTCCCAAGCCGGCGTTCAGTGGAAGGGGTGCAGCTTCCCAACGAGTTCACCCCTGATTAGTGAGATTGGCTGCCAAAGAAATGTTGACTAAAACCCACTCGGACCAATGACCTCGTATGGCCCCAAAATGGCGACTGAATTGACTTCATTCGTTGGAACCCGAGGTCAGGCATTTTCTATGGGTGAAATCCATTGAAAAAAATCCATTGAAAAGATGTGTACTAATAAGTGATTAGACTACTAGGTTGTGGCCTTTTTTCAACTGAGAAAAAAACAAAACAATAACAAAGCTACAGATAACAAGTCGATGATAGGTTGTTTTGCTATTATTTTACTGGTCCGGCCCACTTGAGATCAGACCAGTTGAATCCTCTGAACATAAATAAGTTCGACACCCCTGCTCTAGCCATTAGTGAGGTTCGAGTACTGGCTCCTTACTGACCGTCCATTTTTTACCTGCAGACAGTCTGTATGACCCGTAAGGGCAGATGGGACTAAGGCTTAAGAGTGTTCCATAAACGCTTAGCTGAAGATCCACCTGCAGATGGACCAGGTTCAGTGGGGCATGGTGAGATGGAAGGATATTCCTGATGATATTCCTGATGACCATTAGTGGTCTGATCTCATTTTCAGAACCGGTTGAAAAAGTAAACATCAGGTGTGAAAAAGATCCACCGAGATCCCTGAAGCAACTGGGTTCAGAACCAAAGCTCACTTAGCTGGTGATGCAGGACATAAGTCAGGTCTGTCTTCAGTTCAGTCCCTTTTCCCAAAGTCAATAATGTTGACTCATTGAGCCCCTTTTGTCTGTCGATAAAGCCCACTGCCGGCCTTAAGCTTCTGCTGCGGCTCTGTGAGGAACAAACAAAGAAAAGGACCCGAAGGACTAATGGAGACTCAGGAAAACAGATGCTGCTGATAGCGCCTCTTCAAAGGCTGAACGTCGACTATTTTCTGGAATTACTGCTTCACTTTAATACTCAGAAAAATCCGGAGGGAAAGAATTTGAAAGGATATTAACAAGGTGATGATTTGTAGGTGTGAAGGAAGGAGAGAAAGGAGGGATGGTTTGGTGGGTCATCCTTTAAAATCTTCAGTTTCATTACTGACTTTAGCTTTGCACCTTAATAGGTACGACAGGTAGTGATCAAATATGAGCGGAGCAACTCGCCCTGAAGGAGTCACTAAATGTGTAATATTGAAATGGACGGTTCTGGATGGGAGATGGACAGCAAAGGACAATCTGAGAGTCTGTCCAAACTAAGGAGGAGAAGATTTATTATCTTCTCTAAGTGAGGGCGGCACAAAATAATTCACCTGGAAATCAATTTCCATCAAATCTATTACAGACCACCAATGGACCGAGCAGAGAAGAGAACAACAGAGACAGATGGAAAAAGACTATCATTTCTCTTTCTGTGCTGCATTTCCCTTCCCTCTTTCCCTGACCGAACCATTTCCACAGCGGCCGCAAGAAAACATCTGCACTCCATCACGATAAACAGTCCGCTCACATTTGTTTCCTGGAAAACCACAGAGCGGCGTGTAAAAGCAACCACTGCTGGCTGCACTCTGATCCTGATGCAACGGCTTCCATCTGAGGGAACGCCGACGTGGAAACGCCGCAGAAGCTGCTGGACGGCCAATCAGGCTGAACAACAATCTACAGAAATCTACAGGAAAGATTCACATAAGCAGTTTGAAAAACAACAGAGAAACCTGTTTGTTTCACTGAGCCCTGCTGAACCAAACCAGAAGATCAGGAGGGACTCTGAACGCTCCTGTAGAGCCTTAACTTCAGAAAGAGGATAGGGAGATATTTGCAGAAGTACTTTTCTGATTTGGTCTTAATTTTAATCAAATACATACATAATTTTGTGGTTTTGGTGCCAATAAGTCAGACATACTGACTGTACACAAGGGAGACCATTATGTGGAAAACTCTAAAGGACGTGTCAAAGTCAAGGCCCGGGGGCCGGATCCGGCCCTCCAGATCATTTTATGTTATTGTTATTAATGACCCGATGTTATCTTGTGCTTATTTCTAACTTGTATAATTTTGACAAAATATGTTTTTATGGAGAGTAAAATATTGAAAGTTATTAAAGGTTTAAGTTGATTTATTCTGGAATAATATTCCTGCCTTTTTATTATTCATAATTATGTTAAAAAGTTAAAGTTTTAAAGTTGTCTGCTAGTTTTTTGGAATATTATGGTTTTTACTAAGATTTTTTTTTAGGCTACCTTAAAGTTTAGCTAATATTTCAGCGACATGCTAGTATTTTTTTTTTGTTTGTTAGTTTTTGTATTTTTAGCCTAATTTGCATTTAATTAATTAATATTTTAGCTGGCTATCAGTTTCACTGTTTTCAGCTATCAATTTCAGCATCTTCAGCAGACAAATTCAGCTTACAGCATTCACACTAGCATTATCACAGGTATTGATATATATCTAGTTCATAATTATGTTAAACAGTAATGGTTTTAAAGTTTTAAAATGTAGTTTTAGAGTGTTCAATAAATGTTTATCCTGTTCGTCCCGTGACCTAAGGTGTCTTTTGGATTTTGGCCCCCTGTGTGGTTGAGTTTGACCCCCCTGTGTAAAGTGTCTGTCACCACAACACATTTTTTTCCTATCCTGAAAAACTAAGGAGAGAAATAAACTGAATGGTGTGAATATTTATGGTTTCTGAATGTTAAAACGTATTCCTTCAATTGAACAAAAGTGTGTGAAGCAGGTTAAGGTTGTCCTTTTGATAAGAGGATAACCTTCATTTAAATTCCAGTGAAAGGCTGGATGACGTTGCTGTTGGATCAGCAGAGTGACTGTCCACCTTCTGAACAACACGAGCTCCAGGTCTGCAGACACAAAGAGCAGAGCAGGAGGTCATCCTTTCTCTTTGGAGCTCATTTCACCGTGACGCTTCACTGTCTTCAGATTATTCATGTTTTTGAGAAAGAATGAAGATTTCTTTAATATTTCATAACCAGAGTGACTGTTTTCTGAATCCCTGGATGCTGCAGCTCAGGAGCATCTTTGTGTGGAGAGGCTCTGTGTGGGGGGGTTGACGGTGTGACTGAAGGAGGGGCTGTCAGCATTTGTAGGTCAGCGTAAATCTTTAATGCTTTATCCTGATTAGCTGACAGTCCCCCCCCGCCCGGTTTTATCTGCCCCCCCGCTCACTGGGAGGAAGTGGCCACCCGTTCCAGAGACCGGCTTACATTTCCAAAGTTCCTCTGCACGCCAATTAAGCAGGTATGTGACAAGAAGGGCAAAAGCACCAATTAAGCGGATGTACCTCTGCTGCACGTCCCCTCTTATCAGACACCCCATCATTTTCCCCGCAGAAGCTTCCACCTTTCTGCCTCCACTGGTCCTTAATGACGTTCATGCATCTCTGCTGCACTTCCATGCGCTCCAGTGACACGGGGACGCTCAGACCACACCGCGTGTCCGAGGACCCCCCAGCAGAGGCGGATCTCTGACTTGGACACACAGAATTATTTAACCGTAAGCGCTCATGGCTGGAGGGGTCTGACGCTGCCTTGTTACATGCATTACATGAACCAACGCCAGCATGGAATCAGTGTGGGGGGGGGGGTGGGGGGGGGGGGTCCTGAGTTTGTAAAAGTTCAGCTCAGAATCCTTCTAATGGGCTGTTTTTCTTATCAATTGGGGAAACATTTTTTTAAAGGAGTAATTGAGAGCGCCACAGGGCGCCGTCGCCTCATAAATAAGCCACTCTGCTTAACAAATCCCCGGACCAATTTATTTAATTTACCGTACAATGGATTATAGCTTATTTAAGTGATAATGAAAGGAGACACTTGAGGAAATTAACTTGAAATTTCACGAGCTGCTTCCAGAATGACTCCAGAGAATCCGGAGAAGGGATGGTTTACCCGTCATCTGTCGGGAAGGCAGAGGGCACAAAGTGTCGGCCTTTAAATAATTTGATCAGCAATCGTTTCTGAAAGCTGCTGTTGGAAAACGCTGTCATTAAGGACCAGCGGAGGGCGGGCCGCTAATGGCTTTCAGATCCTGCCTCCCACACCCTCTTTACGCTGCTTTCCATTACAGCTCAAGTATTTTTGGACAGTAGCTGTTAGATCATGAAGACCCATATGTTGTTATGTTCTGCGTTTATGCGGCAAACAAGGCTCCTCGCCGTCAGCGCGGCGAGACGTCGCCTCATCAAAGCACAGGCGTCAAAAACCAAACTCATCACTGTCAGAGCGGAAAACAGTGAAGCAGAGCACGCCGCCGCACGCCGCACAGCTGATTAAAGGCCTCACGCATGCAAACATACGCCTGGATCCTATAGAGGACTAGCAAAGAAACATGACACGCCGCTTTAGCGTCGCACACCGATCTGGAGACAAAAGTGTTGGTGGAAAACACTGTTGTGCTGACGGGCCTCCAGCTGAGCCGACACCAACCCTCCAAAGTGGGTCTGTTACTCGGGTGTGGCCTGGATTCAAACAAAGCTGCTAGTGGGTCACTGCCTAAGGAGAAAGGCAGTGCTCGTGCACGGATGGATGAAGGCATGCACGGATGGATGACAAAGCCTGCATTTATGGGGAGGCAGGGAGAACAAAGGAAAACTAGAGGCTGAGTGGGGGGGTACAGTATAGATGTGGTTTTTGTACATTAAAACGCAGTTATTTACTCCAGCCTTTAACGCGAAAAAAGCCATTTGGTCTAGATTCTTAGAGACCAGAACCCAACGAGCAGGGCCGACCCGGGGCATAGGTGGCCGCCTAGG
>NC_050518.1:26176952-26185627 GCF_002922805.2 Oryzias melastigma | reverse complement strand
GTAAAAATATTTTAAAAAGGCAGTAATTAAAACCATGAAAAAAATAACTCAAAAGTTTGACATAATCATTGTTCCTGGTGCTGCGCCCCTCCTTCCCTGACTCAGCCCCTATCGAAGCTCGGTGGGGGGGGGAGTATGGGTGAGCGGTGTTATCTGTTAATGCTTCTTTAAACTTTTAAGGTTGAAAAAGCTTAAAAACAAGCTCTCAGGGAAGATTTAAGGTCAAAAAGAAAGGAAAAGTAGGAGGTTTGTCTGTATTGTTTACATTCAATTTTTTTGGAAATTCATCTCCTACCCCTCCATTGTGGTTGAACATACTCTTGCTTTTGGTCGGGGAAGAATATTTTAAGTGGCAATCTATTTTTTTTCTTCTTTTTGAACCCTTTACAACAGAAAGCTTTAACCTTAAACACTGGAGATGCCTGTCAAAACATCTACCATGCTGAAAAAGACATGTGAAATGTTAGTGCAGTGGTTAGCCAGTGTAAAGGTTGGGGGTTCACTTTCCAGCTAGGGAGAAGCGTTACTATGCTAAAAAAAAGATGTTGAAGAGATTATTATTTAATTCTTGCAAATTAAAATTAAATAAATATTTATCTTCACTTATTCCAGGCAGCTATAGTGTTTCTTTTTCACGTGCAGTGATATTCGTGTGTGTGTCCGCTGATTTCAGGCTGTGGTAAAATTCACAATATTTCACAGACTGGCTGCAGGGGGCGTCTTCTTCTTTATTCCTTTTACTTTTGAGGGTTTATCTTCATCCTCTGTAAAATATCTGCTTTAAACTTTGTTTGTGCACCAGATTTTATGCAGCAACCAGCAAAATGTGACTTAGATTTTCCCCTCGTACAGCTATCTAATGTTACAAGGATGCTGCTAATGAAGTTGTTAAAAGGCTAAAAGTTCTGATTATTTTAGCTTCCACTTTGACAGCTATGCGTTAATAACTGTCAAGCACAATGCTAGAATATTAGCTAAACTCTAAATTAGCCTAAAAATCTCAGTAGATAACAAATGAGCCAAAAATGTTATTATGTTGCTCAAATATTAGCTAAACTCCCATTTTTTTTTTAAATTACTATAAAGGATAAAAACATAATCCATATTATATTTAACGGTTTGTTGTTAATCTACTTAAAATTATGAAATTTAAAGACTTTCTCATTCATTTCCTATGGCGCATATTTTTCTCAATATTTCAAAAACTATAAAGTTTATGAATACCAAAATGCAAACAGTAAAGTCCTGATTGAGCTGAACGTTTGGATACTAAGATTACTGAAATCACTGAAAGTGTGATTGAGTTTTTATGTTCTGAGAAACGTACTGAAAGGAGCCGGAGAATCACTGTAGTGTGAATGATTACTAAACAATCACACAAAGCTTAGTGAGCTTTGATTCAGTTTAATTCATTGCAATTCTATTTATTAAATGCAAACTCATTATGGAGTTCTTTTATGTAAAATGCAGAAACAACAAAGTTAGTCAAATGTTGATCATAATTCTGAATTTTACTTTGCTCAAACTCAAGCCTGCATGTTTCTCTTCCTCGTGGAACATGGAGGAAGGAATGAAACCTCCATGTGGAAGCACCCCCCCCAAATCAAAGATGCCAGCAGCACTTTGAGCCCCCTTCTCTCAGTGCAGCTGCTAATGGAGACCTGACCTCCTGTGTGTCCCATGTGGCGGCCCGTCCACAACAGGAAACTGGGGGGGGGGTAACTAAGATGGGAATTGTGGGTCAGGAACTGAATGCTAACCTTTTAATCTGTAGATGGAGAGGGTGGTGTGCAGCCCAGATGGGACCCCCCCACAAAACCCCGTAGTATGCATTCTACTGATTTAGCGAGGCCGGGGGAGGGGGGCACGTGCAGCTACACCCCAACCCTTATCCCCTCGCTGCAGCCCCCTGCATACAGCATGTGCAGCCATGTGTGGAAAGGATTATAGTAGCCTAGATATTCTGACCCCCGTGTCCCTCACCCTCCGTGACCCACAATTCTGAAAGTGACTTAGCTCCGCCCCCTCAGCCATCAGGAGTCAAGATGAGACACAAGTCGATGCAGCAGCAGCTCCGATGATGAATTAAAAATGCATGTGCATGACCCCCCCCAACAACAGGCGGTTGACGATGATGTCACTCCATAATGTTTCCAGTTCAAACCCTTCCATGGCCGCCCCCCTCATTCCTCATTCCTGTCACTTCTGCCTCTGTTTTCCTCTAAAGAGCAGATGCGCCGTAAAAACACATAATGAAGCTGAAATGCGTCTGTCCCTGCACGTTCTGCATGAGCTGCAGATTTGAATGCTCGCTGGAAAACGGGGCGTTTGAATGTTAATGCCCCGAGTCTGCTGACGATGAGAGGCGGCGGCGAGTGTGACCCACAGGCGGCGAGGACACTGGCTCAGGGCTGAGCTCAGGTTTGAACTCCTCCAGTCCACTGATCCAGTGGAGAAGGAGCTCCACGCTGGAAAAGTCCTGGAGCTTTTGTGCCCCCTAGTGGCAATTCTGAGCACCTCCACCTGACAGGAAAAACAAGCCCCCAGAATCGGACTTAGTCAAGTTTTCATCGAGTTCAGGGACTTTTGTGTGTGTTTTGGTTAATAATATCCACAGATAAACACACACATACATTTTATATAATGTTTTTAAGGTTTCATTTAGCAAAAAATCATTGAAAACAAAAGAGAAATCATAGAGACATCCAACAGAAAAGGAAACCAATACGATTGGTGTGTTTGTTTCTTTGCCTTTACAGCTCAGCTTATGCAGATCTCCAGACACACCGACCAACAGAACCCGTCAGTGAATGCATTCATTTATGAACACGCTGATGTTTAAACATCCTTAAAAATATCCATCCATCCATCCATCCATCTTCTTGTCCACTTTGTCCCTTTTGGGGTCGTGGGGTGCTGGAGCCTAACCCGACTACTGATGGGTGAAGGCGGGGTACACCCTGGACAGGTCTCCAGTCTGTCTCAGGGCCTCAATCACACACATTCACTCTCACATTCACACCTAGGGGCAATTTAGAGTCACCAATTAACCTATGAAAAATATCAAATAAAAATATCTTTAGTTTAAAGAAGTTGAACATTGGTTTACTGAAGAGTGACCCTTCTTTGAATTGGTGATTGGTTGATTTCCCAGCATTAGCATTGCTTAACGTGTTTTTTTATTTTGTTTTGTTGTTTCTCAAATACTAGTTGTCATCTACATCTGTGTTTTTGTCATGTTTGTTGTATTGAGAAAAAACAATAAAAAGATTGTTGAAAAAATATATTTAAATATCTTTAGCTTTAAGGGAAATGCAACAATGAAATCCTGAGGATAGAAAGTCTGGTTTTTCTAAATGATGTTCATAGATTTGAAGAGCTAAAGCAGCATCTCACTGAGATGGAGAGAGATTTCTTTGAACAGCAGCTGAGAGCCATGAGAGGGCAGCACAAGCAAACAGGAGCTCTCACTTCCATTCCTGTGGAAATGCAGAAAAAATCTTCTGAAGAGAAACCAAAAGATAAAAAGCTTCAAAGAATAAAAAAGGAAAACAAAAGTAACATTTACTACAGTTACATCTAACAGGATCCTTTTGAAAATCAAACCTTCTGTGGTTTATCATCAGTTTCACTATGTATGAAGCTCCAGTCCAAACTGTTAGATCTGTTCTGATCACACAGTCAGGATACTAGAACAAATTATTCTAATTTAGGGGCGGGGGGGGACAGGCCAACAGGGGCTGAAAAAAATGAAAAATCCGTATGACAGTCCTGCGTCTCTACCATCACCCTTACGTGTTAAGTGTTCACGACGATCTGTCGTCTGCGGCACGCCCATAGAAAAAGGTGCATGTGTTGGGGCGGGGCTAACACAAAGGACCAATCAAAATGGATGAGGGTGGTAACATCAGTCCGGTGCATTCACTGACCCTGAGAACTGCGAGAATTAGGTGCATAAGGATGTTTTGATGTCTGTCTGTAACACGATAAGATGGCGCTCTGAACGGACTAGAACGGCGTTTTGGATGTGCGGTTTGTACGTGATAAAACTCAGATTGTACACCCGTCTTGTGACAACTTCAGACTATGATAGTCCAGACTAAACAGACATTTTCTGACCGTAATTATCAAAGTTCTCAGGGTCAGTGAATGCACCGGGACTGAAGTTACCACCCTCATCCATTTGATTGGTGGTTTGTATTAGCCCCGCCCCAAAGAAACACAATGAGGCCAAAAGTTTGAAAGTGAAATTTTCAGATTCCAAAACGGAAAAAAAAAGATTTTTGGAGAAAAAAAATTGGAGTTTTGAAACATAATAATGGAACATTTGAAGCAGAAAAGAATTCAGCTTATTTCAGAATAGCTAAAAGTTTCTGTCATTTTTAACTTTTTTTGGCCAAACACTAATATTTGTTTCAATTTGGTTTATTTGTGTTAATAATATTGGCCCCGATTTAGCTCCATACACATTCAGCTTTCAGAGACAGTGAAAAGGATAACTGATTAAAAATGAAGTATGAGGATTGGTGGAGGATTCCTCCTTCACTGAACACACACCAGGATCTGCTCATCCTCACGTCCGGCACACGAACACACGCCGATGGAGACGCGTCCTACCCAGCGTTTTAGGACATGAAGAGTCAGAAAATCTCATGGACACACCAGAGCAAGACCCGACAAGAGAGTCAGCCCGACACCTCGAAGTGGAAGAGAGAAGAAAGTTCTGCTAAAACTCAATAGAAGCAGAAATCTACATGAGGAACGTTCACATTAATGTCATCTGATGGAGCAGACTAAGACACTTTTTCTACAAACTTCAATATTTAGGTTTCTAAAACTCTTTTTAATCAATTGTCAAACCTTGAAAGAACAAATATCTTAGATTTAAACGTTTTATTTTCAGATTATTTCATTATTTAATTTAGTTTCAGCTCAATAATAAATTTGGATTACAAATTAGAAATTAAGAAAAAACATCTGTTTTCACAAAAACTGTTAGAATATTAAAAAAAAAATTAAAAACCAGAACCAGAATATTCTCAGCTGGGGGCCCGGGGGGGGGGGCACATGCTATTTTTTGCCTAATTGGTGTTTTATCTCAGGATGCCCCCCCCATCAAAGGTCACGATGACCTCCACCTCCTTTCTCTGTGGTGTCGATGATTCAGCTCTAAACCGACTGAGTGAGGGAGGGGTGATCTATAGGTGGAGGGAGGGGTGATCTATAGGTGGAGGGAGGGGCCAGACCGGATCAATCGTAAGGACAACATTTTATAAAACAGGATTGGCTGATTTGTTTTTTGTTTTTTAAGTTTGTTATGTAAAAACTTGACAGCAGCTGGTGATTGATATTTGATATAAAACTTATTTTATGTTCCTTGATTTAATCATGTTTTATATCTAGTTTATAATTATGTTAAAAAGTTACAGTTATTAAGTTTTAAAAATGTAGCTTTAGTGTTCAATAAATGTTTATCCGTGCCCTAAGGTGTGTTCTGGATTCTGGCCCCCTGTGTCTTTGAGTTTGACACGCATGCTCTAAACCTACAATCCAAACATGTTAAATTCTCATAGCTGTGTATGGCTTCATAGAAATTACCTACAAATCATTTGAAGCCTGCATGGCTAACATCTGTGTGCACCATTTTGCATTTTGTATTTACGACAGAAGTAAATCATGCCCTGCTTTGTATGTTTTTGGAAAATGATGAGCTTGACAGTAAATTTGTCACTTGTTTTACTGTTAGTATTAAATCCGTCCACCTTAAGGTCTGTCGGCTCCTGCTTTGATAACGTCTCGTTTTTGTTTTAGTTCGTCATACGGAGGCAGAGCTGGAGGTAGCAGAGATGAAGATGCTGAGGTTCTCTTTGGGAGTGACCAGGATGGATAGGATCAGGATATTTTAATGTTTCTGGTGCATTTCAGTCACAAATTCATAAATATAACCAACAAAATTTAAATCAGAGCTAATGAAGTGACCCCCACCATATATTAAAACCAGGAGGAACACTTTAAATCCTTGAATTTGATCAAAAATAGAAGTAATACTTACATTAAGAGTTAAATTATAATCCAGATTATAATTTGACCTATCTTTAGTTCTGGTTGTGCTTATTACAATAAATTCATTTTCTGTGATAAATGAAACTAAATGAAGTCCAGATTTGTCAGTATGACAATGATAAACTACAAAGGATTGATGGAGAATTACAGCTACTGTTGTTAGGATCCTCATTAAATGATTCATACTTTCCCACAACTGTTTGTGAATGGATTTAATACAGTTTACGTTAATTTGCTTTTTTTACTTTATTATTTACTTAATTTTTGCTTTAAAGTTCCTTTTTAAAACATTTTATTAACCAAAAAGCCACATGTGGCTCTGGAGCTGCAGGCTGCAGACCTCTGATCTAGAGGAAGACCAGAGAAGAGTTTATGGATGCAGTGATGAAGATGTGGCTGCTGTTAGAGGATGCAGAAGACAGGGGTAGATGGAGGAAGCTGATTGGCTGAAGCAAAAAGCCCAAAGACTATTTATTTGATCATTTTGACAAATTTCTATTTTTATTGCTATAAAGAGCTGGAATAAGAAGCGTAAAAATGTTTATTTAATTTCAGCTGGTTTCTGCTTTAACGGAGAGTTCTGTTTTCTTTGTCTACAAATGCAAAGATTTGGATGTAAAACTAGAACCGATGGATTCATGGATGCATTTCCATCAACCTGATCCCTGATCCTGCTGCTGACCACACATTCCTGCTGTAGTGCAACATTTGTTCATCTGCACGCCTCCGACATCCTGAGGTTTATCAGCAGCACTGCAGATAATGAGACGAAAAACTGCCCCCACTTCAAGGTCGCAGCCGGCAGCCCCCACCTGTGGTGTGAGAAACACTGCGCTCCTCTGAACCGTTTCGTTCCTGATTTATTCCAGTAATGATGAACCCACCGTCACATCACACGTCCTCCTTATGCTGATCATCAGCCAACCTCGGGAGAAGGTCTCGACCCCCCCCACACCCCACACCCCCACAGCCTCATTTCTCTGCAGACTGACCCCCCAAACCAGACTTTGAGAATCTGCTCTCCTCAGAGTTCCTCATGCTTTAGACTCAAACCTGCTTCTGACTGAATACTTCTGCTTAAAGAAAAGCAGATCCTAAACTCACAGTGAGCAGCAACAGCGACGTTTTGTGAAATATTTAAGCAGAAAAAAATTCAACCCAGAAAAAATCAAGAAAAAAAACACAAATAATTGACTTTGTTTTCTGTTAACATCAAGAAAAAGTTTTAAAAGAAACAAAAGAGAGAAAAAAAACTTCCCTTTGAATGAAGTGATGATGTAATTCATGCACAACATTTGCATCTGCGTGTCTGAGTTTGTAGAGACACAAATTGTCGTTAAAAAATTAATTTCCGACAACAAAAACACAGCAAAGATCAGGAACAAACATCGGCTCGAACATTCCTGATTGTAGCTCTCTGGACTTCTCCAGGATTTCGAACGAACCCCTCCCGCCCCGATGAACCCCCCCGAAGGATGGCCTCTCGTCCATTTGAGGTCACCTCCTCCTGCTGGTGTCTGCTTGTAGCAGCAAATGAGATCTCAGAGGAACCGGTCTGAGCGGGTCAGCGTCTGCAGCCCCGACCCCCCAGAACCTCCGGCCTCGCCATGCCGTCATCATCACAATACAACCAGGGATCTGCGACGCACAAACACGCACACACTACAGAGGTCATGTGACACGACCGCTGAACTCTAAACTGTTCCTGAACAAAATGTAGATCGATAAGAAAGGCTTCAGACAGAAATCTATCAGCAGCTACAAACAAGACAAAAGAGCAAAAAGAAACAATTCTGAGAAATATGTTTTATGAAACTTTAAGACTTAAGTAAAATAAATAAGTAAATATAAACAAGCTTCCAGATTGAAGCTTGTTTGAAACAAAGGGGGCAGTTCATCGGGTGACCACTAGGGGCGTCTTACACAGTGATGTCACACCCCCTTCAGTCCAGAAACTAATTGTTTGGGAAAAATAAATGATGAGGTTTCAACATTGGTTCAAAACTCAAAGTTCTGATTGACTTACTGATTTCTAATTAACAACATTCAGACATTAATATCACAAAAGCAAAGACATCCACCCACATGGTGACAACCAGGAAGTTAAAGACGGGTTCTATGTCAGCTGATCACAAACCTGTGGGTCATGTGACCACACCATCATCAGTAAACAGATTCAAAACCAGATAAATGCCTATATACACTACTGTCTTCATTCTTGACGCTAATATTAACATCTTTTTGTTGCCATCAGGCTGGAGATGGTTTCACACCAGTTTTTGTTTCTTTTAGTTTTGGGAAAATCCTCAGACTGTCAGCAAACCATAACGTCAAGCAGAGGCAGAATCTGTTGCTGCCACAGATGAGCAGCAAACTTCTGCATGTACAGAGGAAACACCGGAACCGAACGCTTCTGGAAAATGAGGGCTCAGTCTATGCACACACATGCACGTACGCACACACACACATGCACACTCAAACATGCACGTACGCACACCCAAACATGCACGTACGCACACACACACATGCGCACTCACACATGCACGTATGCACAGACACACATGCACGTACGCACACTCACACACATGCACGTACGCACAGACACACATGCA
>NC_050518.1:26143626-26173836 GCF_002922805.2 Oryzias melastigma | reverse complement strand
GCGGCCGAGAAGATGGATGGATGAATGGATCTAACCTCCCAAATCCTGCAGACTGAACAAGGATCCTGTCAGTGCTGTGCACATGATGCATGCACACTCCTTCCTGCAGCTGGACTACTAGAAATGAGGAAATGAGAATCAGAGTTTGTGTGGACGTCCTACAGGCACTTGGCGATCATGTGCACAATACGTGCATGCAGCATTTAGGAGCCAGTACTGAAACCACTTGAGTGTGGCGTGAGGACACTGTACCACAGCATCACCTGTACATCAGAATTGTGTGCATCTTCCATTATCCTTACGAATACTCTACAATACACTCACCACACACAGGATAATGGTACATTCTAGTTTTAATGGTGTCGTATGAGCCTGAAGGGAACTGTAAAGGCCTCTACACAACCGCCACGACCACTTGCATTCCAGCGGCCTCTTCCAATGAAAAGTCAATGCCAGGGGTCTGCAACTTTGCCTACAAAAGAGCCATTTGGGCCTGTTTGGTTCTGATCAAAACCTAATGGGAAAGTTTTTTTTTGTTTTTTTTACCCTTTTAAGAAAATTTGATACTACTTTGGATCTTGACATTGTCACTTTTTTAATAATAAGTATGAATTATATTTATTTTTGGACCAAATAAATAGAAAATTGTTGAGATTAATTTGAATTTTCTCAAAGTGTAAAGTTGTTTTTTTTACTTTCAACAGAAGCTCATATGAATTTTTTTTTCAAAATAAAAGACTTCCTGTCCCAAACAAGAACATCCAAGTGAAGCAAATGTATTTGTAAACAACACGAGACAAAAAGGACATTTTCTCTCGTTGTACTTTAGGTTTACCTTGGTGAGCCGTCTTCCTTTTCCTACTAACTACTGCTGTTAACTGGAGCATAAACATGAAACATGATTGGTTAATGATCCAGCAGAAAAAGCACATAAAGAATGAACAAATCTGTAGATTGTAACCACTCCCCTCTGAATAGCAAATAACCATTGTTATGCAGCATAAGATAAATTGAACTTTAAAGTCATAAAATAAATTCAGCAATCAGAAAAGATCAAATTTATACCAACGTTTTGCTTATTTGTAATCTGAGTATTCTGGAAGAAATAAGACCTAATGATGTCTGGAGGAATATAAAATCATAACGGTATATGTTCTAGGTTCACCTCAGCCATAAACTTAACTAAAATAAATGAAATCAATGCTAAGTTAGCAGCCCTTACTTCTAAAAATTACTATTTTTGGTGGAGGGGTCATGAGGCTCCAGAGCTGCAGGTGTCAGACCCCTGGTCTTTGTGAACTTATGATCATGTGTTTTTTTCTCACTGGTTTTTGCACAGATGTAACAGCAGTAGATCAGTTATCTGCCATTCTTTGTTAAACCTCTTACAGGAAGGTGGCGCTCTTGAACTTGACTGATCATGATGTAAATGCAGCAACAATCACCAACAGTAGAAAGATAACAGATGTTATGGACTGTTTGCTGTGACTCAGATGTAAAAGACATCTTCATGCTTTTTCAGCTGGTCAACCGTTTAACCACCAGGACGATCTTCAAAGTCGGTAAAAGCCTCAAACCCTGCAGCCATTCTGCCCCCCCACCCCTCACCACGACAAAACAGCTGTTTGATGCGTATTAGCAGGAGGTCAGCTGGTCTGCTCCGCTCCACATCCTCTTATCCCGCTTTCTCCTCTCTGGTCCTGATCCTCATTATTCCAGACTCAGGTCTTCTGGGAGCAAACCATAGACTGTATAAGAATAACTGGACAGAGCAAGCCCCCCCTACTTCCGTGTTTCATATAGGAAGTACCACTGGGTTACAAAAAGGCCAAAGTCCCATTGACTTACATTGAGAAACAGACAGTTATTTCTCAGTCATTTTATATGTCAGAATAATCATTCTTCCTCTGCTGCTTTCTGATTAACTTCTTTTTTCTAATCCTAATTTTTTTTAAAGATTTTTTTCCATTATCACAAGTTATTAGAGTTATAAATTGACCAATCAGATGGCTCAATAATCGTTTGTGGGTCTGACGTCGAACGTCTGGGGGGTTTGATTGACAGATGACGGGTAGCCAATGGGAGCAGACTTCATCAATGGGTCCGTGAAGACCTTTTAACACCTACTTTACAATTCAACAATGTACCAATCATTGTCCTACTGTTGTTTTCCTCAATGGAATGTACCGATGCAGCAGTTTAAAACAACAAGAGGAGCATGCTGTCGACATTTTTAGATGAGGATTTACTCTGTAGAAATAGATTTCACTCTGAGGTTATGTGCTTTGGACTTTTTTCTTTGTTTAACGTTCATTTTTCTTTATTTCTCTGTTTTGGTTCTAGCTTATAAATTCTAAGTTGCGTATCATACGGAATGGTACAGCTCCTCCATAAAATCACCAACCAAAGTTTCATCTTCGCCGCACTTTTCCAGCTTCAGCCTGAATTAGACGCAGCCGTCTGAGGAGTGCGAGACAGAATTCAATGTATGTTATCGTATTTTCAAACAGAAAAAAGATCCAGCTGTTCACTTGTTAGGATGGTTATTTATTTTAAATACTGCTGAACGCGCTTCTCATGTGCATCTGATCAGACTGTAAAACCTGGCCGCTGCGGCCCGCGCGTGAGGGGACGGCGTCACCCAAATGCTCCTTTTATCTCGACAAAAAGGAATAAATGTAAGTAAATCCCAAAGGACCACTGACAGAATCAAATGTTGGAATGGTTCTCCCTCAAAGGCTTCAACAATGACTTGTACAATTCTCCGGCGTTATTAAAGTAGAAGTTGTTTACATCCGCGGTCTCGTGGTAGAGGCGTGGAAAGAGGCAGACGGTTGCAATAAACTCACTCCAGATTGGTGACAGAACTTCCTGTAGATTCCACGACTCAGCTATGACTCAGACCAATCGCTGAAGATGGGTTGCAAATGGCGGTATCCGTTTCAGGAATTGACTGTGAAAGCGGCGGCCTACTTTTGCGAGGAGAGGAAGTAATGCATTTCCAATGGGGGACCTCATGGCTCGCTCTGTCCATTCTTATATACAGTCTATGGAGCAAACGCTCTTTTCTCCAATGATGGAGCTTAAGACAACTTAAAGCTCTGGAGGAGTGGCTTATTATGTGAGCTGAAAGACTGGGGGGGTCTGGCCTGCCGTTCCCATATCACTTAGACTAATGTGATTAGAGTGAGCCAGAGGGGGGTTCCCGGGGGGGCAGAGGGACGGTCACAGGATGCTCAGAGAGAACGGCAGCGTGTTTGGTGCCTGGTACCAGAACACATGACTGAGCTCCACAGACGCTCACCGGTTCTGAAGGACTGAACATGAGCAGCTTCTGCAGCTACACACCCCCACCCCGTGAGGATGGCAACAAACATCATGCAAAAGAACATTCTGGAAAGAAGAACTTTGACTCTGTTTGACCAAGATTGTTGATCATTGTCAGTAAAAATGCTAAAACAACTTCTAGAGATAATCTGAAAATCATTGAATGCATTTCATTCATGAAGAAGAGCTTCTCAGCTTCCATTTCTTCTTTGTGTGTGTGGGGCTGGGGTGGGGGGGGTAACATGGAGCAGGAGTTAAAGGATGAACAGCTCCTCTTAAGGAATTTGGACCTTCGACTGTATCTGAAGACTGGACTGACTGTGATGTCATCCATGGAAAATGGTTTATTTCCGGTGTTGTGCCAAGGTACGTTCTCCCTGCCAGAATGTGCGTCCCCGCTCTCTGGCGCTGTTGATTTGTTTCGTAACGCAAACATTTTGCCCTAAAAAGCCTAAAAAGAAAGTGGAGGATTAGGACAGACTTTTTTCTGGGGCTTTGGGGAGTTTACTGTCATGTTAGAAACATTCTCCCAACTTATTCTACGTAAACGAGAGGGGGCACGGATTCTGTCAGGTCACCGATGACCCAGCCAGAATCTGAGCCACCCAATAATTTGCAGTAGAAAATACAACTATTTAATAATTGTATGTTGTTACATCCTTCCATAACAGTCACTTTCATAAGTCAAATTTCTTATTATAAATGAGCCAAAAAAGGTTGTTTTTAACCACGACATGAAACGAAATGACGCTGAAACAACTGATGCTGAAACAACTGATGCTGTTTCATGTCGAATATTTGGGGAAAAAATGCGAATAGGACAATAAACTCGCAAAAGCCCCAGAATAAAGTCTGTCATAAGAATCCACCTTCTTCTGACACTTTTTGGGACAAAATATTACCAAACAAATTAGCCCTACCTGATACTGAGGAAACACATTCTGGAAGGGGAACATACCTTAGCACAACACCTGCTCACACCAAACAAAGTCAGTGCAGTCGGCATGGTCCGAGTCGCTCAGAGTCGACGTTTCCACCTGAAAGCAGATGATGGTCGTGGGGGCCAAAGGCTCCACTTACTTTTATTCAAGAATCTGATTGGTCTGTTTGTAACTTGAATAACTTGAACTACAGAAAAAAATATGATATAGTTTTGTTTTTTTTTAAAAAGCAAGAATGGTTATTCAGACAAATATATGAAATAATGATTGATTCACAGATTTTGGCCCCCTGTGCGAGTTTGACACTCCTGCTCTAGAACAACCCTCTAGACTTGAACCATCTTACGTGTTCTGCCCTTTGACATGAATATCAATATCATTTCTTATTAAACATTCTATGGTTCTGCCTGTCATAACCATCATCTGCAGTGACGTTTATATCTACGCTCCCACTGACTCCTGAGTCTGGAAGTGCAGATTGTCACAGCGAGGGCCACGGAGTCAGATCAGGTTCCAGCTGGGCGCCGTATACAAACCTTTCACTTACATCCAAACCACTTCAATAAATAAAGGCAGATGAAAAGGAAAGATCCCGCCAGCGCTTGTTTACCTCCTGCAGCACGTCTTTCAGGCACATCCTCGGCTAGCTTTGTAAAACAACCGTTCCTAAGAAAAATAAGCTGTCCTTGGACTGCTTATGCTAATTAGGATGGATCTGCCCCAGCTGATGGGATATGAGGCTGGGGCAGATGAGGTCATGCTGGGGGAGTAAATATTTTCATTTTATTCTACAGACAGAGGGAATCATGAAGAACTGCTGAAGTTTAGCTCAAGACAGGTGACCAATTTCACGCAACACAAATCTGGACTCCGTGGAGGGCTCCCCCTGATCGATCCGGTCTGTGGGGAGAGTTTAAAGACCACTAGGTAGACATTGGAGACAGACGGAGATGCTGCTCCCCGTCTTCCTGCAGAACCCTCTTTAGATTCTGGTAAACAACCTTCACTTTCTAAAGGAAAAGATGTTGAAACAAACCGGTTCCAGAAATCCTGGATTAACCAAAGGTTTGGACTCTGCAGCAGTCCCAGTCTTTTCACAAGTCATCATTTTGATGACAGGCCAGACAAATGGGCGTCTTGCTATGAAGGGAGTGTTATTCATGTCTCACTCCCAGCATGCATCTGTGTGAGCGCGGGAGGAATGGACTGCAGTCCTCCTCCAGCCTCTGAGATGTGACAGACGCAACATTCCCCATTCTGCTCTTACATTCAGTAACTTTATTTCACATGTTTATAGACAAAAATCAGATTTTTTTTAGAATAACTTTTTAATGAGTCCTGTGGTCATTTTGGGTTTTTGTGGGCGACCACGAGTCATTCGGGTGCTATGAGTCATTGGAACCACAAGGGGGCTTTTCTGGCGTTTGCTAGTGTCAGTCAGGTCCAGGTGAAGGCACACGGCTAGAATCCATGACTGGCTTTGGTAACCCATGAAGGAAGAAGCCAAAAGCACAAGCTGTGCAGTAAATGTCATTTACAGACCCACTCTGATGAAAATGCTGTTTTTAACATGTTCTTGTGGCATTTTTCTGAGTAAAAAAGATCCTATTGGTGACGTAGAGAATACGCTAGGCGGAGCCACAAGCCCCCTGCTCCAACCCCATTCTGATGCAGCCTAATCGATCCATGAAGGTCTGTTTTCCTCGTCCAGCTGGAGTCTGGATCAGAACCGTACGGCTGGATAGAAACAATACTGCTGCCATTAATGTTGGGATGTGAGGGGCTGTAAGCTAGCGGGAGAGTGTCAAAGGGATGATGGGAAATGGGGGCAGGCTTTCTCCGGCTGAACAGCCCCACCCACAAATCAGAGGTGAATTTCTGATCAACTCCCGCCGCTCTACAGAAACTATGTCTAGTCTAAATTCTGGCTAAAAACTACATAATCGTAACGAGAAGAGCATCAGCAACACTTTGAAGACAGATCAGATGATTTGCAGTTGTGGCTAAATCCCAAACTACATCCATTTATCTGTACTCGTAAATGTATAGCGAAGGTAAACGACTGAATAAAAGAATCAGACGGAATTCAGATTTAGAAATTCAAATCCAGCTCCAACATTTATCAATGAAGGAAAAGCCACAGACAGTTTGAGCAGATGGATGCTGGAGGGAATGGTCAGGAGGGAGCCGGACAGCGGAGGACGATGAGGTGTGCAGACGCTTGCAGATGAAGATCGTTTCATTTATGTCTGCTCACGACAGGATCAGCGCTCTGGTTGGTGAGGAGCAGACTCTTAACTGATGTATTTAAATGTATTGCTTTTTAAACCCAGAAATCCCCTCTAAAACGTAGAGAGTTCATGAGCTTATCGTGATCAATAATGACAACGTTCTTTCTGTTATTCTTGTTGTTCACACACAAAAAATCCACATTTTCTATTTAAGCTAAACTGGAATCTTCTTGAAAGATAATGCAGTAAAACGTACTTTACATGGAAATATTTTGCCTTTGAATCCATAATGATTTGTACCTAATGATGTTTTTGACTAAATGAACATGAATAATCTTACGCTATGTTGAGCGTAGACGCGCCACCCCAGACACGCTGGATCCCAGCTGGCCTCAGGAGCTGAGCCGGGCGGCGGTGGGCGGTCATAGACTGAGAATCAAGAATTCTTTCATTTCTGCCCCGAGGACATTGAAACTTTTTTCTGGATCCATATTCTATAAACCTTTTAATGGTTTGCTGAATAGGATGCTTTCTTGGTTTTGCATAAATAAGCCACACCCCCTGACCCATCAGTCATCAGTATCCATAAACGTTGGAGTCTGCAGCGCTCCTCTGCAATACCAGGAGAGGGTGTAGACGGAGCGGCTTCTGTTCAGCGTGGGCGGCGACCAAACGCCTGACATCCGTCTTCATCCTGAAGATGAAGCTTCTTCACATCTTCATGGCGGCGGCGGCAGCGGCGGCGTGACGTAGGTTAATAAGGTGCATCCACCTCTCCTCCTTCACAAAACAACTTCATTAACTGATTCAGAGTCTGTGTAATTCAACCTGGTGCTGTTTCATGCACACACACGTGCACACAAACCCCCTCACTGGTCGACCTTTCAGTAAATATCATTTCCTTCAACTTCTCTGAATTCCACTGAATAAATGTTCACTTCCTCAAACCTTCAGGTGAATCTTGTCAACACAGTTCGGTGGAAGACGTCTGTCCAGGAAAACGTGAAAGTTCCTCTGACACCATCCCACCCTGAACACGCTTCCTGTCACATGTCTGCACCTGTTTGACCTGCAGAGTCTGTCCTCTGGGTCTGGGTCATTCGGGTCCAGCCCGTCTGCCACACATGCGGATGAAGGTTCTGGTCATCTCGGCGGCCACGGCTGATGTCAAACATGAAAACACGTGTGTTTGTGCCGCTCTGCTCCTCTCCATCATCATCTTCATCTTCACCCTGTCCTCTTTGATCCCTCCGCCCCCGCTCCCTTTTTTCTTTGTCCTTTCATCTCCACCTCCCATGTTTTTCAGGTCATCAGGGAAGCAATCGTCTTAAGTGCTTTGGCTGACGATGAGGGCTGATGGGAAACCTTCCTGTCAGCTCCCGGTTCAACCCACTCTGAATACAAATTCTGCTGATCCTTCTGTCTCCAGAGGGTTTGGGAAAGGTCACTCCGACGGATTGATTAGAAAACAGAACTGATCAGGAAACGTAGAGATTCCTAATGTTTGTGATCTGCGTCAAACAGTCAATCAACCAATTCAATCAAAAACTTCTCAGGTTTTGTGGAATGCACCATTATTGGTACTCGGGGAAGAACGACTCGATGAAACAGAGAGCATCAAGCAGACAAAACTGCAGTTGGTCATGTTTAGTACGGCTGTGTATTGTCTGGCGGGACGATCCGTATCTTGGTTTAATGCGATATGCATCACCATAAATCCCATGACTGTACCTGAACAGTTTTTATTTATTTCTTATTTTTATTTTAAAGAGTATGACTTTGTATTTGTTCTTAGAGGGAACGGTCAACATCGTCTGATTTCACTATAAAATATTTTTTACTACAAGGAAATAAAAGTAGAAAACAGAAGTTATACGCTGAAGGACAACCATAAATAATTAAATAAATATCGCCTTGTCTACATTTTAAATCAATGCAAGAATCACCAAATGAAGTCAAATCAATCAAACTGTCAAATCGATTTTTTCCTACACCTCCAATGTTCAGGTTTCTATGGCTCCTCCTCAGTATGCCTGTAAAATTTGATGAAATAAGCTTCAGAACAGATCTGCACACCTGTGCAGGTAAGCTTCAACCCTGAACAAACTGAAGGAAGAGGAATTCACCTGATCACAGCTGCCAGACAATCTCCCTCTGCACTTTAAAGAGTCACATACTCAAATATATTTCATTGCAAAAGTATTAAAATGTATAATATATTTAAAAATGTGGTAGTAACTCAAACAAGAGTTTAAACAACCACAAGCGCTTCTAGTCCACCGTTTGTGTGATATTTTGTTATAAAAGGTTTATACAAACTGTGTGTCTAGAAGTTTCTGTGAATGTCTGCGTATCAGCTTAGTGGCCCTGTGGTAGAGTGTCCACCCTGAGACTGGAAGGTTGGGAGTTCAAATCCAGAGTCAAGCCAAAGACTGTAATAATGGAACCCAGTTTGTCCATGTTGACACTATGCATCAGGGGTAGGATTGGGGGCTTAAACCCTCACATGGTTCCCTAGGACGGCTGAGTCTGCAGCTCACCACTCCCTCTGGGGAGGGGTCAAATGTGTGACAGCTGATGGGACGTTAACTGAGTATGTGTTGCATATTGTGTGTGCATGTGATGGAAAGACCTCCCCCTTTAAAGTGAACAGGAAGTCTGGACAGAAGACAAACCGTCCTCTGACTGGTTCTGTGTCAATCAGTACTAAAGTTGTAATGAAAATACCAAAAGTACACAAACGTCTACCCCAGGGGTCTGCAACCTGCAGCTCCGCAGCCACGTGTGGCTCTTTGGTTAATTAAATGTTTAAGAAAGTAACTTTAAAGGAACGGCTGCACTGTGGTGCAGTGGTTAGCGCTCTTGCCTCACATCAAGAAGGTCCCAGTTCAGATCCCAGCTGGAGGACCTGAACCAGAACCACCAGCTGGGACCTTTCTGTGTGGGGTTTGCATGTTCCCCTCGTGCATGTGTGGGTTTTCTCCGGGGACTCCAGCGTCCTCCCAAAGTCCAAAAACATGCTTCATAGGTTCATTGGTGACTCCACGTTGGCCCTTTGTGTGTATGTGTGTGTGACCGAGGCCTTGAGAGAGACTGGACACCTGTCAAGGTGTGTCCTGCCTTCACCCATCAGTACCCGGGTTAGGCTCCAGCACCCCCGCCATCCCGAAAGGGACAAATGGTTAACGATTAATCAATCCTTTGTAGTTTATCATTGTCATACTGACACATTAGACTTCATTTAGTTTCATTTATCACAGAAAATGAATTTATTGTAATAAGCACAACCAGAACTAAAGATAGGTCAAATTATAATCTGGATTATAATTTAACTCTTAATGTAAGTATTACTTCTATTTTTGATCAAATTCAAGGATTTAAAGTGTTCCTCCTGGTTTTAATATATGGTGGGGGTCACTTCATTAGCTCTGATTTAAATTTTGTTGGTTATATTTATGAATTTGTGACTGAAATGCACCAGAAACATTAAAATAAACAGTTTTGTTTTTTTAATCATTAATGACTTTACACTTCCTGTTTCATTTGCTGCATTGACATGATCCTATAGGATGTCTTTAAATATTTTTTAATCTCTTTTCTCTTCGTGTTTATGTTTTATTTATGCCAAAAACACAATAGCTTATTTGAATGTATCATATGAGTAACAAAAACATAAATATAAACCAGTTTCTTACTTTTCTAAAGGGTGACTGAAGACTTTGTGGATGATTGATGATTGTGGTTGGTGAGAAATCGACTCAAATGGTTCTTTAAGTGTTGAAGGCTGCAGACCCCTGATCTACACACACAGTTGCTAGACCTGCAGCTAAACATCATTCCTCTGATCTGCAGAGGTGATGTCTAACTGCATTTGTCTTTATATCTTCATCCTAAAATCTGCAGAGTTTGCTTTTCTTTTGAACCTAAAGGAGGATTCTTCCTCAGAGTCCCATCAGCTCTGCAAACACTGATTCAGATCCTGCATCAGGTTTAGAAAAGCAGAATGAAAGTCCAGCAAACAGTCGGTCTGCTTTGCTCCTGTCGAGCAGTGTGGCCTTTGGATGATTCATCTGTTTGATTTCACATCAGCACTCGTTCATCCGTTCAAAGCAGCTGTCTTCACTGCAGCCATGACTGAGCATGACTACAATAATAGACAAGTCTGTGCATAGACCACACGTCTGAGCTGCAGCACGACTAATGAAGGACAATCAGACAGGGAAGTGACGTACTGGCCCACAGAACTCTGTCTTCCTCACGATGTTATAGGATAAAGTTTGTCCAAAAAACAATTCTTTTCAGAGGCAAACTTTAGGAAGAGCCGTGCCTTGGTGGGTGGAGTTTCATTGATCTGTCTGTGACATCACTTCCTTAGAAGAGGAATTCATGGACTTATGAACCGCTGTGTCCTTCCATGTGCAACCCTTCACCTAGTGATATGATGCTGCTTTGAAATGGCTCAAACAGTACGAAAGACAGCTGAATAAAACTGAAACAGTCTGAATGCATGAACGCTCTCTGGCCTCTCAGACTTCATGGAGGGTCTGCAGACACACAGACAGATAGTCTTGACTCTACTGTAAACACAGTAATGAAACTGCTTCAGCATCACCGAGGCAAGTGCAGCCAAGCTTCACGGGGATGAGCGTTACAGCTCCGCCTCTGCTGTTTCTGAGTGTTAACCAGCAGAACACGGAGTCCCTGCCGGGTCCGGATGATCTTGGAGCTGATAAACCAGAGAAAGCGCGCCTTGAAAATCATCCAGCACAACATTTCTCTGGAAGAAAGGAAGTTTCTCTACTTCATGGAACCAGAACAGTATATTCAGTAAAAAGTGAAGCTGCAGGAGGGTTTATACAACAAAACTGACAACTAATCAACTATTAAGATAGTCGATGACTAACTTAACGTTTAGTCGTTACTTTATATTATATGGAGTCAGAGTGTAGTAAAGTTGAAAGTTGTAATGACATTCTGATAGCTTTATGGACTATTCAGCTACATGCTAGCTGTTTTGGCTAATTTGGCATTTAACTAATATTTTAGCTGGCTATCAGCTTCAGTGTTTTCAGCTGTTAGCTTCAGCAATTTCAGCCATCAACTTCACATCTTCAGCAGCCAAATTCATCTTACAGCATTCACACTAGCATTATCACAGGTAATGCTATATATCTAGTTTTTATTTAAAGCTAATGATGATTAAGATGTGGGTTTTACATCCAGTTTGCACATGACCCGATTAGTCGACTAATCTGAAAAAATAATCATTGATTAGTCGACTATTAAATAATCGTTTGGGGCAGCACTAATTTGTAAATAGATAAATGAAATAAGTAAAATAAAATAAAATATAAACTAAATGGATAAATTTAAACACATACATTCGTAGAACCATACAAAGAAGTTAAAACATCTCATTAAAAAGGTTCTCAATTCCTAGCAGCCTTAAAAATGTGATGGCTCTGGGATAAAAACAGTTTTTCAATTGATTTGTCCTTGATTTCATTGTTCTGTATCTTCTGCCCAAAGGCAGAAGTGTAAACTGAGAAAGACCAGTATGGGATGAATCCCATGAAATGTTTTCAGCTTTTCCCACCAATAATTCTCTCCTTGTGTGAAACAGGAGTGTGTACATGCGTGCACGTCCGTCCCTGATGCTGGCTAAAGGCGGGAGCAGGTGTGCAGGTAGACTCCACCTGATGAGAGCCTGAAGGTGTGAAAGCCGAGCACAGCGATCAGAGAGCAGACCAAAAAAAAACTTGGAATAAAAACATAAAGAGGGGGAACGTTTTTCCGCTTCCAGAATTTACCTTCAGCTCTATTTACATTTAATTCTGAAGGGTTGAATCTGACCCCCCCTTTAGCCCCCAGCACGTTAGAAAATAGGACCTATTTCCAAGATTGTTGCTGATAAAACACTCATAAACCACTGCTGAGCTCAGCAGGTTTGACCTGAACTGAGCTGCTCAGTTTTCAGAGAAAAGTCAGAAGTGATGCTTTAAAGCCGCAGACACGACCTGCTGCAGCAGCAGTGTCATCTGAGACCAGCGCAGAGCGCTTCTCCACAACATTAAGACGAGTTATGAACACACAAACGAAGCCGTTGGCTCTTTTTTAAAACATGAACTCGCTTTTGCAAAACGCTAATTAAAAGAAATCGTCAAACTTTGTTGTTTTTGTTGTTTCTGGCTGCAGAAGTGCATTCCTGGAGGAGTTCTTTAACCCTTTAAGACCTGAGGCATCACTATTGATGCTTAAACCCAAAATCTTTAATGTACTGTAGCTTTTCAACCGTTAACACGATCATTTCAGTAGATTGTTAACGGGAAAAGTGGCTCTACTGAAATGATCGTGTTAACGGTTGAAAAGTTAAAGTGAATCAAAGAAGATAAACACTGATAAACACAGTTCCAGTGGTAAAGGGTTAAACCAACAGCAGCCAATTTAAATAAACAGCTGATAGTTTTCTGAAGCGGAGGAGCCAGACTGCTCTAACCAATCAAAGGTCAGCTCCTCATCTCTGTGGATGAAGATTGCAGCGCCGACTGGATTCTAGAAAGTCACACACAGAGCATTGAGTCATGTTGCCCCAGCATTGCTTCGTCCAGTTTAAAGTCGGCAGCTCGCCCCCACCGGCCCGGCCTTTTGACCACCAAACAGTGTGCACCTATGTTCCCACAGGAAGAGCCGGAGATGCCGATAGGACTGTCCAAAGCAGGGGTGTCAAACTCCATCACACAAGGGGCCAAAATCCAAAATACATATTAGGTCGCAGGCCGAACAAGATAACATTTATTGAACACTAAAACTACATTTTTGAAACTTTCAAACTTTAAAAACTAGACTTTTCAACATAATTATGAACTAGATATAGAGCATTACCTGTGATAATGCTAGTGGGAATGCTGGAAGCTGAATTTAGCTGCTGAAGATGCTAGTGCTGATAGCTGAAGATGCTGAAATTGATACCTAAAACACTAAAATATATTAGCTAAATGCCAAGTTAGCCTAAAAAAAAACAAGCAAAAAAAAATTAGGTTAGCCAAAACAGCTGAAATATGGCTGAAAAAATGGCTAAACTTTAAAATAGGCTAAAAAAACAGAAACAAAATCCAAAATGAGCCAAAGCAGCTAGTGTGTAAAAATTAACCTAAGTCCAAAACAGCCAAAAAACTTTAAAAAAAGCTTAAGTTAGTCAAAACAGGTAGCATGAAGCTGAAATATTAACTAAACTCCAAAACAGCTAGCGTGTAAATATCAGCCTAACTCAAAAAACATCCTAAAAAACGAAAAAAAAAAGCCTAAATTAGCCAAAACAGATTGCATGAAGCTGAAATATGAGCTAAACTCCAAAATAGCCAAAAAATCTTAGTAAATGCCAAAATAGTCCAAAAAGCTAGCAGAATGACAATTTCTAAAACTTTAAAACATAATTTTGAATAGTAAAAAGGCAGGAATATTATTCCAGAATAAATCAACTTAAACCTTAAATAACTTTCAATATTTTACTCTCCATTAAAATATATTTTTTCAAAATTGTACACATTAAAAAATAGATAAAATAAAATGAATAATAAAAATAAAATAATAAAATGATCTGGATGGCCGGATAGAATTACCCGACTCCCGGACCTCGACTTATACACATGTGGTCCAGACAAACGCATGGAGCAGCTCGGCCTGCACGGGCCCGCATGGGTCTGACCCTGCAGCAGCAAATCTGTCCTGCTGTGATGTCACCTGAGGGACCTCCCCTTTCAGGAGGAGCCACACCATTGTAACCACAGGTGGTGTTGTGTTGAGCAGGAGATTTAAACCCTCCATCCTGCTGGAGTTTCAGGCTGAACGGCAGACACAAAGCCGGTGAAAGACGAGTCAGGAGACTCTGAGAAAGAGGAGAAGAGGAATCCAGGGCAAGCCGGCCCGACGCAGCATCTGCTGAAGGCATTGTGGGAGCTGGGGGCTTCGGTTACAGACTGAAGCGTACACAGGGGAACAACTCAAAACGTTTGAATCAAGAAAAAACTCACTAAGAAGGCTTCATTTAGGAGCTGCCAGCAAGAAGATGAACCACTGAAACCACTACAGTGAGCAAAGCATGGCATAAATGTTGTAGAAGTTCTAGTAAAACCCTCAAAGGAGTTCAGAGGTCAGAGTCTGTCTGAGACCAGCTGAACGGTGGCGTCTCACACAAGGACGCTTCAGCCGACGGGAAGATTTAAAACTCCCACATCTTTCACTAAGTGTTCCAGCACAAGCAGGAAGCGTCAACAAGCTCATCTTTATGGTGTGCTGATGTGCTAGGGCCGACGCTGAGAGCTTTACTTTGGAGGTCTGACCAGTTTGATGTCAATCCATCAGGACTCGACCTGAGCGGCGAGGTGAAAACTCATCGTTAGGTTAGGAAAAGGTCTGTTCTGTCCTGACATCCATCTGGTTCTGACGAAGCGTCATGCTCAAACGAATCTGTCCAGATTAGAGGGAATTTATGGGATATTCTGGTTACCTGTGAAGGCAGGTGGTGAGGTCACTTCCTGTCTGAGGCTGGTTAACAAACTAAAACACACCCTCCAGATCATTTTATTTTATTGTTATTGATGACCCGATGTTATCTTGAGCTTATTTCTAACTTGTATCATTTTGACTAAATATATTTTTATGGAGATTAAAATATTGAAAGTTATTTAAGGTTTGAGTTGATTTATTCTGTATTCTGGAATAATATCGCTGTCTTTTTATTGTTCATGAATAATAATGTTTAAGAATTTTAAAGTTTTAAATATGTAGTTTTAGAGTGTTCCATACATGTTTATCCTGGTCAGCCTGCGACCTATTCTGTGTTTAGAATTTTGGAACCTTGTGTGATTGAGTTTGACACGCCGGAACTAAAGTATTTGAAGACGTCAGTTCCTCAGACAACCACTAGATCAGGGGTCAGCGACCTTTTTGACACTGAGAGCTACTTCAAGGGTACTGAGTCATACGAAGGGCTACCAGTTTGAAATAACAAATTTGCTCAGTTTGCCTTTTGTTATACGTTATTAATAATGAATTAAGAAACTCCTCTATACAGACTCTGATTTCTCACCATTATTATCAACAATAACAACAAGCTAAGAAACAATGACCAATATTCAGCACTTTATTAATATCAGTAATTGTTACATTTTCAAGTGATCACTAACATTTCTTGCATTTTGTGGGGAAAATGTTCAATTTTCTCTATGTTATATCATGTTTATCAATTATGTAATGTTAAAGAAAAATCAACTTACACATTTTAAACACATCTCGCCACATTTTGAACTAATGACCGAATCTGCAACATTTTTAACTAAATTAATGATTTTTGAGCTGGAGTAGGTCAGATGTCACCTAAACTTATATAAAGTTCATGAATCGTCATCATATTTTTAAGATGTTTTCATTTTTAAATCTATGTAAATCCAAGAGCAATTTAAAAAAATAAATAAATAGCAACAGAATCAAACTTAATTTTAGACGCAGCTCATAAGTGAGTTGTGCTATTTTTAGAAGAGGGCACCTTGTGTGGTCCAACCTGCTGCCCGCACACTAGAGGATTTGCTCCACAAATGAATCTGAAACCGTCCACGCTCACAACAGAAATGAGGAAACTTTCAGTGTTTCTCTCAAAGAGACCGACACTGAGCTGCTCTTTTGATTGACAGATGACATCACATCCTGATGGACAACAGATGAAAAATGGCTGCTGGGCTAACTCTGGCTCATTGCATGCAATGCTTTTACCCTGCAGTGTCCCTGAGAAATGAATAAATGAAGTTAAACTCGTTTGACGAGCCCATTTGCCCGCTCTGGCCTCAGTGAGGGGTTTGGTGACAACTTCAAAGTGAAAAAAATGACTTCAAATCAGTCAAATACAATCAGCAGGTCATGTGACCCCACAGGCTGAGTCTCACTTTACATCAGGGGTGTCAAACTCTATCCCACAAGGGGCCAAAATCCAAAACACATCTTAGGTTATGGGCCGAACAGGAGAAACATTTATTGAACACTCTAAACTACAGTTTTGAAACTTTAAAATTTTAACTTTTTAACATAATTATGAATTAGATATAAAGCATTACCTGTGATAATGCTAGTGTGAATGCTGTAAGATGAATTTGATATTTGACGATGCTAGAGCTGATAGTTGAAGATGGTGAAAGTGATAGTAGAAAACATAGAGGGTAACATCACTCGAGATGGAACTCATCAGGTTTAGTGGCTGTTTGAGACATAAAATAAACCAATAGCTTTAATCTAAACTAAAGATTAAGAGAATCCAATAAAGTTTGGCAGAATTCTCTTAAATTTGATGAGTCTATACTTTATTCATTGACTCAGAATTCTGTCTTAAATTCATTTACTGTGGAAGTCAGAAACTCCTTTAGTCCTGATGATTGAGACCAGCCCCGTTTGTCTCAGGAAGGTTAAAAAACAACGCAAATAAATCCCATTCTGACCCCGCACCCCGAGCCCTGAAGAGCTCCTCATAAATGAAGAAGGATCACTTATATAAACCATTTTACTGAAGCAGATTTCAGAGGACAGGAAAGGTGTAATCAGTCAGACAGACGACTGCAGGCATGAAAGCAGCAAAAAGGTCAAATGTTCAGATTCTCCAAAAAAACAAAATGTTTCTGTCTTTATCTTGATGCGTCACATTCAGTTTATTTTTGGAAGATTTCTGACTTAAATAAAGAAAATGTTTTCCAAAGAATGTGTGTTATTCTTCACAGAGGTCATTTCAGTCACACGTCTGCTCCCACTCTGCACACTTTTCAATTCTCAAAAGGTCTCAATAAACCCGGAGAATATTGCAACCAAACTTTCCAACGCAGCGCAGCATGGAGCTCCCAAAGTAGACAGGAGAACTTCAGAAGCAAAACCAGAGTGAAGCAGCAGCACCAGCTGGACGTGCAGCAGACGCAGCGATAATCCGCTGACCTGACCACGACCTAACGACACCGTGTTCTAAAGAGGAAGAACCAGAGGCAGGAAAAAGGGAAAGATCCTGACGTGAGTCCAGACACACGTTAGGAGGTTCAACCACACAGACCAATGGTGATTCCTTATCATCACACTGCTGCAGCTGCATTAGAGGCTGACTGTGTGGGATGAAGGCATTAAAAACAGAATGGGAAAAATAATCTTGGTAACTCCAGAGAAGGAGCATTTGTCCACACCTGCTCTCACAGTGGAGAGGTGGGGAGGAATGCAGCAGCAGGCCGACACAGGACCCGCAGGAACCTGTACCGACGCGTCCCGCAGCTCCTACCCCACACCTCACCTCTGCTGCTGACGCTCCTTCACTGGGGAGCGCACATGCACGCACACATGCACACACACATGCACACACACACGCACACACACTGACAGCTTTGAAGTCTGCACAGTGCATTGTTATTTCTTGAGCCATGACCAGAAGGAGGGTCTGGAAAAATGGCAAGAGTCCCCCATGCTAAATGTGTGAGTGTGCATGAGGGTTTGTGTGTGTGAGCATGCATGTGCGTTTCTCATGAATGGAGCAGTCAGTGTGAATGAATGTGCAGGATGGGATGAAGCCAGTCATGTGAGGGCGCTAAATCTGCTGACACATCCTCACATGTGAGCCCGTCTCCTCCCTGGTTCGATTCCCGGACCGGCACAAGGCGGGCAGCCGCTCGCTCACTCGCTCGCTCACTCGCTCTCCATGGATACCAGAGGAAAGTCATTTCTGAACGTTCTGCGCCTCATAAATCTGGTAAAATCATTAAAAATATGTCATTTTTGTTTGTTGGCAGAAATACTTCATACGATACAGCAAATCCTTAAATTCTATTAAAAATGTTTTAAACTTAAAGACATTTCTTCCGTCAAGAAAACTTTATTACATTTGAAATATGGATCTTTTCTCATTTCAGGTTCAATCTTCTCTCCACATATTTCCTCGTTTGTCTAATCAGTTCAGCGCTGACTAATTATCTGCATCATTGAATTAAGACTTAAAGTGACAGAGTCAATTAATATGAATTCATTAAGTAGAATCATGGCAATTATCATCAGATTAAAGACCCCTGAACAAGCATCACATCATAAGACTTTTCCCGTGTTCATAAATGCATCGTCTGAACAAACATCTGTTCATGAATCTTTACGGCTCTCTGAGGAGTTTACCAATCGCATACAAATGATTCGTTAGGGAGTAAGAATTAGGAAGTGGGAGGAGCTTAATACTCTAAAAACAATAAAGACAAGGGACAAAATAGGGTTCAAAGCTCTGTTGGGTCCAACCAGCTGCCAATCAAAATATCTACAACCTTAAAAAATTGTTGAAATTGGAGACAATCAAAACAGCTGATTTAAATAAAGTTTTCATGAATAAAGTTTAAATACCAAATGTGACGAAATGTTTAAAAAAAAATAAGGTGATGTCATCTGGATAATTGAGAGCGACTATTGATGGGAAATGTTCTCTTCTGCCTCCAGTGGCCTTCAGTGGAACTGCAACCTTTGATTGGGGGAGGGGTTGCTAAGGATACGTCACAGTTTGTGAAGTTAAAAGTGAGAGACATAATACTGAAAATATAAGCAGTCTATCATTTCTCACCATTCGGAGATTCCCTTCTCTTTGTGTGAACACTGAAGGTTTCATACCATGATTTTCTTAATCCTTTCAGAGTGAACTATATCCATAAATATGATCATATTTTACCTTTGGAACACTAAAAACTAAATATTTATGAAACATTAGCTATTTTTCTGATTTTCTTCCTACCTGGAAGTAAAACGACTTGATTCCTGAGGCTCCACCTGCGGCTGTGTGTGGCTGTCACTCATTTCATGACATCATCCTAAAGCTGTTCTTCCTTCTTTTCTCCCATGAAAATAAACAGGGGCGGTGTCTTACAGGAGCCCCGCCTCTAAAGTAACAAACACCTGTTTGAGCTGGAATTTATTGAAGACAGGAAACAATTGGAAGATATACGTATTCTGCATCTAAAGTCAAAGTTTTCTGCTGATCATCACTGGATAAGGGGAGAAATTGAGTGTTGACCTTAGACTGGGGGTGGAGCTGGCAGAGCAGACTCTTCCTGAAAGGGGCGGTCTCATTCTGTGACATCATCACGTGAGAACCCGCTCGTTTTGGGAGGGGGGTATGGGGTATGGGTGGGGCTGCTGTTGAGATCACAGGTTTTTAGAGGATTACTCAGAAATGCATGAATGGATCAAAATACTGATCTGTTTTTTTATAGAGAGGATTGAACAGTAAAATGCACTTAAAGGTTGTTTTTTCATGGTATGGCCCCTTTAAAGATCCTCATGGCTCCTGCAGGACAACCATAGACAGTCTAATTTAAAACTGGACTTCTCGAGCCATGAGGTCCCCCATTGGAAATGCATCACCTCCACTCTTCGTGAAAGTAGGCCACGGCTTCCACCGTCACTTCCTGAAACGGATATCGCCATTTTGCAAACGTCTGCAACCCATCTCCAGTGATTGGTCTGAGTCTCTATGAGTCATAGCTGAGTCATGAATCTATAGGAAGTACTGTCGCCAATCTGGAGTGGGTTTATTGTGAGTGTCCGCCTCTTTCCACGCCTCTACCACGAGACCGAGGGATGTAAACAGCTTCTACTTTAATAACACCGGAGAATTGTACAAGTCATTGTTGAAGTCTTTGAAGGAGAACCATTCCAACATTTGATTCTGTCAGCGGTCCTTTGGGATTTACTTACATTTATTCCTTTTAGTCCAGCTAAAAGGAGCATTTGGGTGACGCCGCTGGAGTGTGTGCGCGTGTCCATTTGCAGTCTGATCACGTGAGAAGCGCGTTCAGCAGTATTTAAAATAAATAACCATCCTAACAAGTGAACAGCTGGATCTTTTTTCTGTTTGAAAATACGACCAGGTCCTTTCAAGTTTGTCTCGCGCTCCTCAGACGGCTGCATCTAATTCAGGCTGAAGCTGGAAAAGTGAAGAAGATGAAACTTTGGTTGGTGATTTTATGGAGGAGCTGTACCATTCCGTATGATACGCAACTTATTATTTATAAGCTACAACCAAAACAGAGAAATAAAGAAAAACGAACGTTAAACAAACAAAAAAGTCCAAAGCACATAACCTCAGAGTGAAATCTATTTCTACAGAGTAAATCCTCATCTAAAAATGTCGACAGCATGCTCCTCTTGTTGTTTTAAACTGCTGCATCGGTACATTCCATTGAGGAAAACAACAGTAGGACAATGATTGGTACATTGTTGAATTGTATAGTAGGTGTTAAAAGGTCTTCACGGACCCATTGATGAAGTCTGCTCCCATTGGCTACCCGCCATCTGTCAATCAAACCCCCCAGACGGTCGACGTCAGACCCACAAACGCTTATTGAGCCATCTGATTGGTCAATTTATAACTCTAATAACTTGTGATAATGGAAAAAAATCTTTAAAAAAAAAATTAGGATTAGAAAAAAAAAAGTTAATCAGAAAGCAGCAGAGGAAGAATGATTATTCTGACATATAAAATGACTGAGAAATAACTGTCTGTTTCTCAATGCAAGTCAATGGGACTTTGGCCTTTTTGTAACCCAGTGGTACTTCCTATATGGAACACGGAAGTGGGGGGGCTTGCTCAGTCCAGTTCCTACTTATACAGTCAAAGAGGATAACACGGGCGAGGACACAGATCAAAGCCAGCGTTCATATGTGGAAGAGGACATCTGGATGGTTTATGGAAGTCAGTAAACATCCACACAGAGATTTAGATGAGGATGCTGGTCCCTCACAGCTGTTCTGTCCAGTAAAAATGAACTTAAGGCAACAAAAGTTTGATTAATTTAAGAATGAAACTGATAGCAGAGGAAACGTAAGCCTCCTCCCAGAAAAACCCGACGGTCCAGCATGTTCATGCCTGATGCCTGGACCCACTTCGACTCCAACAGCACAACTTAGCAGTTGTCTTTGAATGGCTGCATCACGATGCATCAGATGCTCTGCGATTCCCGCCTGCTATAATGAAGCGTGGATCTCACGTGCACCAGCTGTTCCTGTGGGGGAACAGAGGCCGGAGTCTGGGGGCGGGGCCTCAGACTCCCACGTCTTTAATCCTATTATCTGGACGGATGTGAAATCTGCATTCCAGCCACTTCAAACGCGGAGGTTTCCCGCTGCGTTTGACACGGTGGCAGAAGCTGGTTAACGGAGGCAGAACAGAAACCAGCTTTGTGCAAACGTGAACTAAGTGCAGTAAGAAGAGGAGGAAGTTAGATAAACAGACGTGTCTCCCTCCAAACCCTGCTATGAAGGACAGATTTGGACTGTGGAGTGACTGACAGTCAGACCTCCCACTTTAACTGGGACCAAGATGAGGCGTGACGCTCCTGACAGGAGTTTTGTCCTCGGCAGAGCAGCATGATGTGCTCATTGAAGTGGCCACCTCAAGAAAAAGCTGCAGGCAATCCCACTCCAAACAAGGGGAGGAGCATGGCGTGCTACAGTGGAAAAAACACGCCGATCAGTGAGGAGATGTGACGAAGATGGAGCAAAACCCACCAGACTCGAAGGGTCCTCCACAGCTCTAGAGCTTTTAGAAGTTTAGATCTAAAAAAACATTTGAGTTGAAGGAATGTCTTCTACAGAAATCTTCCCAGAGTCTAAAAGAGAAGGCATAAAAATCCTATTATGAGGGACAAAGCCCCCACTGTTGCTCAGCAGAGCCAATGTCACATCAGCAGCACCTGTACCCACAATCCTTCAGTGCTACAGGCTTTGTAGGAGGAGCAGGAGAAGTTCACAGATCTGGATTTCTGTAGGAAACAGTTTTCCAGACTTCCTGGTCTCTGAGTTATGGTCTGTCCCTCTGCTATATATAGAAAAAAGCCAGGTCTCTTCAAGTGCTGTCCATAGGCAGCAGCTGGAGCTGGGGGGGCGGGGGCTTGATTGGGACTGCTTTGACAGGAAGGGACGGGCCCCTGGGTGGATAACACATGAAAGGAGCGCTCCGTCATCCGGGAGCATTAATGACAGAGCGAGCAGCCTTGTTTTGACTGAGGAGCTCTTTGAATATGCATGACAAAAACACGGGCTGGAAACAGCCCCAGATCCCCCCGCAAACAGGGCTTTTCTGCTTGAGTGTCGGGAACTTCAGTGGCTCCATCAAAGCTCAAAGGCAGGACGTCTCCTCCGTGACCTCAGGATCTGCACTCAGAGCATAAAACTGAGCAGCAGACGATTCAGAGGTTGATCCCCTCCTCAGCTTATTCCACCACTTCACTCCTCTGTATCCACCCGCGGGTCCTGGATTCATCTGCTGCACGACACACTCTGCAAGGCTGACATCATGATGGAACAGAATCTATCATGATGAACTCCAGGTTCAAATGTCAACACCATGGATCAAAATACAACTAAAAACCATGAAGGTGTCTCCAACGAAGGCTGCTGTGCCTGCAGCTGCTGAGGGTTAGAGGTATGAAACCACAGATGAGACGACTGAAGGGTTTGGAGAGGATTGACACCAACCAACACCTCACTCCTGCTGACCCACTATGGTCTTTTTCATAAAATCCAGAGGACATCTTTGAATGCAACCTGCAGCCGCTGTATGTTAGAGGCCCTGGAATCACTCCATAGGTGTGCAGTTTGGACTTGTGTCGCAGCAGGAACAACATAGATTGTACTACAATTTAAAATGGTCAAATGCTGCCACAAAACAAGTATTTTATTAGTCCACTAAGGACCGATTATTTTTCCGACTAGTCGTCAAATCGGATCATGCGCAAACTGGAGGTAAAACGCACAAATTAACCATCATTAGCTTTGAACTCACTAAAAACTAGATACATAACATTACCTGTGATAATCCTAGCATGAATGCTGTAAGCTGAATTTGGCTGCTGAAGATGCTGAAATTGATAGCTAAAAGCGCTGAAGCTGATAGCTGACATCACTAAAGCTGATAGCTTCAGTGATGTAAGAATCACTAGCTGGTAGCCTAGACATACTGTTAGCCATCTAAAATATTAGTTAAATGCAAAATCTGCCTAAAAAAATAACACAAAGGCTAATTCAGCTGCTAGCATGCAGCTGAATTATTAGCTAAACTTTAAATTAGCTTAAAAAACCTTAATAAATGCCAAAATAGTCCAAAAGGCTAACATGATGCCGTAACTTTCCACTTAACTTCGCTCTGACTCCATATAATACAAAGCAATGACTAATCGGCTACTAGTTTAGAAATTAGCAATTGTTTATATTTTATGACCGACCTTCTGCTTCTGTAAAATTACTGGTGTGAAGCCTAATGAGGAAATTGTTTTTGAGATATTGGGCTGTACAAAAATAATGTCATTGAATTGAACTAAATTAGTCATCGACTATTTTAATTGTTAATTAGTCGTTGATTAGTTGACTAATCATAACGGCCCAGACCATCCTTAGCTTTAAACTAACTAAAAATAAAGACAATGATGAAGATAGTTTATTAAACTTTTATGGAATCGTGCTGCCTCTGTCCTTCATTAGTTTCTGGGATTAAAGCAAGATTACCCCTTAAACACTGGATCTCCAGTGTTTCTGTTCTTTCATAAACGGTAACTTTTCAACCGTTAACACAATAATTCCAGTCATTTTGAAGGAGAAAAGCAGCTTAACGAATATGTTAAAGATATTGTGATTAAACGTCACCGGCGACGCTTCAGGTGTTAAAAGGGCAAAATCAAATGAGGTCACCATCTGAAAAGAGGAACGACTGTATTGTTCACAAAAGATAAAGTTTTGGTCTCATTGACTCAAATATTAAAGAAGTACATTTTTCGGTGCAGAACGCTCACAACTTTACTACACTCTGACTCCAAATAATATAAAGTAACGACTAATCGACTATTAAATTAGTTATTTAATAATTAATAATTATAATAGTTGTTAATAATTAGTTAATTTTGGCTTTTTTGTTTTTGTTTTTTGGCTATTTTGAAGTTTATCTAATATTTAAGCTGCATGCTAGCTGTTTTGGCTAACTTAGGCTTATTTCAGTTTATTAGGTTAATTCAGCATTTAACTAATACTTTAGCTAGCTATCAGCTTCAGCTATCAGCGCTAGTATCTTCAGCAGGCAAATTCAGTTTAAAGCATTCACACACTAGCATTATCACAGGTAATCCTATATAGTGTTTAGTTGGTTTAAAGCTAATTATGGTTAAGATTGCGCATGATCTGATTAGTCGACTAATGTGAAAAATAATCATTGATTAGTCGACTACTAAAATAATCGTTTGTGGCAGCACTAGTGAAAACTACAAGTACCTTCACAAAAATGGGTCTGAACCAGGTCAGAGAGGAAACCCAGACACACCAAACTAATGACTTATCTATAATATTCTTTCAGTTTGAGAAGAAATGATAAAGGTGTGTCCATGGAGAGGCACTGCAGAGACGTTTCATTTGAATCAGACTTTTACCCACGCAGCTTCGCATTAGGACGAGTTAAAAAACAAAAACAGAAAGCAAGGTCCCCCCTCCCCTTCTGACTCATGCTCCTGACCTCAGATCACCCTTGAAAAAGACCCTGATCTCAGTGGACCTCTGACTGCTAAATAAAAAGTTAAACACAATAATAATGGATCTCCTCGTGGCATTAAATATACAGATAAAAACAGCTCCTGGACAGATGTACATCAGGTGTTGCATCGACCCCTCCCCTCCAAATAAATTCATCAAGCCTCCAGATCACCTGGTTTCCAGAGGTTGGACCATTTTTTTTTCTTTGCGGGTGGGGGGTGTGTTAGCATATGTGGTTTTGGAAGAAAAAAAGACCATATTCACTTTGGGAAAGGATTAAAGTAAAGGGAGAGGCTTTACCTGGCGGGCGTTGGCAGGACAAAGGACGAGGCAGCACATGAAAGAGAAGGAGAAAAGACATTAGACGCTGTTTGCAAAGCTCAAAGCAGCGAGCATTATCAGCAGATCTGCACAGCGCCGATGCACTTCTGTCTAGACACAGAACCCTAAAGGTTTGACTCTTTTCATTACGACTCCGGTAAACATCCTCCCATCACACCGAGCACTTTCTGCCACAACAACCACTAAGAAAATTCATCAATCTGGGGTTTTTAAAATATAATTTCACTATCTTTGTATTCAGACCGGCCCGTTAGGGTTCTGCCCCGCCGGATCAGCACGGAGGCCTCTTACTTTGATGGCGTAACATTAAACCCATTGATTTTTCTGCACTCAGCGGTCCATTTTAGCTAATGTTTTGGGTTCCCAACGTTTTACAGGAAAGTAAAATCAGGACAAACACAATCAGAAAAACGATGGGAGACATCAAAAACTATTGCTCTGTTTAATGATGGCAGAGTCCAGATCTCTGCAGCTGGGCTTTTGACTGGAGCCAGTGAACGGATCAGAACTTCACTGCTGTCCTCTTTACTGTGGCTTCTCCTTAAATTCAGAATTGATCTAAACATTCTAGTGTTAGAGCTGTGCACAGGCAAACAAATATCACTGACCTTTTAACCCCGCCTGATCCTTGAGGTTAACATTCAGAACTTTTGCTATCTGGCCTTTCAAGCTGTTGCTCCTCATCTTTGGGATTTCCTTCCTTTGTCTCAGCATCAGATCAACTCTTTTGAGGAAAGCTTTTAGCTAATCTAAAGTTAGTGGGGATCCTTTATCTTCACTTTATCCTGGTAGTGTTGGGGGTGTGATTCCGTCTGACTAAGAATTTGGTGAAGGGCTATGTGATTTCACTCAGTAGTAAGAGTCTAGAAATACAAATGGACTTCCATACTGAATGTACTGCATCTCTGCAGACCTGAGTTAATTATGTGAATTAAAGGTTTAGTAAGTATTCACTCTGATTCTTCGGCTCCTTTTTGCACGTTTTTTAGCAGGTAAAAACTCAGTCACACTTTCAGGGATTTAAACAATCTTGGTATCAAAATGTTTATTACTTTTTGTATTCATAAACTTTATAGTTTTTGAAATATTGAACAAAATATACCCCATAGAAAATGAATGAGAAAGTCTTCAAATTTCAAAATTTTAGGTAGATTAGTGACTAACCTTTTACTATATTTATGGGATATGTTTTCATCTTTTAGAGTCATTTTTAAAAAAAATGTGAGTTTACCTAATATTTTAGCAACGTTTTTGGCTAATTTGTTATCCACTGGGGTTTTTAGGCTAATTTAGAGTTACTTCTATTTTAGCAACATGCTAATGTTTGCAACAGTTTAGTCCATGTCGTCTTTGGAGGAAGAACACCCCCAGACAGCTTTTAATCTCAGGTCTCTAAAAGCCATTCTGACCCACCACTAAACTGGTCCATCACGGCTTAGATTTTTACCCAACCCCCCCCCCAAACGGTATCCTGGGTGATACGGCCCATGCACCCCCAGCGTTTCTGCCTCACACTTCCAGCTACCGCCTGAAGTTCTGTAGAACCCTACGACCACCTCAGACCCAGAGGAAAATGGTTCTGTGTTACTAAACTACACTCCAAATGAAGGACGTCGTGATCTATGAGGATGATGATCCCACACGCCTGCCTGCATGCACACATGCACACATGCAGACATGCACACATGCGTGCACACCCCTCCTCAAAGAGTTGGTACCTTCCCCTGAGGAAGTAACCACCCGGCTGTAAATGTGAATCACTTTAAAGTCACATTCCGATCATCTTCTGATCGGTTTCCAAAGCGTTCCCAGAGGTCTTTTCATTATGATGATGCCATTTTAGCCAAAATCTAAAACCTGTCATTTTCTAGGACATAGTTTCTGCAGAGTGGCAGGACTCCATTAGAAATTCACCTCTGAGTTGTCGGCAGGACTGTTGGGGCAGAGCAAGCCCACCCCCTTTCCCCTCCCCTGTTGCTGAGAGCTCAGAGCAGGGAGGTGGGGGCCCACCCAGCACATTTTCTACATCACAATCTTTTTCTACAGCATTTTTTCATCTGCTCCTGAATCACAACAATTTCAATAAAAAGAGAATAAAAAATACTCAGAAATGCAATTCTGAGTATTTTTTAATGGATGTCCTCAATCATAAGAAAAATGCAACAAGAAACATGTTAGAAACACCATTTTATCAGTGTGGGTTTTAAGCATTTGGCTTTCATTTGTACATTTGTTCTCTATTCCACATAGAATCCCTAATATCTGTCCAGAATAAACTGTAAAACTGCAACGGAGTTAAAAATGATCCATGAAATCATGAACAGACTCCACCAGCCGCAGTGGTCACCTTCCTTCCTTTATCATCTTTTATTCTGATGGGTTTTTTTGGATGGGTGGTGGGCAGTCCAGATGCAAATCTGCTGAGTTGAAATATGAATAAGTGCTGAAAGTCAGAAAGCTCTGGGATTTGATCAGACTTCAAAGCAGCTGGTGGTCAAAACACGCCAGCGGTGCAGCAACAGAGAATGAAACGAATGCAGCTTTAAAGCTTCACCTCAGACTTCCAGGTAACAAAGCCTGGTTTGTCAGCACAGAAACCGTCAGCATCAACTTACAGAGAAACGTTGGACCCGTGACTCAGACTGTGTTTTTGTGGAACCAGAAGAAGCAGGAGCTGCTAGACTCCCGAACAAATCTCCAAAAGCTGGTCGGAACGTAAAGGTGGGAGAACTCTGACTCTGAAAGAAACTCTGAGTTTATCACAGATCCTGGAGCCTTGATGAGGAGATACCTGTTGGTGGGAAAAGCGCTGTAGACAAAACAAAGCCTTCTGTGATGCCGTTTCCAAGCAGGACTGATATCCATTCCTTTGCATGTAGAGCGGGGTATTAGAAAAGCGGGGGAACAAAGACAACCTCTGAGGCTCTCTGCGTTTGGTTCTTCCTTTGCTTTGGTCAGTTTGAGGCTGCGTCAGTCATTGGGGGGTCAGAAGACAAATAAAGGAGCACTCAGGTAAAACTTGTTTTCCCTAAGCCTCCATTAAGTTGTTAACTTTACTGATTCAATAAAGTTTTTTAATTGCACTGCAAACACCTGCAGACAGTAATTCACTTCTTCTGTTTATCCATCAGCACAGGCTGGATTTCAGCCTCAACCTGACAGCCAGCAGTGCATGGGTGGAGCGGCCTTCATCGGTTCTATCAAGTTCTGCGCTTGTGGATCCTTCAGTTCTATTCCTGTGCACGTTCCTGTCCAAATGGCAAAAAGACAAGAGGCCCAACGGTGCAGAGAGGAGTGCCAAGCCCCCCTGCCTTTAATTCAGCAGCAGTAAGAGTAATCAAGTTCTCCAGCGTTCTTCATTACACTGAGAGCACTTAGCTTTATTAGGATTCAGAGAGCGGGAGGCTAGCTGTACGAAAAAGGATTTATTGATTGCACTTAATGCAATAAGCATGCAGGAGCCAGTGCAACAATTTCATTAATTTGCTTTACAGCCATGCTGAGGATGAAGATCAGGGACACGGCGAGCGTACGCAGGCAAACGTCTGAGTGAAGACAAGGTGACACAAACGTCCACGACCCCAAACCAACGGTCTTTCTCTTTGGATTATATCATTCCTTTACTTTTAAAATGTGCATTTTAATGTTTAATCCTATACTCTGTCTGTGTTTACAACAGAAACATGTGAGAGTCGGACTCTAAACCTGGACGACCAAATGTTATAAATGAGCAAAAAACTGAAAAACAGAGCCGTGCATGAGCCAGAGACACACTGCAGTCCATGACGTGGAACAACATGACGTTTGCAAAAGTTTACTACAGGAATTAGTGATGCTAAAGATACCGATAGTGAGAGTCACAGCAGAATCAGTTAAAAACCACAAACATGTCGGTAAAATCCATCAGGAAGTAAATCATCGGTTTCTCATCCTTTCTCTTCCTGTCGTCTTTTGATGTACACGACAAACAAACAGACGTCCAATCACAAGCTCGCTTCATTCAAGTCAATTATAATTGTCTGAAAGTGAACCACAAAGAGGGATGTGTGTTGTTTTTTATTCCTCAGCACTTTAAATAGTTCCAGAATGAATTAAAGACACTTTTTTTTTTTTTACCACAAAGAGAAAAACCGTCTAAAAGACTCTAGATGCCGGTTTAAATATATATGTTCTTTTGACATTTGGTCTTTGTTCATTAAAATTAAAATGTTCCAGCTAAAGAAAAGTGTTTCTCTATTAAAAGGGTTTTCATTTATAGTTTTAAACACCTAATCAATATTAATAAACATCTAGATTGCTTCCATTTAAGTAATATTTTCCACAACCTTTTACATTTTGATTTGTGGAGCATACGAGGAGATGGATATAGAATGACGTGAGAGGTAAAGACACCCGTAACGCTAGGTTCACAGTGGACGCAGAAACGCCGTGGAGCGGAGTGCGTGCGGTATCCGCGCTCTCCTGTCGGCGACAGCAGACGCACATTTCTCCGCGATGGTCGACAGGTGCTTCTGCTTGAGCTTTTTTTGTTTATTTTTGCCATCATGGGTAAATTAATAACCTGAAAGTATTATCCCATGTTTCTGCTAAGAAGAAGCAAGTAGTTAGAAGACCTACACTTCTTTAATTTATCTGTTGTTGAGACACAGAGAAGTGTGTTTGTTGTGATTGAGTGTTTATTTTCATTTCTACAGTCTGTTCAGATACAAAATCATGATCGCATTTATCAAAGTGTTTTATTGCGAAAAACTGTTTATATTTTTAGGGGCTGCACGGTGGCGCAGTGGTTAGCGCTCTCGCCTCACAGCGAG
>NC_050518.1:26143381-26143549 GCF_002922805.2 Oryzias melastigma | reverse complement strand
CGTAGATAAATGGGGTATAATTGTGTAGCGCTTTCTTCCCTCATTCGAGGGCCAAAAGCGCTTCAGAGTCACAAATCCCTTTCACCCATTCGCCCATTCGCCCATTCACCCATTCACACACTGGTGGTGGCTCCGCTGCTGAACACTGGCACCAACCTCCCACCAGAG
>NC_050518.1:26143212-26143370 GCF_002922805.2 Oryzias melastigma | reverse complement strand
CAGACTGGCGACCTGTCCAGGGTGTACCCCGCCTTCGCCCTTCAGTTGCCGGGATAGGCTCCGGCACCCCGCGACCCCGAAAGGGACACAGCGGTCAAGAAGATGGATGGATGGATGTTTATATTTTGAAAATAAACCGGATTTTCTTATGTATCTTG
>NC_050518.1:26125425-26143055 GCF_002922805.2 Oryzias melastigma | reverse complement strand
CAAAATCACGATCGCATTTATCAAAGTGTTTTATTGCAGAAAACTGTTTATATTTTGAAAATAAACCGGATTTTCTCATGTATCTTGATGTAACTTCCTGCCAGAATTGACGTAGATAAATGGGGTATAATTGTATAGCGCTTTCTTCCCTCCTTCGAGGGCCAAAAGCGCTTCAGAGTCACAGACCCATTCACCCATTCGCCCATTCACCCATTCACATACTGGTGGTGGCTCCGCTGCCGACCACTGGCACCAACCTCCCACCAGAGGCAATTCGGGGTTCAGTGTCTTGCCCAAGGACACTTCAAGACATGGGTGGGCAAGGCAGGAGTCAAACCCGCTTACTTCAGATCAGGAGTCGACCGCCCTACCACTGCGCCACGGCCGCCCAGACAGCCCGCAGCTCATGCACAAAATAAACCAGACGGCAAAACGATCCGCGGTGAGCCTTCTGCGGCGCGCTGCGCCTGGTGTGAACCACACCATAGGTTACCAAGGGCGCCGAATGGAAGCGGCCTCCATTCCACGTCGCTTCAGCATCCAGTGTGAACCAGGTAGGGCTGCCACAAAAGATTATTTTAAATGTCGACTAATCATCAATTATTTTTTCTGATCAGTCGACTAATCACAGTCACAGAGTGGATGTAAAGCATCCATCTTAACCTATTTTAATAGTCGATGAGTCAGCATATCGTGGCAGCCCTAGAACCAGGCGTAACATGAAGACAAATAAAAACGTCCTTTAAAATGATCCGCCTTTATTACTTGAAAGGAAACCAGAGAGAAACATCTAGTCCAGGGATGGGCAACTCCAGGCCTCGAGGGCCGCTGTGTCTGCATGATTTCCAGATATCTAAGATTACCTGGTTCAGGTGTGTCCAGCCAACCAGAGCAGCCCTCAAAGCCTGGAACTTCGTATCCCTGGTCTAGAATGAATCTGATTCAACAAGGGAAAATCCTGAATCCTGAAACAATCATCCGAGGTTTTATATACAATAACTTTGGTTTTAAAACAGAAAAAACACTGTGAGGAAGAACCAACTTTTTCTTTCTGAACAAATATTTGCATCACAAGGTGAAGACTAACCTCATCTACCGGTGTGCTGGGATGTTATGTCACTCTGCAAACCTTTACCAACAAGGCTTTAGCTACCAATAGCTACGTAAATACTCACCTTTCTCCTCACATCACAATTAGGTTTCATATTTTTCAGTATTCATTAGTATTCTTCAGACACCTACATGTGTGACATGCTCAGTGTCAAGCAGGGAAGCATTGGGTCGCATTTTCTGAGTTTTTGGTATGACTGGACCATGGATTTGAACCCACGACCTTCCAGTCTCCGGGCAGACACTGTACTACAAGTCCACTGAGTTGATTCTAGATGGTTCACCAGCCTCCTCCCCCCTTTCTCCACCTGGAACGATGCTTTGGCGTTGTCTGTCCTCTGACCCCCATCAGTGTGTAGGCTCTGGAGGTTTATTCATCTTCGCTTCAAGTTCATCAAAACACAAAAGAGCCATCACCCCAGAGCCAAACGGCCAGAGACTATGGATCATTCCCATTTCTATGTAACATAAACACATCTTTATACATATTTCTAACGTCTCTCCTTATGGAGACGACAGGATGTTCAAAAGGAGAAAAATACGTTACTCTGTTTTTGTTACAAATCTAGTTGCAGACCGGTCCTGGTACGAAGCTGCAGGCAGAGTTTCTTCATTCTATGCAGTTAAAAACTTATTTTCGAAAAGATCTGCTGAGGAGTGGGCAGACATTCAGGTATAGGGGTTGTTTCTCCACCAAACCCTCTTCCAGTGCCTATGCCAAACTCATAGCCTTGGATCAGATTTATAAAAATACTGGAACCCTGAAGGAAAATGAGGAGAAGTGAGACAGCAGGTTAAAGGTTTGATTCTCTGCTCAGACTCTGTTGGCGGGAACCGATGTGCTGATATGCTGTCATTACTCCAGGGTTCATAACGATGACTACAAGACAGAGAGATGAAAATGGTGGATGACATCTGTTTCACACTGCAACTCAGGAAGTGAAGGATCCAAACAATTTTGGGGGCTTTTGCCCAACGACCTGTAATTAAGTTGAGCCGACAACAAGAGCTCCCGCTGGCTTTTCCCATAACTCCGTGCAGGTTGAGTCAGTGAGCCAACATGAATTGGGTAAATATAATAACCATGTTTGCCTGAATGAAGTCTGTAAGCTCCTAAAAGACAAGTAAGCATGAAATTCTCTGAGCATCAATCCAACACATCACAGAACTGAGATCCTCTCCGTTTACTGCAAAGTTCCTCCAGAAGCATGCTGGGAAATGAGTGCCGCTCTGCCTGAGAAAAAAACCTCTCTTTCTTTAGAATCGACAGTCAGTTTTATGTGTAAGAATGTGCAGAGATCTTCAGCTGATGAGGAGAGGACTGACTTGCTCTGTGGATCATGTTGGTCCAGCAAAAACAGTTACTATAAGGTAAAACGCCCAATAAAACTCACACTTTACTACACTTAGCACAAATGCCACTTATGTCTAAACATGCTTACATTTCCCAAAGAAAGATGGAGCAACATTCATCCCGTCCTGTCCTGGAGTCATCCTTCATGTGCTCCGGAGGCGTCTCTGCTCTCAGCTGCTCTCATATTCATCAGGCCTGATTGAGCTGCCAGGAGCATATTGACCTGTACTTGACTCTTTCTAAAGACGTATGCGCAGAGGGAAGTGAAGGGACGGCTGGTGGGCCAGTATGACGGAGATGGATGGACTCAATTCATCAGAACGCCGAGCGCACAACCCCGGGGTTTGTTCTCCACTCCTCCCTCCTCAAAGGAGAGGAGGGGAGAACAACCAGTTGTTCCTGAATCCACTGGCTTGTTTAAAGAACTGCTGAGTTATGAATGCGCAGAATCCGCTGGGGACACAAACGGCAGCAGCGTTACCGCGGCGGCGAAGCTTCGTCACAAAACGTGTTTTACCAAGTTTCCCATAGTGGGATAAATAAACTAAAATCAAACGCTATGCTGAAGAAGACTACTGCCCTTTTCAGGAGTCGAGTCAAGGCCCGGGGGGCCGGATCTGGCCCACCGGGTGATCTTCATCTGTCCTCCTGGTAACAGACACTAGTGTGCGAAGAAGCGTGTCCCCTCTCCTTTCATTAAAAACGTCGGTGGAGAACATGGAGCTGAACCTGAGATCAGCGATGGAGGCGAGCTTTTCCCAGTTTCTTCCTTCATTCACAGATTCCCCTCGCAGCCCACACGAGAGGAGAGCGTCATCACGCTCTGACTGCCTGTCAGACGGAGGAAAAGCTGGAATCCGGGTCAAACTGAAAAGCATGTGTGGTTTTTGCTGGGGGGGGGGGGGGGTCGGCCCAATAGCTCTGATCCCAACTATCTTGTTATTGAGAATCTGATTACGTCAGATCAACTACTATATTTCTGCTGGTGGTTTTCGAAGCAACTTCACAATAAAAGTTCCCATTTCCTGTTCTGTCCCACTCAGCTGGTACTGACTGGTTCCTGTGGGTTCTGTTGTTTTCCATCTGGCTCCGTAACAAAACTTTCCCCTCCAAGAATGCATTTTTCCTGTCAGACAGAAGAGAGGGGGAGCATGTTATGACTGTGCAGCTCATGAGTAACAAGTGAGCATGAAGACATGAAGTGTTGAGCTTTTCGCCTCCGGGACAGGATTTCTGAAGCCCAAAAAGGCAGAACACAGGAAACATGAGTCAACTTGTAGTGGCGGCTTAAGCTTCTCTGACAGTGTAAAGAAAACCTGTTAGTGATGAGTCTGCTGCTGCATGTGTCATGGCACATTCCGGCCAATCAGCTGCTGTTTCTGGTGAGGAGAGCCCAGCAAAAAGAAAAGCCTTTGACAGCAAATGTATTTGCACAGCAGTGAGTTACATCAACCCACAGTAATGAATCAAGACAAAGCTAAGAGGCTTCAGTGAAAGCTGGACAAAAAGGCCGGCCTGCAGGGCTCTCGGCGGGAAACGAGGTGAAAGGGGGAGGGGGGGACGAGAAAGGCTCCCATTGTTGAGAGGAAGAGGAGCGCAGAGGCACTCTGACACAGGTATTCTGCTACACAAGGCTGGCATTGTGCGCCGAAAGCCTGCCAACAGGTACAAAGAATGACGAGAAGCCACCCCTGCTTCTGCTACAATGGACTCAGACACCTGTGAGGATCCTCTCGCCGCTCCGGTTCTCACCAACGTTCTCAGACCTTCACAACTCTGAAGTCCTCACTGTATAAAGGAACTCAAAGAAGTCCTAGAGTAAGTGAGTAAGTAAACATTTATTCATATAGCAGCTGTCCCAGATGAAATCACAGAATGCTTCACAAACGTAAAAACACAAAACTACAACCAGTCATACTGTCAGGAATGGTGGTGGAGGACCCAAACGCAGGAGACAAGACAAAACAAAACATGACAAAACTTAAGCACGGATCATGACAGTACCCCTCCCCAAAAGGGCAGATCCCTGATGCCCAAACATCCGTGAGGAGGGGACCTGGAACAAAACACAAGTCCAGAAAACAGGGTTCCTGCAGCCAGACGGATGGCAGGGTATTGGAACCCCATCTTGGGAACGGGCGTGGAGAGGAGCAGTCCTGGCAACTCTCCCCAGGGACAGGGAACATGAAGGGGAGCAGCCCCAGCGACCCTCCTCCAGAACTGGAAGCCACCAAGGGGGATGAGCAGCGACCATCCTCAGGGATAAGGAGCATGAAGGAGTGGCCCCAGCGACCCTCTTCAGGAACAGAGACATGAAGAAGAGCGGCCCCGGAGACCCTCCACAGGAGCAGGAAGGATGGCCCTGACGATCCCCCTCAGGAACGGATTAGGTGGATGACAGGCATGGTGTGAAAACCGCTACAGGAAACCCCATCTGGCATGGCGTGGACTGCAGTGGCAGAGAATCCAGCCACTGCAGCAAAGGTTCTCCTGCTGGGTCCTTAAGGTGGTCAGGTCATACTGTCAGGAATGGTGGTGGAGGACCCAAACGCAGGAGACAGGACAAAACAAAACATGACAAAACTTAAGCACGGATCATGACACATACACAAATCGCAGACAAGCAACAATTAAAGTCAGTAAACCAAGGTAAAACACAAGAAAAGACTAAAATAGATTAAACAAAAGCTCTTCTGAATAAAAATATCTTGACCTGACTTTCAAAACACTCTACACTCTGTCACACTAACAAAGGGAGGTGGTTCTAGAGATGAGGAGCAACAGCTTATTGTCAGAAAGATCATGTTTTATCATCTGGTATTTTAATCATAAAAAGCACTCTGATCATCTTTTAATTTATTTCCAAAGCATTCCCATTGATCTTTCAATTTTGATGATAATTTTTAGCACGAAAAAAAAAAAAAGTTGTTTCTAGGATGTAGTTTCTGCAGAGTGGCAGAAGTTCAGTTGACATTCACCTCTCTCTTGGGCGGGACTGTTGGCACGAAACAACCTGGCACCCCCTTCTTGAGAGCTCTTTGTTTACACTCTCTCCTGCTAGCTTACTGCCCCCCACACCCCCAACCTAACATTACGCCTGGTTCGCGCAGGAGATGGAAGTGCTGCGAAGCGGCGCGGAACGGAGGCCGCTTTCATTCAGAACCCTTGTTAACCTGGGATTTAGCTCACACCAAAAGCAAAGCTCCGCAAAGTTCTGCAGTCCTCCTCAAAGTTCCACAAAGTTCGCAAAGTTTTGCGGTCCTCCACGAAGTTCTCCAAAGTCCTGTGGTCCTCCGCGATCGTTTTAATGTCTGGTCTATTTTAAGTGCGAGCTGTGAGAAATCTGTGTCAATTCTGGCAGAAAGTTACGCCAAGACACATGAGAAAATCCGGTCAATATTTTTATGTCTACACAGACTTCAGAGATGGAAAAGACACTGAGCAAAAATGGCAGCAACATCAGAGCTATCCAGCTGTACGGTTCTGATCCAGATTCTAGCTCAGACCAGGAAAACAAAGACGTTCGTGGATTTGTTTTTCAACAAGTGGATGCTTCAGAATTGGTCCGAGAGATTGTGGTTCCACCCAGCATATTTTTTACAACACATTTTTAAAGGATATTTTTTTATCTGCTCCAAATTCACAACATTTTTAATAAAGAAATACTCATATGTGTAATTTTAAACTTGATTTTCTTTACATGTCCTCCATTATCAGGAAAAAACACAAGAACATGTTAAGAACAGCGTTTCCATCAGAGTGGGGTCTTCAGTGGGGGCGCTGTCTTGAAGATCAACTTCACATTTCTAAGAATTTCACAGACTAAACAGTATTCATCTAAAAAAAGATATAAAGGACTCTTTAATATCACAAGAACATATTCCTCCTGTAAGAAATTTGTCTCATAAACCCCCAAGAAAAACTTCCAGCTCTCAAAAGCCCATGTTGCTGTTGATAACCCTCTGAGGGTGGATCGTTCCTGAAGATGATTATGACCTCAAATCCTTTTATGTAATATATTTTTTTAATGAGTGAAACATGGTGGATTAAAAAAAATCAGTAATGTAACAATGAACTAATTGTCTGACTTTTTTAAGACTGTTTTTCATTTTCTGTCCCTCGACCTCCACTCTGTTTCCTCGGGGTTTCTACTTTGGTATCGTCTTGGTCCATAAAGCGGCCTCAGTCTCCGAGCTTTCAATGACTTTATATCACGTTCTAGTGATAGAGTTGACTGGAGCTGTTTTTGTGTTCGGTGCTGATAAATCTGTTTTAGTGAGGACAGAGAGTTCAGATAGTTTTACAACAACAAGACATCAGAAATGAGAGGCATCAACACCAGAGACAAGTTCCACCTCAGGTTTCTACGACAGGCTTTAAATGTAATCAGATTACTTCCTGAAGAGCTAAGCTAGAAAATTAAAAACGGTGTCAGGTCAAGCACAAAAACAACCGAAGGAGCAGAGCAACTGAAAGAAGAGTAAGCCCCGCCTCCACAACCCCCACACCATTTCCAACCCCTCCCTGTTCCTTGCCCCCCCGCTGCCGGGCAAATGGAGATGGAGTGTCACTGATTAATTTATTGTGATCTGAATAAGCCTTTCTCTCACTCCTTTGCAGACGGCAGCCATGATCTGATTAGCAGAGGAGAAATGAAGGAGTTCCCTTCTTCTGAGCAGATAAAGGAGCCGATACTTCCATCAAGAAAGGCCTTCAGCTCCAAAAGTGATGGGGGGGGGGCGTCTCTCTGTTAAAGCAGCAAATGAAAATCTTCATCAGAATCAAAGTGATCCTCACTTGGTTTGAGGAAACAAAGGAGAAGCCGTCAAACCAGCGGAACTTTTCCCCGGAAAACCAACATTATCAACTCTTCCGTCCTCTGTGACGTGTCTGAACTAGACGGAAGAAGCGACTCTTGACAAGCTTGTCAATCAGGTGGTAACGTGGCTTTTTATCCACAAACGATGTTCATGTCTGTCAAACGAAGCCTTTCAGAGCCGCCGCCACATTCCTGCGCCGTGTCCCTCCACAAACAGCCGCATTCACCTATAGGAAGTGCCTTGACCTGCCCAAGCCAAAGTCCACGCCAAAGTGCTTTGTCTAGTCTCTATACAAATGGGACAGGACCACACACACACACCACACACTGTGGCCGTGACCAGCGCTGGTATTGTGCTCACGGTTGCTACGGAGCCTTTGAACAGGACTGAGAGGAGCTTCTCGGACCACAGAGAGGTTTTCCTTCAGCTCCCCAACAGGGCTCAGAATAAGACCTGAACTAACTTGCTGTTTATGGAAACACATGAAGGTGTTTGAAGGCAGGAGCAGAGCAGCTCAACCCCGATCCACGGGAAAATCCTGCCTTTGATGTACAGTCAACAGAAAGTCCCGGGCTGGCTGCTGTCCTGGAGCAGGAAACTTTCAAATATAATTACAGCTGGCGTAATTAATTGTGACGACCTGGAACAAAGTGATAGCGTGAGAAATGCAGGCAGAGTGCTTCTCATTAGTTATTTAAATGAAGAGGATTATGATTGAGGCTCAAAGGCCTTCGGATCACGTCAGCCATGAAAAAACCTTCTAATCCTTTTGTCAGACACAACACTTTTCTTTTATTAACAGAGTCATGATGAATCTGTCGGCTTGTGTTGGGATTCTGAACCATGAAGGGGCACAGCTGTGACGATTATGAGGATGGATGAATCCGTCTGGGTTTGGGTTTTTGTCTCCATGTATCAAAACCAAACGGGACGAGAATTCAGGCTGGTAAACAAATACAAAAGGAAGATTCTTAAAAAACTACAACAGCAATAAAAACATTGTCTGATTTTTCATCTGGTGGTGAATCAACCCCCCATGCAGGACTGGGAGAAGTGGGGGTCTTCACTCCGTCTATGAATCCAGGTTTCAATGTTGCTGTTTCTTCCATCTAAGAATTTGGTTTGGATCCTCCTGTCTGCTCTGCTCCTCATCAACACTCCAGAGGAATTCTAAGCAGGACTTTGCAGACTTCCAAAAACCTGTGTTTTCTAGGACGTAGTTCCTACAGAGCGGCTGGAGGTCATTAGAACTTCACCTCTGAGTTGTTGGATTGCTGTAATTCTTTCTATATCTCTAAGGTGCAAGATGACTGTCAAAATGAAATACGGCTGCCACGATTAGTCAATTAGTCGTGACTATGTCAACTATTAAAATAATTGACGACCAATTTAATAGTCGTGTTTTTTTGTTTTTGTTTTTTTCTCAAAACGACAGTGTGCCTTTGACACACATGCAGTTGTACTAATCCGGGTCAGTAGTGATGTCACAGGAAGTTCTAGGAAGACTCCGGTACCATGACAACATGCCGATGGAGCTTGAAAGTGGGCAAATGCAAGTGTCCAGTGCAATATCTGCTGAGGCAGAACTTGTGTTCCACAGCAGCACTATGGAACACCTGAAGAGGAAGAACGTTGAGACTGAGTATGATAACGATAAAGAGGGATCATCGGCTAGCTAAGCTAAGCTAACATTAGCACAAACTTGCTAGCTAAATGTTTGTGTGCATCCCTGCAACCTCTATCTCCCCCATCAGAGTGAAATATCTCTGAAGGAACATCTGCTCTCTAAAGAGATCAAGTCTTTCTGCAGACATGGAGAAATCATCACTTTCCTGCTACCAGCAAGAACATCGGACAGTCTGGAATTCTATAGAGTCAGAGTTTAGAGAAGTTAAATACAGTTGTGAACGTCCAGAACCACAAAATGAACTTTAGTTCTATTTGAGTCAGAGAGATCAAAACTTTATCTTTAGAGAAAAATAGTTCTTTGATTCAGATTCTAACCTCATTTGATCTAAATCTGGTTTAATGACAGAAACTAATGAAGGAAAGAAGCTGCAGGATTCATTAAAGGTTTACTAAACTATTGTCTTTATTTTTAGTTAGCATACAGCTGAAACACTTCGAGTCTAAAGCTAATCATAGTTAATGTGTGTTTTATATCCACTTCATGACCCGATTAGTCGACTATTCATTAAATAATCTGTGATTAGTTGACTATTGAAATAATGGCTTGTGGCAGCCCTAAATGAAACATATGCACTCTAAAAACAATTTGGTTTTACGTTTGACGTGTTTTAAATTGGTGGTTCATGTGGGCACTTTAATGCATGACAATGGCGCGCTCCATTTCCATGCCGCTCCTGAAGGTGACCGTACAAGTCCTAAAAAAGAACTCCAGGACAAACCTTTCTCTAACTTACTTTTTCTTTTCTTTTAATATGAAATTTCCCGTCACACTGAAATACGTCAAGGGGTCACAACCGCATATATGGAGTCACAAGCTCGCCTCTCCCCACTGACTTCCTGTTAGTTTCAGGACTGACGGCCTTAATGATCCTCCATCACTTTGCATGAATGAATCCATGACTACAGAACCCCCCCCCCATTTTCATGCTCAGATCTGATTGTTTTTTTTTGTTTTAGAGATTTAAATATCAACTGAGATGTTTTTTAAATGCCATGTATGAGTGTAGAAGCAATTTAAGTCAGGCTGTACGGTTGGTCAGTCAGTCAGTTGGTCAGTCGGTTAGTTGAGTGACTGATGACGACCTTCAACAATTAACCAAGCGCAAATAAATCATAGATATCAATTTTTGCTGGTTTGACCTTGTTGAGACTACTACTGACAAGTATGACCTGTCAGGTCACTCAGGTCAAACCGCTGTCAGCTGCACGTCCACCTCATCAGAGGGGTTTTCCCATGGTGGGGGTTTGATCTCCCATCGGTCAATAACTTCTCTGAACTGTGGTCGGTCTCACAATGCTGGTCTCAGTTCACTTACAGATGAACCCTGTTGTACCTCACTACAGTGTGGATGCATTTATACCTTTCATTGCACACCTCAGTGCACATGTTACGATCCCAATGAAGGGATTCTTGTCTGAGCTCCTGCAGCAAACCTAAGCGTAAAAGTGCTTTTTTTATTAAAAAGAGCCCAAATCTGAAATATTTCACATCACAAAAATTATTTTTGTAAAGTTAACATTAACATTGTTGTTAAATTTGTGTGATTAGTTTTGTGTTTTCTTGTGTTTCTGTGCAGACTGGCTTTGACTCCGCCCACTCACCACCTGCTGAGCTGCCACAGATGCCTGTCCTTTTCTAAATTTCTTAACCTTAAGTGTTGGGCCGTCGTGTTTAATGCCTCATTCTCTGCACTTATTAACTATTCAGTCGTGTGTTTTGGGAGTTTGCTGGATCTGGATTCTCACCAGAACTACAAGCAAGAGTTCCTCTGTAAGTCCAGAGGATTCAGAGTGAAGCTCCTGGACGTTCTCCGGTTAAAGACCCACTCTGATGAAGATGTCCAATCAGCTGGCTTTATTAATCACAAGCAGGAAGGGACCAGTAGAACACGTAGCTGAGCGGGGAAATGTTTGCTGTGCTGCACGGAGCCACCTATCCGTCGGAAAACGTCTAAAAACCAACATACTGGTTATTCTTTGCCGTGGAATCGGTGAGTCCACTCTCTAATTAATTTAGCATTTGCCGTTTAGACATAGAACTGGTTAGCGTATGCTATTAATGTTATATTTCAACTGTCCCTGTCCACATGACATGCATTTTTATTGATGTGTTTATGTCAGTATCTTCAAAAGAACTTTGATCATTAAACATTACTGTGTAATGTTAGGAAAAGCTGTAAATGTTAACTGAATTATCAGTGCTCAGCACACTGTTGAATATATATATTGCGCAATATCTGATTGAAAGACCATAAGTTTATTTATTTATTATTGACATCGAGTTCTAAAATGTGTATACACTGAAGATGAATTTCAAGGGCCCTGTCCTCTCATGCAGGCCGCTTGTGATGGCGAGCTAAAGCCTATAGACCTCAACCTGGTTATGTGCTGGAGCCTTCTGAGGGACTTCCTCCATCCTGTGCTCAGTCCGTGCTGGTAGGAGGCTCCTGTGGCCTACAGACTATTCACAATCAACCCATAAACCAGAGCTCTTCTCCACAAATCACATACACTTCACCGCTTCGCTGGAAAACTGTACTCCGGATCTCTTACTGGATTACTTCTCTCAACCCAAACTGCGTAATTGAGAGACCACATTTGGTCTGTGTACTCCAGACCAACAAATACTTAATGGACTTTATATTTATATCTGATGTCACTGTAAATATTGGGGTTTTGTATGGCCATTTTGTCTGTCTTGTTTGATGTGTTGTCTATATAAATACTAAATCAAAAGCAAATCCCCTGAGTTTCTGCCTTCTCCCTCCTCGAGCCGAACTTGAGTCTTCTGAGATTTATAATTTAATGTTTTTTCATTAAATTAAGAGTTTGGGCAATACATGCTACATGTTCTTAGTGTAATGTTTTTTTATTGTGTGAATGCTTAGTAAACATTCACACTATATGATTCTCCTGCTCCTTTCCACACGGTTTTTGGCATGTAAAAACTCAATCACACTTGATTTCAGTAAACTTGGTATCAAAACGTTCAGCCTGCTCACGACATTACTGCTTGTATTTTTGTTATTTGTAAACTGTATGGTTTTAGAAATATTGAACAAATGTATGCCCCATAGAAAATGAATGAGAAAGTCTTAAAATTTAAAAAATTACGTGGATTAACAACAAGACTTTAAATAAATTCATGGGATATGTTTTCATCTGTAATAGTAAAAAAAAATGGAATTTACCAAAAATTTAGCAGCAGACTAACATTTTTGACTAATTTACTTTACTGAGAGATTTTGGGCTATTTTGGAGTTTAGATAGTATTTATGCAACACATTAAATGTTTTTTCAACATTGAGATGCATTAGGAATTTTAAGCAATTTTCCCACAAATCTTTCAGAGATTTAGCTCAACATCAGTGCTTTCATTATTCTTCAATGAAATGTCCAGTCTTTTAGCAGATTTAACATTTTGCAAATAGTTTTTGCATTCTTAACAAATCCCTTTCTTCCATTAAAGGAAATTGCATGACTACTTTCAGCAAAAAAAAAAATTCACACTATCATTATTCCAGGTAATGCAACTTTTCTAGTTTGTTTTGTTTCTTTGATTGTCGCTGTTCTCTTTGTGTCATAGTTGAGTTTTTTCTTGGTGCGATTTGCACCAAAGAAAGCGTTTTATGACAGGGATACTGTACTACAGTATGAGATAATATAAAACATGAATAAACATGTCAGTGTATTAGTACATCAGCTATAAATAAACTGAGAAACAAGCAGAGCTAATAAATGATGTAATAAACCGTGTTAAAGGTCTTCATATGCAAATATGTTTCATAACAGTAGAGTTTACACCACGCTTATCTGCATCAGAAGAACTCGGTTTACTGTCTGCTCTTATCTGTTTTGACTTATGGGATGTCTGAGGGTCGGACTAATCTGTTAAACTCCTCCAGTGGACCTGATGAACAGCCATACGGCGAGGTAGCAGAACATCACATGGACAGACAGATAACGGTGTGTTCATGCGTCGTCCTCAGGTCTGTTTGGAGCAAACTGGGATGTGACACCGTGAAAACCAACAGTACGCATTTATCCAGAGAAAACTGTTATAAACGTCCTCTAGGTGTGTTTATTCTTCTCCTCTGTTCTGTTTTGCATTGCAGTGAATGGGAAATGACCTGCTTATGCAACGTTTCACGGTGAACGGTTCCTTTCACCGTCAGGATCTCTGGCTGTCAGCTGTAGGCCGGTGTCGATTTCAGTCACTGTTCTGCTGGTAACCGGACCCCAGAACTACCAAAACTAAGGTGACACATCAGCACCCACATTCAGAAATGTTTGACAAGTTTTAGAGAACTAAAACAATCATCCCGTAAATGCAGACGTTCAGAAGTGGTTAAGCTGAGCTCCAGAAGAACGCTGATTAAAGTGACCTGTGTATCGTCACTTTCACTCTCTGACAGCGCTGCGACCAGAGGCATGTAGCTCTTTAAGAACCCCCCCCCCCTCCCCCCATGATTGCAAACATGTGGTTAAATGAAGGAAATAAAGCAAACAGTGTGAGGTGCAAACCAAACATCTGACCGTTTCCACAGTAATGTAATGAAAGCAGCTTTCATGAAAAAAACTGACCGCACAACAGGTGCCTGCTGGCTGCTTTCAAACACTGAAAATCCAACATTTCCTCTCCAGGCTCCTGGGGGGGTATCAAGTGGGACCACATGTTTCAAGGAATCTGAGTCCTATTAGAGGCAGAAAAGGCCTCAGGCTGTTTGGGCTTCGCTGAAGCAGAATGCTTGGCTGTGCTTTACAGCACTCCTTCACCCACATGGTTAATTATTCCTTCCAGTCCCACCAACAGGTTAAACATTCACACCATGCTAAAGTCAGAGGGGGGTGTTCACTGCAGGAGTACCAAGGTTCACCAAACATCCAGGTCCTCATCAGGGACTCTCCTGGTCCTGAAGGAGCTGAATGAAATCCTGAGACACGAAGGGTTAATGGGTGTTGTTCCTACGGCAACTTCCATGATTCCACACAGCTCCGGCTAGGACACGGGTATTAGGGAGGACTCCTGAAGGGGGATGTGTTGAGACACGCCACCGCCTCACAGCTGGAAGCGGACTGGCATCAGTAGGGAGTAGTGCAGTGCTTAATGATATGGGGGGTGGGGGGTTCAGATTTTTTAATTATCTTAACGTGATAAAAATAAATATTCCATGAAAATGGTTGTATTCTTAGAGAATTCCTCAGGTTTACCTGCCAAATTGGAAACTCTAACAAATAAGTGATGATTATTCTGTTTTTATCTGCAGTCGTGTCTATTCACAATATTGTAAGGAATGATCCTATTTAAGGCAGGGGTCCCCAAACTACGGCCCGCGGGCCGGATTCGGCCCTCTTCCACATTTGGCCCGGCTCCCTGAACACTATCAGAGATGCATGATTTTTTTTCAGTCCAGCCATGTGATTGAGACCCACATAGTGTGACTTTTCATTCCATTCTTCTGCAGTCTGTGCTCCTATGCGGTTACGTCTGGCTTTCTCTAAAACTTTTATGTTTAAGTTTAGACGCATCCTGCGATTTTTACACTTCTTTGGTTAGCCTTAAAAATGACCCTGGCCCCCATCAGAGGAGGAAACAGCCATGTGGCCCTAGCAAGAAAAAGGTTGGGGACCCCTGGTTTAAGGTATGCTTTGTCCTCTCTGCATCCTCCCAACAACCAGAGAAAAACATTTTCTTTAGTCAAGTTCTTTTAAATCCACATAAAGCTACAATTCCCAGATCCCTGCCACATTCACACTTAGAATCACTGAAAAGCGCCAAATGTCTTCTGTAGAAACCAAAAGTTCACTCAGTATTATTGGAGCTCTTCAGGCCTAGAAATATACTTTAGAAAGAAGACATTTGTGCTGCTGGTAGTCGGGAGGTTTGGAAGAGTTGATGTCTGCAGGTGATCTGAACTGAGGCTTTGACAGCAGCAGCCAATGCTCCAACCAAGCAGATGACCACCAGGATTTCAATCAAGGAATTGTTTGAAGCTGGAAAAAATGTTTTAATGCAGAGAACGAGTCTAGATGCAGGACTAGCTGTCTGTGTGGAAGCCTTCTCCTGTAATGTTCTCTGTAGCTCTCAAAAGACAAACTGAACAGTTCATGGTTTCTCCATCACCGCGGTGGCAGCTGTCATTGCTGTTGCAGCTGCAGAGAGATCCTCTCAGATGAAGCAGAGGAGAAACTGCTGCATCAGGAGCTTTACAGGAACTCCCTAAAGCTGTTCAGTCTAAATGAAACGTGAACTTAACTCTCTGATCATTACACCTTTGAGGAATCTCAAAGCTCCAAGTGCAGGAAAGATCCATAAACAACGTTTTCTGAAGGATTTAGGGTCAGTGAGTGAATGAACCCGAGATCATCCAGAATCTGACAGCAGATCAGATCCTTCCCTCCCACAAAAGCAAAGGAAGATAAGTGGCTTGGGGGGGTTTAGATGTGCTGCTTTTGCCTTTTGTCCTGCCAATGGTTTGTGTTTGCAGCCCGGTGGCCCGCTCTACTGTCTGGGCCGGAGCCCAGAGCGGCGGTGAATGCCTCAGCTTAGAGGCCTTAACCCCGAGGCTGGACCTGAGCCCTGCAGCTGCTCGTTATTGTACTGTGGAAGTGCTGAGATTACTTTATAAACCCAGGAAAAGTTGAGGGGGGGGGTCTCATCTTCCCACCACAAGTCCAGTAATCCAGGAACATCAGCTGGGAACTGCAGGACTCCCCCAGAAATCCCAACATCCCATTCAAGACTTGGAAAAATGATAACCACATGTCAGAAGCATCTGCCCCTGCCTCAGCGTCCTGAGGAGAGCAAAGTGGGGGGGTTATGATGCACAAGGCGGGAGGCTGTGAACCACACACACACCCCGCCACATAATCCAAACTCACCAACATTCATACACACTCAGCACCCGGTGAAAAGAAATTTGGACACAGTGAATGACCCTCCCCAAAGAAATTGATGACATCACAGCTGGGAGAACCGCCAAAAAAAAGCGGAAGGGCCAAAATCTCTACCAGAACTCCAAAAGTAACTTCAAAATTCCCCAAAAACACCAAAGGAAGGTTCACAATTATTATGGGATGGGCACAGGACCTACAGCTTTTCCATAATAGGACATTTTCAAGTAAGCTTCATTAAATTTTGCACACACGGCACCACGTTTCGTCTAGAACGGAGGTTTCATCGTCACCATCTTGAATTTTAGAAAAAAACAAAGCAGCCCTGCCATGATTTTCTTGAGCCTTTCAGAGTGAACTATATCCATGATCATATATTACATTTGAAACACTAAAAAACAAATTATTTATGAAATATTAGTTATATTTCATAATTTTTTTTCCCTAACTGGAAGTAAAACGGCTCGATTCCTGAAGCTCCGCCTGCCGCTGCTGCTGTCTGCGTCATGACGTCATCCCAGACAAAATCTGTGTCTCTGTATTTCTCCCTCGAAAATAATCCAAACTTCTTCAAAGATGGACGCACATATGATATATCTGCCTTTTGTAGTGTCGCTACATTTTCTGTATGCGGAAGCAGATCGGCTGCACCTCTTACCCCACATGCGCGAACCAAACGTTACTTCCGCTCTTCGCCCACTAAACAAAAGAGTCATTTCCAAACAGTAAAACTCCTTGATCACAAGAATTTATGGTTTTCTCAACAACCGAGAGCTTCTCCTGCCTGGATTACAGTGAAAAAAAAACAAACAAAAAAGGTCACCATCTATGAAACACTATGATCGTTTCTTGTTTTCATTACAGACACACAGTTCTGAGTCATTCTCTCCGTTTGATCATTTTTTATTTTTCATTTGTTGGAAACAGGAAAAGATGACAAGTGAACGAGTTTTACTCGGAGTTGTCACCGGATGTTTCAACAGAAGTTACCGTTAATAACGTGTTTGGATTACCGGAGAAAACAAAGTGTCTTGAAGTGGCGCTGTATCCTCTTAGCTTAGGGAGTAAACTGCCGTCATGTAAAACAGCAGAAGAAGAAAACATTTGTAGTCTGTTTGTAGTCACTGCATGATCGTAAGGTCCTGATCCTTAACGTGTCTTTTTCATCTCGTTTTTTCAACAATAAGTGAATGTTTTCACTATGATAAACATTTTAAGTGTCTTAAGGGAAGGACGCGGAAAAAGTAACCAACACCTATTTGAGCTGGAATTTATTGGAGACGGGACAAAACTGGAAGATATACGGTATTCTGCATCTGCAGTGATCATCACTGGATAAGGGGAGAAATTGAGTGTTGTGTTAGTCTGGGGGCGGAGCTTTCAGAGCAGACTCTTCCTACAGGGAGCTGTTGACATCGATCTTACATCAGCACGTTTCCACCCGCTCTTTTTCATGGGTATGGGAGGGGCTGCTGCAGACAGTGCAGGTTTTTAGAGGATTACTCTTAAATGCATGAACAGATCAAAATACCACTTTGGGGGTTCTTTGTAGCGAGGAATGAACAGTAGAATGCATTTAAAACCTAAAAAAGCAGAATTTCATGGTAGGGCCCCTTTAACATATCGATATATTTGATCATAAATTACCTTTGACACATTAAAGAACTAAATATTTATGAAATATAAGTTATTTTTGTGAACAGCTTTATTTTAATGTTTTGGGTTTTGCTTGCTCTATTTGAATGTTTGGTAATCCCTTTAGG
>NC_050518.1:26117545-26124492 GCF_002922805.2 Oryzias melastigma | reverse complement strand
CCGCTCTTTTTCGTGGGTATGGGAGGGGCTGCTGCAGACAGTGCAGGTTTTTAGAGGATTAGTCTTAAATGCATGAATGGATCAAAATACCACTTTGGGGTTCTTTATAGAGAGGAATGAACAGTAGAATGCATTGAAAACCTAAAAAAGCAGAATTTCATGGTAGGGCCCCTTTAACATATCGATATATATGATCATAAATGACCTTTGACACATTAAAGAACTAAATATTTATGAAATATGAGTTATTTTTGTGAACAGCTTTATTTTAATGTTTTGGGTTTTGCTTGCTCTATTTGAATGTTTGGTAATCCCTTTAAGATGTTAGACATTAGAACAAGTCTGAAACACATTTACAACTTTTTACAGTCAGTTTGTTGCTCTGACTTTTAAAATTAGACAACTTTATACTCAACTAAAAACTAATTTATACATTTGGTCAAATATGAGATTTAACGCTTTTACTTTTAAGTGTTTTATTATATTTATCTTTTTTTGTTTACATATTAATTCCTTTTAAAGTCCCCCTTTGATGAAAATCCTGTTTATAGAGTTTCTAACATGTCTGTGTGTCATTTATCATCTGAAAGAGAACAATTGTAATAAAAAATCATTTTGTTTTTACATTTCTGAGTATTTCTCCTTTTAAATCAATCAAACTGTCTTGGACAGACTCTGTTTGAATGAATGATCTTCTTTCCATCAACAGCTCTGCTGCACATGCACTAAACCCTCATCTGTTCCTAGTGTCTAGTTCAGGTTCTGGAGAAGAGAAGATGGTATCTTCACATTGACTGCAGTCAAATGAGCCGCCGTTCACATTTCTGTGGTCAAATCAGCATCACTGGATTTTTGGTGTGAGTTTCATCCAATACTTACGGTAGCAGGACTGAGAACGCTGGAAAATCTCCACCAGACTCCACGGAGCTTCTTGATGTGACCACGGAAATGTGAACGGCGGCTCATTTGACCGCAGTTGGAAAGGATTGTAAATCAATGAAAGAGCATTTTGATGTTAGCTTTGATTATTTTATCAAGAACTCTGAGAAACCAATGATTGAATGTATTGATCACAGTCAATAAACATTGGAGAATTAGCTAAAAGAGTCTTTGGTGAACTGGAAGGAGAAAGAATCAGGATTTTGGAGGAAGTTCTGTCCATGAAGATCTTCACTTCCTCGTCCAGCTGACATCCGGATCAGAACCATACGGCTGGACATTACCCAGATTGATGGATGTTTTTATGTAGCAGTGGTGAAGATTTACACTAGAGAGACACAGAGTTATCATAATCAGACGGGGGGATCAGGGGCGGAGCACCAAAAGCCATCCCCCCTCAGAGGAGATTTTGTAAACAGAGGCTTCAGATCAACATGAAAAATGTCTTTTTAAGACATTCAGGTTGAGGGATTTTGGTTCAAACCTTCATAATTATCATTAAAACACTACTGGGAACATTTTTTTAATAAAAAAATTGTCATAGGGAGACTTTAACTGTTTTTATTATGTAACATTTATATGAATTTTTTTAACTTTTAGTTTGTGTTAAAGTTCTTTATGAATAATTATTTTATATACTTTTACTCATTTATGACTTTATCAGCCTGACTCAGAACCAAAATGATTTAAAGTAAAATATAATGTTGAGACGTTTTTGTAACTTTCCTCTAAACTGCTTCAGTTTCAAAGTCACTAAAGACACTTGAATCTCCTCATAAAGTTGGGCTGCCCCGTTTCAGCCTCTGTTCTTTGTTTCAGTCCCTCTGCTGAACCTGTAAATCATCAGCCAATCCCTTTGATGAACAGGCCGCTCGCCTCTGCCAGCCCCTCCCTGCAGCCCTCCTCACTTCTTATCGCCGCCACCTGAAGAATCCAAATGAGCAATCCCTGAGTCACCGCGTTTCCGACCTTCAATCACAGCCGCTTATCACTGCAGTCCCCAGGCGGCCTCTGTACGATGAGCAAGCGTGGCGTGATGAGGAAGAGGCGGCGCTTTACACGCAGACCTGCTTTGGCTTCAAAAACCAGCTTCCAAGTCAGAACACCAAAATGTTTTTTCAAAAAATTAAAAAAAAAACTTACGGAAAACTATAAAAAATACTTCACACAGAGTGATTTCTCTCGTCTATCTATACTTTGAAGTATTTTCATAATGTCATAATTCTAAGAAAACGACTAAATCCACAAACTAGTAGTGTGAATGTCTAGTAAACATTCACTCTATAGTGATTCTCCTGCTGCTTTCTGTACGTTTTTCTGCACATAAAAACTCAACCACACTTTGACTTCATCAATCTTGGTATGAAAACGGTCAGCTTGTTCAGGACATTACTGATTGTATTTTTTGTATTTATAAACTTGATATTTTTTAAATATTGACCAAAATATGACCCATAGGAAATAAATTAGAAAGTTTTTAGATTTAAATATTTTAGCAACAAGATTTTAAATATATTCATTGGCTATGTTTTCACCTTTTATAGTAATTAAAAAAATGGAGTCTAGCTCATATTTAAGCAACATGCTAACATTTTTTACTAATTTAGCTTCCTGGGGAATTTTAGGCTATTTCAGAGTTTATTTAAGCAATGAGCTAGCTGTTTTGACTAATTTGACATCTACTGAAGTTTTTTATGCTAATTTGGAGTTTAGCTCATATTTAAGCAACACACAAAATATTTTTGCACAATTGGCATGTATTAGAGATTTTTAAGCAGTTTTACTACTTTTTTTTCAGAAATTTAGGTCAACTTCAGCGCTCTTCCACAGTTCTTTAACAAAATTTCATTTTTTATACGAATAGGTTTTGCATTTTCAGCAAATCCCTTCAGCAATTAAATTAATTGCATTACTATTTTCAGCAAAAAGCTTCAACATCTTCAGCGACCATCTTTCAGCAAAAAGCACTCACACTAGCATTAGCTTTAGGTAATGTGACTTTTCTAGTTTGATTTGTTTCTTTGATTGTCGCTGCTCTCTTAGTGTAATGCTCTAAATGCTCTAATGCTCTAAATATTTCATGATCAGGAAATATAAATTGTATTCTTCTCAATTGATGCCCTTTTTTATTTTTTTTTTCTACTCTAAACATTTCATGTTTATATTGTAGAAAACATCCAAAAATTCTGTCCATGTTTACAGATCACCTCATCAGCTGTACCTTAATGCTGAGTTCTGCATCCACACACAGTCCCTGAATCCTTTCATGAAGACGCTAACTGTTAGTTTAGACGCTGAGAAGCCAGAAATCCCGATAAGACGAGTGATTATCTCCTAGCATCTCCTGTTGCCATGTCAGCAAAAGTCCGGTCCACATTCCGACAACAAAGCCTTCCAGCCAACAATAACAAGGAGAAGTCTTCATTTTTGTTTGAACATCTTCAGAAACTGAAGATTTTTTCAGTCACTCTGGACGGCTCTCACTCGTGTGACATACGTGGACGAAACACGGATGTGAGGAGGAATTTAAAATATGCTGAAAACCCAACAAAGGTGCAACTTTTCAACCAACTGTTCTGGTTGTATTAACCCTTTAACAGCGGAGCTCCAGTGTTTATGTTCTTTGATTTACTTACTGTGACTTTTCAACTCGTCGAGACGCTTTTCTCCTTCACAATCTGCTGGAATGATCGTGTCAACGATTGAAAAGTTACAGTATGTTAAAGATTTTGTGTTTAAGCGTCACCGGTGACACCTCAGGTGTTAAACTTAACGTGTTAATGATTCCTGGAGCAGCAAGGCGTTTGGAAACCTTCAGGGTCGAAGGGGTGACGTTCCCAAAACGCCTGTTATGACTGCACTGGTCATGAAGCATGAATGAAGCCGACGTATCAACAGCCACATCAGGGAAAAAATCTGAAATCCGCAGGAAAACAGGGAGGCGGAGCCTAAGGAGCTTCCCCTGTGGTCACATGACTGGAGATGGAAGGAGCTGGCAGCAAATTAAAGGAAACCGAGCCGTCGGAAAACAAATGATTAGGGAAAAGGCAGAAGAACAGCCGATGGTTTCCATCACTGTCACACCTGCTTTCTGTGTGGGATCTTCACTGCTGCTTCTTTCAGAAAACACAGAAACGTGGCCTTCAGCAGAGCCGCTCAGGATTTGGTTCTGCTGCGTTCTATTGAACAGTTAAAGTTCTTTTGCTGCAAACCCTGGACATGTAGATGGAGGAAACTTGATCCAAACTTGCTGAACAAAAATAAAAACTTTCCATTCATCATTTTAACAAAAAGGAATGTTCTTCAAAGTTGTTCCCCGTTTGTTGATCTTGTTTTTTAATCTCTTTAAAAATACAATTATCCAGTGAGAAAATGTACTGCTTTCTCCTTCAGACTAGAATGTCAGAAACAATCCCAGATGGATCAAGTTTACTAGGGCTGGATAAAATTTCCAGAATCTATTGGATTCACAAGAGCCTGAATCGATTCAATTCTGATTTTTACAGTTCACATACTGTAAAAGTATTACATGGATTCTCTAAAGCAGAAGTTCTAACTAAAATGTTCAGATCATTAACATTGTAAACATTGTTCTGCTTCTCCTGGAGGACGTTTCAGTTTGACCACTAGGTGGTGATCGGACTATAGCATTACACTTGTATCAAGAGGAAAAAGAAAGTATGAGTTAAAAATATGTTTTAGACCACAAATAGTTACTTTAAAAAACATTTCCTTATAAGAGTTTGTCAAATTAATGCCTGTCAGTTTATAAAGACTTTCATTTAGTCAGCAATGTATTTTTACCTCGACCGAGAGTTAGCATTAGCCGTCCTATGGGAAATTCCATTAAACGTTAGCATCAAGCTAGTGGACTTTAGCTTTATGTGCTAAAACGATCTGTATTTTTCTGGATCGATAATTGATCTGTTAAGCTTAAATCAATTCAAATCGATCTTATCAACCCAGCCCTGCAATTTACTGACATTTGAAACACCGTTCTTGTTCCAAAGACAAAAAAGAAAATATGAAATGTCTGTAAATGCAGAAAAAAAACAGAAATCGTGACTCTAAAGAATCAAGGACCTTAACAGGAGGGTTTGTGTGACAGCTCAAAGTGATGGAGGTGAAACAACTCTGATGCCCCCCCCTCACTCATCCGGTTCAAATGATGGTCTGAGTTTTTCTCTGTTTTTCATGTGACCCCCCCCAGCACCCCCTCTTTACCCTTGTGGCGTCCTGGAGCGCCGCATACTTTGTCAGCAGTGCTGTCAGGCCCTCTTCTGGGGGGGGGGGGTCTAGTGCCAGCAGCTTTGCCCCTCATTGGCCTGCAGCTCTCTGCTTCATGCTCAGTCAGGCTCATCCCCTCGCCCTGGTTCCCACCCCCCTCTCGCTTGGCCCCACTCTCTCAGCACAATAAAGTGCCCCCGTCAGCGATGGGCATTTCATTACTTCAGTGCCAATTCCTTAGCAACCAAGCAGGTACTCCAGCACTTGCGCAGGAACAAGCCTGTAAAAGAAGAGCCTGAGCGTCTCCTGCAGCTAGAGCCCACGACCCAAACCTTCAAGTTACAGGAAAAAGTAATCAAATTACTCCTGCTCCATAGCGGACTGACTAATGCTCAGGGCTGTTCTGATGTACTTCAACCAAACTGAGCAACTTCCAACAGCATTTTATGGAGACCGAATCAATATGTCTAAGAAGCTCAAGCAAATATTAAAAGTATTGCTGGTTCTCTGCCAGTCGTTCCTTTGTCCTATAAATGTCAGAGTAACTGGATTTAGCATGACTGATGAGGACTCGCTCAGGAGTCGGGACGCAAAACATTCTGTAAGTGCATCCTTGGCCTGGAAGAAGCAGTTCATCCTCTGCATATGCAAACCAAGCTGGATTTGAATGATCTGAGCAGCAATCTGATGAGCTTTCAGATTTCAGAGCTGCAGCAAACGTCTGACCTTCACAAGGATGGAGATAGAAGAAGAAGAGCAGATCATCACTTTCATGAAGAACCATTTCACTGGAACAGAACAGGAAACCCTCAGCAGGTAAAATGACCCCTAGTGCCTCCTGAATGGAGCATCTCTCTTTATGTGGTCCAGTCATTAGAGGGACAAAAGAGCCATCCAGAGCAAAGATACCCCCCACCACCCCACCAGCAGCACAAACCCCTCCCCCTGCCTCTTTCTCTTCACACTCTGTTTTTCTTTGAGTGACGGAGAAGAACTGAAGCCTCAAACTTGGAAGCGGATGGAGAACTGGAATGGAAAAATGAGCTGCGTTTGTTCAACTCAAGTCATGAAATGACGGGACGTGTGCTGAAGCTGATAAAAGCCGTTCCAAGGAGCTGGAGCGGCTGCTGGGGAGAGTCCGGCGTGTTAGTCATGTTTGCAGAGGAGCTGCAGACCTCAGGAGAAGAAAAGCAGGAGTTCAGTGGGAGTGCATTCTCTATTGACACGCTGGAGAAGCACAAAGAGCCGTCTGCTTCCAAGCTCTGAGCGGTGGAGAAATATGCACCCCTGTCATCAGATGTTTGGTGTTGGTGCATGTCAGAATGGGGGGCAGAAGAAAGCCTTCGCACACCCACCCCTGCAAATCAAAGAGCTTTCCCTGGTGAGGGCAAACAGAGTCACACAATAAGAAGGTCCTTTCACACAGCTGCTTGGCACCGCCTCCCTGTTCTCTGAAGACAACCGTTCCTTAAACAGCATTTCCTTTAGTCTCTTTGCCACCCAACTACCAACACACAAACAGCAGCAAGAGGGCAAATCTACCACTGCTTCTGAAAGGGACGTCACAGGAGAGACAATGCCGTATCGAGTAAAGAAAACTACTGCGATTGTCGTAATCACCCACGGATGCCGTAACGACCCACGATGCCGTAACAACCCACAATGCCGTACTGACCCACATTGTCGTAACGACCCACGTTGCTGTAACGACCCACGATGCCGTAATGACCCACATTGCCGTAACAACCCATGATGCCGTAACCACCCATGATGCCGTAACC
>NC_050518.1:26109350-26117535 GCF_002922805.2 Oryzias melastigma | reverse complement strand
CCGTAATGACCCACATTGCCGTAACAACCCACAGATGCCGTAATGACCCACATTGCCGTAACAACCCACGGATGCCGTAATGACCAACATTGCCGTAACCACCCACGGATGCCGTAACGACCAACGATGCCGTAACCACCCACGGATGCCGTAACGACCCACGATGCCGTAACGACCCACGATGCTGTAACGACCTACGATGTCGTAACGACCCACGATGCCGTAACCACCCACGATGCCGTAACCACCCACGATGCGCCACCAAGAAAGATTAAACAACCATATCAAAAGCAACCAAATGGGCCAATGTGTTTTTGATTAGTAGACAGTTTTCTTTAATCAGCAGAAATTGATGTCGGGGTGTCATAGGTCATGAGGCTCCACCTGCAAAGGAAGCAGAAGAAAAACTCTGGCAGATGAGATTCTGCTGCTCCAACGAAACAAGGCGTAAACAAAGGATGCTCTGATGGGGAGGGGGCATGAAAAATAACCACTAACTAGGAGCAGAAACTGTAAATAACTGTAGATTTGCCTTTTATCCCAGAAAAATGTCAGAAAAATGACCAAAAACATGCAAAAAACAGATTCCAACTAAATAGAAAACGGTATTATTTAAATGAGTGCAACCATAATTTGTTTTAATAAACGGTGATAAGAAGGTTCAAAGTAGCTGTTTTTCTGAGCATGTATCTCCATCAGAATCCTCTTTATTCCTCTGAGCCCTGAATTCGCTTTGATGGACAGACTCAACGATACTCTAATTCCTCAGAGCCTTTCCCGTCTTCCCTCTAATCCTGCCTTTCTAGATTTCTCCTCCTCTTGTGAACTTGAAGTCTCTTCTCTGAGGTGATGCACATCTGGGGTATGTTCTTATCTTCTCAAGCTTCAAACCTTTTTCTTACCCTCCTGACAGACTTGGGAGGTGGAAGCATAGAGCATGTGTGAGGGTATTTGTGATGTTAATGCACGACTTTGATGCTCATGATGGCTTTAAACTAAAATACTGGGGTTTTAAAAGCAAACGAATCAGAAAACAAAAAGAGTTCAGCACGAGAAGATCCTTTGTGAACTACAGTCTATGAAGCAGCTCCTGTGACAGATCAACAAGTATCTCTGAGTTCAGAGATCTGTCTGTAAGCAAGTCAGCAGGAACAATAAAAAAAAAAAAAAACAATCTCCTTCAAGCTGAGCTCAATCTGTCTGAAGTTGTGCTTGATGCAGGAATCTGAATCTGAAGTTGGTTTCCTCACAAAGTCACAACACCAGCCAGGAGGACCAGCATCATCCAGGAGGACCAACACCGACCAGGAGGACCAGCATCATCCAGGAGGACCAACACCGATCAGGAGGACCAGCATCATGCAGGAGGACCTACACCGACCAGGAGGACCAACACCGACAAGGAGGACCAACACCGACCAGGAGGACCAACACCGACAAGGAGGACCAGCATCATCCAGGAGGACCAACACCGACCAGGAGGACCAGCATCTTCCAGGAGGACCGACACCGACCAGGAGGACCAACATCATTCAGGAGGACCGACACCGACCAGGATGACCTACATCATCCAGGAGGACCAACACCGACCAGGAGGACCAGCATCATCCAGGAGGACCAACACCGACCAGGAGGACCAACACCGACCAGGAGCTGCCGAAGAGCTTCTACTCCTCAGACATCAACCCCATCCTGCCCTACCACACCAGGATTGGGTTTCCTCTCAGAACCAGAACACCAGAGACTCCAGAGAGTTGTGAGATCAGCAGAGAGAACTATCAGGGAACCCCCTCCCTAACAGATATCTGTTGGTCATGCCGCCTCAACAGAGACATTTAATGCATCATTGAGATGAGAGCTTTTCTAAAAGTGAAAACCCATTACTCAAGTACTAAGATCAACAACAGGAAGCAGCAGATAAACCGGAACGTCATACTGAATAGAGACGAGAACAAAATGGCCTCAATAAGGTTTGATTGTTCTGCAGAGATTGTGTTATTAGATGAAGTCTGAAGCTTTCAGTCCAGACTCCTGTCAGAGTGTCTCCTTCTTCATCTTTTATTTCCCATCTTCCAATAAACAATAAGGAGGAGGGTCAGGGCCTCCTGGCAAACACAGAGGCAAAGAGGAGAACACAAAGAAGGAGGTCACAGGAGGAAATGCACACCAGAGAAACTGCCTCTCCACTCGCACCTTTGTCTCCATGTAAATGTGAACTTATCAGGATTCCAGGAGCATCCATACCAGCAGGCTGTAGAGGGCCGAACTGAGAGCGCTAACCAGAAGGCGTCTGTGTTCGTACCGTCACTCCAGTCTTTCACCTGTCAAATGATTCCTGTTTCCTTTGGAGAAGTGATTATGAAGATGCTCACGCTGCACCATCACCGGTTCTCCAGAACCAAACGGGTCTTTCCGTGATTCTTTGAGCTCTTATCAATCAATCAAACCAACACAATCATCCGGTAATCCACCAGAACTCTGAGGTAAGAAGACCCGAAAGTTTATTTATATGGATCTCTGGTACCTCTGGAGGCCGAGGTGTCGATGGGCTGGTTGGGTGTAAACCTCTGCCCCCCCCCTGCCTCAGGCTAACTGCAGGCTCACCTGTTGCCCTGCGCTCACCCCTCTTTGAATGGGATGCCTGCAGATAATATTGCTCCTGTCTAGACCTTGATCGGACCTGAAGCTGGCTCTGAGTATCAGCATGTGAAAGAGGACCCCAGGGAAACTCCAGCCTGAAGTTTGTGCCGTTTAGATCAAGATGAGCTCTCCACCAGGGAGGCGGCTATCAGCTGGGTCTGAGCTTTCTGCACTCACACACTTCCTGCAGGAGGTCGACCTTTTGTTCAGAGAAAAACTGTACGACAAAAGAGACTCACAACCCCCAATTCACACACACAGACTGCTTTGGCCTTTGGGAAACAGTCACAGATTCACTGAATCTGCTTCAGACAAACAGGAACAAATATTTGAGGACTAACGGCAGAATAGAAAACCCTCTGTGGGTTAACGTTTGACGAGCTGCTTTCAGGGTGTCCAGCTGCTTGGTTGACTTGAACTGAAGAACTTCAAAGAGTCCCACATTTGTTTCATGATGGTGTAAACGAACCGGAATCAAAGAAACAAACTGACAGACACTTGGTCAAAGTCAGGTGTAACATCTGTGCATGTCTGCACAGCAGCACGACGACTTCAGTTTTAATTCACACCTAATGCAAAAATAATGAGGTTCTTCTGGAACCATCAAAAATATCTGCATAAGAGCAGAATGAAGAATGGTCATCAGAAACATTCAAAACCGTGTGTTTTACCTAAAAGTTCCTACAGGTCTGGGGAAAAGGTTCCATCAGGGCTAGCAAACGTCTCCAGTTTTTGTGTCTAAATCTAATTAAAATCCAACAATAAACTCTGGGTTTGGTTTCCATGCAACTAAAGCCTTTGGGCTCCACTTTAAACAACATTCCTTCAACTTTAACAACAACTCCAAGAAATGTTACTGATCATTTTAGTTGGAAAAAAGAATGAACTACACAGTCATGGAGGCAGGTGAAGGTGAAGCTCATCTGAAGAACTCAAAGTCATCCACAAACGTGTTTCCAGAAGCTCCATCAACGGAATTATTGGGATTTCCCACAGGATTATTCACCACTGCCAGAACTCCATTTGTTTAACTTATTTTTTTTATTTCTATTAAACCCAGATTTGTTTGTTTATGAAAAAACTTCATATAATAATTGATGTAAATGGAAGAAACTTTAATGAAACAAATGATACATTCTTTACATTCAAACCAGAGGGCAGTTTTTACCAGAAAACAACAGGACATTACTGTAAAGAGCAATCAGTTTATGGATTTGATCAAATGTTTAGTCAGTAAATAATGTAAAAACAATAGAAAATGTAAACTCATCCCTGTTTAAAAGACATCCACTTTGACACAGAAGCATTAAAGTAAGGATGAAACACCCTCCATCTGCTTTCTGAACCTGCTTGGTCCCGGATGGGGTCAAAGGTCACAGGAGCCCACCCATCAAAGAGCAAATGAAAATCTAAAAACATGTAAATCCAAATAAAACACGTAAAATCAAGAAAAACTGTGTCACACATATGGAAGAAGCAAACACAGGAGACCAGAGTAGGATGATGGAATGAGAAAGGATTTATTACACCTAATCATCAGACACTTCAATGTGAAAAGACAGAGCAACAACAACCACTGACGTCACTTCCTGAACTAACGAGCTGCGATCGCAACCAGTGATACCAGCTGATGTCATGATTGAGGGAAAAAAAACTGCAACATCTGAACCAACAAAATAAAAATCCAAGAAAGTTAAACTAAAGGAACCAAAACTGCAGCTGAGGTTCTGCATCGACCTGCTCCCGTCATCATGTACTGAGACGAGTGTTTCCACATTTTTGCTGTTTTAACGTCTGACCTACCACGAAGGAAACTCCTCTGAGTTTATAGGATTCAGAACCACAAACTAAAATAACCGTTTAAGTACTTTTACCACAGAAACAATCCTGGAGTCTCATTGACACGTTCAGCTTTATGTACTGAGGAACCCACACTTATACACTGTAGAATTACTATCTTATCCTTCTGTTTACCTTTGATTTCACAAACACACACTCCTAACACTCACAGGCTGAAATACCCACAGGTAAACACACAGACAGACAATAAAAAAGACAGGAAAAAAGAGGGAAAGGTGGAAACATTTCAAAGTTTCAGGAAATTTCGGCCAAAAACAAAAATGAAAACCAAAAATTACCAACAACTTGCTGCTCTGCCTGTGTACACTTAGAACCTTAAAGGTGTTCGTTTTTACTGAACCACCAAACCCAAAGTGGTACATTTACTCCCAAAATGTACCTCCAACATCCCAAACACTGAAGTACAAACAGGGATGTGATTCTTCACACCTCCCTGAACACATCCGTGTTCGATCCCCACCGTCATGTAGCAGCGCTGCAGTCATAGCAGGTGCTGTGCATGCAAGCATGTCTCCACAGCAGCTCACACTCATACAGCAAGCCAAAGGGGTCAATAATCGCCTGGGAAAGCACAGTAAAAAAAGCAGTGTATTAGCCAAGGAAAAGGCCGCTTTTAACGGACGTTCTAAAGAACGTACAATACGCTGTCTTGTGTTGTTCCAAAAGGGCATAAAAAGCTGCGTTTTATCTCATGAAAAGAGCACGTAGAAAGCAGCGTTTTGTTATGTCACCTACGTGTGTCGAATACGCCGTTTTGCTTGAATGAAATGGCTACAGCCAAAGGCTCAGTCAAATCCTTTTGTGGCCTAGCGGTTCAGACATCTCCTCATAAGACATCTTTTTCTCACGCAGGAGTCGTGAGTTCAATCCCACAGGGTTACACTTCGGTTTCTTCATATTTTCTTCCTTTTTCTTTTGCTGATTTTTAGCAACAGCGTTCTTGATTGTAGTGAGTAGTGCTGAGCGATATGACGACACATATCCTGTGGCCCATAGAAAAGTGTCTATCGTGCCATTTCTCTTCTATTGTTTATATCGTTTAGAAACTAATTTGATCAATTACTACACCAAATATTTCAGTAAACTAAACCTCATCGGTGTGTACACAAAAAATGTATATATACATGAAAATAAAGACAAACTAAAACAAGATTCGTCACAAATAAACTCTGTCTTGTGGTTTTGCAACATTAATCTGCTTTATGTTCTTTGATTCGCACTTATGCAAGTTTTACGACAGGCTGTACGTTAACACGAGTGCAGAACGATGGACAGAACAGCTTAAAGTTATTTCCCCAGAGTTGAAACAGACAGAAACACCGATGCAGACCGACCAAGAAGAAGCACTTTCAGCAAAAGACGGATCGTCTGTGATTTGGTTACATTTTGTATTCAAGACGTCCGACGATGAGCAGAAGACAGTTATATGTAAACTACTCTAGGAGGCTAATCCTGCGCCGATGCTAACACAACAAACCTTCTTTCACTCAAGGAAAGTCCAGGAAAATGAACATATGAAACTACAAAAAATAAGAGATAAATCAAGCTCTGGAACAGGAATGTAACAAGTATCTGAGCACTCGGATTCTTATGATGTGCTCCTGAAAATTCAAGTATGAATTTTCACGACATCCAAATCGCTGATTCACCATCTTTATGAATTAGTAGAGTACAGCAAATATTCAGAAAAATATTGATTGCTCTGAAATACGGAATAAAGTTTGATTTTAATTTATGAACTAAAACAAAGCCGAATGAGAAGCGCTACTGTCACTGGAAGAAAACAAATCTTCAAAACAAAGTGTTGGTGAAGCTTCCTGTTTTCAAAGTAAAACTAGTGAGAGCTTTTTTTAATAAATTAAAATACACTTTATTGTTGTATATTGTGATATATGTCGTTATAGTGATTTAAAATAATTTATATTGCGATAGAAAGTTGTTTCCATGTCACCCAGCACTTGTAGTTAGTGTTTCTTTTTTGTTCATTGTCCTCTTCTTTTTTGTTTTTATCTATTACATTAACAATCTTAACAAATATTGAAACAGCCTTCCTTTATTGCAGGGAATTAGAAATCTCTTTTTGTAGTCATCAAATGACCAAATCAACATGCTGTTATAAGAGAAACCATTGATTCCTGTTCAAAAACTGTAAAAAATCCATGAATGAACAAATCTTTCCTGATAATCTGATGTCTACTTCTAGCACCATGTGGAGGGTTGTTTTTGTTAAGAGCCTTAGTTCTATCACGTCTATCACAAGCTGGTTCTGGCGCGTTCTAGTTTTGTTTGGTGAGGTGTAGAGCTGGTCAAAGAGGCTCGGTGTGCCGCCAACTAGCGGTCAGGTGTTCAAGTGGAAAACAAAAGTAAGACGCTAACTAAAAGTTACCATATCATACATAATTAACTAAATATCCCCTTGGCAGAGTTTTATATTGATATAAGTATTGTCAAACGCAATGACACAGTATCCCACTGAATCGATATTTTCTTACATCCCTACTGATTATCCCCGCTTCCATGTATTGGATGATATTGTAAAATTGTCACAACATTTGTGCTGCTACACGTCACTGCTGCTGACCATAAATAAAATGTCATTTCTTTCTTACTTAAAAGTTTGATGGTAAAAATGTTGGTTTGGATCACAGGCCTGGCAGCTTAAGAACTCTGATCCCATGTTGAATGTAATTACAAAGCCGGGTCAGAAACACTTCTCATGTGTTGATGTTTCCTTCTGAAGGTGAGACGGTAAAGTCTGCTCCGTCTGAGGGGGGGCCGTCGTGTGCACCTCCTCTGACCTCCTCCAGATCTCTGTTTGTCTCCGACAGGCGTCACCTCCTCGTCATTGTTGGCTGAAACAACAGGGGCAGACGGAGCGCCTCCCTGCTGCCGCACAGACGTGTCAGGGACCGGGGGGTCTCAAAGGACTCGTGACGCTTTCATGCATTTTATCTTTTCAGGATAACAAAAGAAACTGTAGAATCTCAGAGGAATTTTTCATTTACTTAATCTTAACCTCAGAAAATCAATCTGACGCCTTAAGGAGGAATTTAGCAGTAAGGATGGAGATGAATCTTTAATGACCCACTCTGATGAACGTGGGGTTTTTAGGGTTTCTAACATGCTGCTGTGGCATTTTGCTGATGATAGAGAACAGATAGAAAGAGAATAAAGCTCAAAATTGCCTTTCTGGGTATTTTTTTATTCAGGGTATCAAGAAGAAAAAATGCAGTTGGAAAAAGCTCATATTTGTGATGTAGAAAATACAGTTTTTGAAGTATAAGTTAAGTTTTGTTTTTTCCTTAGTTTGGACATGGTGCGATTTGCACATGATTTTGAAAACTAATAAATAAATATCAACCACTCGAGGTCGCTATAGGTGTGTATCAGTATCTGCTAGGGCTGGGTATCGATCATGATTCCCAGAAACGATTTGATTCGATTCACAAGAGCCTGAATCGATTCAATTCTGATTCTTTCGATTCTTCAATTCAATTCAATTCAATTTTGAGTTTAGACATTTATACACATTTGTCTAGAAATACATTAATAATCTACTATATAATATGAATATATTGATATTAATCTGATCTAGTTCACATACTGTAAATGTATCAGTGAAATAATAAGATTGTTAATATCATACATGGATTCTCTAAAGGAGAAGTTCTAACGAAACAAATAA
>NC_050518.1:26086641-26109058 GCF_002922805.2 Oryzias melastigma | reverse complement strand
TCGATCATGATTCCCAGAAACGATTTGATTCGATTCACAAGAGCCTGAATCGATTCGATTCTGATTCTTTCGATTCTTCAATTCAATTCAATTTTGAGTTTAGACATTTATACACATTTGTTTAGAAATACATTAATAATCTACTATATAATATGAATATATTGATATTAATCTGATCCAGTTCACATACTGTAAATGTATCAGTGAAATAATGAGATTGTTAATATCATACATGGATTCTCTAAAGGAGAAGTTCTAACGAAACAAACAAACAAACATTGTTCTGCTTCTCCTGGAGGGCGTTTCAGTTTGGCCACTAGGTGGCGGTCGCGCTGTAGCATTACACTTTATTCAAGAAGACAACAGTATGAGGGAAAAAACAATGTTTTAGACCACAAATAGTTACTTTAAAAAACTGAAAATACTTTTATTCCTAGCAATTGTTTCAAAGTGACACAGGATGAAGAACTCAACAGATTTAGTGATTCAAAGTGATATAAATGGTTGACTTTTAGCATGTTTCTTAGGCTATGGTTATTGAGATAATTGCTAATAAGTTGCACTAAAATATTAGATTCTTGAAATGTTTCATGAAGCTAAAAAAGCATAAATGTGTCACTGTAGTGAATGGTGCATAATGTCCGTCTGTTATGGTTATATATTCTGATGAAATGTCCGTTCCTGGTTCCTTAATTTGTTACATACATTTCTCCCAAAGGTGACTTATATGTGACTTTTTATTTGTTATGCTTTTTTTGCTGTTACAACTTATACTCCAGAGCAACATATAGTCTGAAAAATGCAGTATGCTGGGCGGGGCCACAAGCTCCCTGCTCCGCCCCATTCTGATGAATGCACCAAATACATCCATGAAGGTCTTTGTTTTCCTCATCTGAGCTGGAATCCAGATCAAAACTGTACAGCTGGATAGAAGTTATATTTTTGTTGCATCGCTAATGTTAGCATTGGGTTGTGAGGAGCTGTAAGCTAGCAGGAGAGTGTGTAAACACAGATTGGAAGAGTCCCGCCCACAACTCAGTCACATTTCAACACAAGTCCTGCTGCTCTGCAAAAACTAAATGTTAGAAAACGACAGGTTTTAGGATTCTGGCTAAAAACAGCATCATCGTAATTAAAAGACCACTGACAACACTTTGAAAACAAATCCTTAAATAGTCAGAGTGAGACTATCATTTCGCTGGAAGTGGAAGTAAATCATTTCTATGGGTGACGTCGCACTCGCTCTACAGTCAAATGTTCTGTAAAAGCCTCACAGCACGGAGTCTGGGTTTGTCTGTGGAGAAGCTTTGTCTTTTATTATAAATGTTTTCTGAAAACTTTATTGAATCTGCATTGTGTTGAGCTGAGGGAAAATGTTCACTTTGAGGAGGAGACAAAGCTGAAGAAGGCGTGATGACTGAGGTCAGACGCTGCTCAGCGTGCACCTGGTTGTTTGGACTGTGGCAGCTTCACAGTGGGTGGAATTCCAGTCTAATTACAGGTGGAGGAGGAAGATGATGGCTGTGAGAATACAGTAGAGGAAGACAGGTGGGACAACAAAAGGGTTTCAAATCAAAGGCGACGGCAAACCTGCCTGACCGAGGACCCAACGTACAGACGCTGTCATGATGCAGAGGAGACGCTGATGACGAGTGAAAGCAGGAAAACAGAGCAGAGGAACCGTGGAGGACAAGTCATCGAGGAGAGACGGGATCACCATGACAACCCTCCACCAGAGAGGCGGATGAGGGGCGGGAAAGGAGCCGCCGTCCCAGGAGCCAAAAAACACAGGAAACCCGTTTCCACCTCATGATTTTACCAATGTTCTTCCTGTTGGTGTTGAAAAAAAAGATTCTGTCCGTCAGGAAGGGCCAGAGATGAAAGCCAAACTTCAGAGGAAAGGTTTTGGGATCTGCGATGGGACCAGGAGGAGAGCAGCTCCAGTAACAGAGGTGCAGACGGAGGCAGGAATGCAACAGGTGCATTCCTCCGGACAAAAGCCAGCATGGTTTAAAATCAGTGGGTCAGTGCATGCGGCCCCCACGCCTGGGGAGGGGGAAGAATTTAATTAAACTCTGAACCCCCTTCTTCCTGTTTAATCCAAGCATGGGGTCATTAGGATGAAGCAGTGGCACTTTCTCTCAGTATTTCTGTCAGAAAAAAGGAATCATCACTCGAGACTTTGAGCGGCTGGGTGGCTCAGTGGGCTAAGTGTAGGGCTGCACGCAGGAGCCCTGGGTTCGATTCCAGGGTTGTCCACTGATCCCCACCCAGATTGGGTCCTTAGGCAAGACCCTTGACGCTGCTGCCTAACTGGGTCCCTGTGCCCCTCAAGTACAGGGTTGTGTCAGGAAGGGCATCCGGCATAAAAACTCTGCCAAATCACTGATGCGAAACAGCTTATGGAGCTGAATGAAGACGTGCAGAGGTTAACCTGCTGAAGTTAATAACTTCACATCCTGATGGTTGTGGAACAGAAAACATTTACAGAGTTTTGAAAAAAGAAAAAAAAAAGGTTTTCCTTTTCTTCCCATCTGTGAAGCTCCGCAGTGACGGCTGAGCTGACCTAAATCCGAATCCCACTGGGGGGGTGGGGGGGGCTGCTATCCGCCCCCATGACTCCTCAGAACCCTTCCTCTGAACCTGATGTCAGCTGCTTTGCTGCACTAATGCAGCCTTGGTATCAGGAATTCTGTCAGGAATCCCGAGCTCAGAGGAATTCCTGGATCCAAACTTTAATTCCATGCAGCTCAAAGATTCTACTGTAGGCTAATTTTCCAGACACATCCAATGTCCAACTCAGAGGCTTCTGAGTCACGCAGAATAGTAAAAGTTTAAATATCCTCCAAAAAAAGCTGTCCATTCTTATTTTTATCAAAAACTACAATTCCCAGAGCCCCGCCCCTTCACACATGTTCTCATTGAAAAGCCCCAAATGTCCAGAAGGAGTTCATTCAGGAGGATGAAGGTTGAGAGAGATTCAGGTTTAGAAAAGTCATCTACAGAGGACACATTTACATGCTGGTTGTCATAAGAATATTAGAGATGTTTCTTTTAAATAAAAAACGGGAGGGATGGGGGCATTACAAAGATGATCGATGCTCTTATTGGGGCGACAGAAATCTGTCTTGAGATTATTAACATAGAAAAAAAATCTTCAAACACCAACAGGATTGCTGTTTTAAGACTTTTTAAAGGGGCCTTACCATGAAAAATCTGCTTATTGATCTTTAAAGTGTATTTTATTGTTCAATCCTCAATATAAACAACCCTAAAGCGGTACTTTGATCTGTTCACACATTTCTGAGTAATCCTCTAAAAACCTGCACTCTCCACAGCAGCCCCTCCCATACCCACGAAAACGAGCAGGTGGAAACGTGCTGATGTCACAGAGTGAGACCGCCCCTTTCAGGAAGACTCTGCTCCTGGCCGAGTCATACCAGTGCCTCCCTGCTTGACACTCAGCACTGAGGAGTTAGACTGGGGGGTTAAACCACCAAATGGTTCCCGAGCGCGGCTGTGTCTGCAGCTCACCGCTCCCCCAGGGGATGGGTCAAATGCGGAGAACAAATTTCACACACCGAGGTGCATGACAAATAGTGGGACTTTAACTTTAACTCTGACGACATGTTGGGATGGATCCTAAACGTATCCGAGAATAACACAAGCAGACTGGGATATTTGAGAAGATGGCAGGAGAAAGGGAGCAGACCATTTCCTGGAGGAAAAGCGAGCGCCAAATTGGGAAAACTGGTTTAAACGTGGATTATTGAGCAACGGCAGAAAGGTAACTGAATTTACATTAAAGCAAAGAGGATTTTTAATACAGAGATTATATGTTGTCATTTCAATGAATCCTGAAAAGTTCATCTGGTTGACGTCATGAAATGGGGAGCACCCATAAAAAGCGAGAGGCGGAGCCTCAAAGATAGAGTTGTTTGACTTCTGAGTATAAAAGGGGTCCACAAAAATAACCCATATTTCATAAATAATTTGTGTTTTAGTTCCAAAGGTAACATTTGAATGAATATAGTTTAATCTGGGACTAAAGTTAATCATGGTAAGGTCCCTTTAAGGTTCTTAACGTCGTGGAATGGAGGTCGACGCCCTCGTCAACCAATGGTGTAGTTCACACCAGACGCGAAGCGCCACGGCCCTCTGCGGCCGGATCTCACCAACGTCTGGTCTATTTTTTTCAACAATCCACGAGTGATCTGCGTCGAACGTCGCGGAAAAAATGCGAGTCTGCTGTGAACTGGAGGTGAAGCGGATACCGCACACACTACTTGCACATTGCTTCGCAGCGCTTCCACATCCAGTGTGAACCCAGCGCAGAGTTCCTACAACACAAACTGCTTTCAGATTCTACAGTTCTCTATTTCTGAGAATAAGGACCTGAACAAGCAGACACTGGAAGCATCACGTCCAGTTGGTCTGTTCCAAAAGGTGCAGTATGAAAGTAAAGCTAACCAAATGAAGATGAGAAGTTTCTCCAACCCCAAACTCATCACGTTTTTTCCTTCAGTGTTAGATCTTCTGACTCATCTGAGCGCCACGTTCAAAACCAAAAGAACATGAGAAATACAGAAAAACATTTTTAAAGGATTTTGAACATCACTCTGAGTCTGAAAGCTTTGATGTTGGACACTGTTCCAGTGCATCCACCTCGACCGTGTGACGGCGGGCGTGTCCCCACATGTGAGATGTTAACAAGCTTAGAGAAAACCATCAATTCCATCTGTGATGCTTATCAGCAGCAGAGTGATACAGTCCTGCTTCTGGCTGGGAAAAGAGCCAAGCGGAGCAGACTGTGATCAAGTGGTCCATTCCTCGTTTGCTCTCCTCCATCTTTCATGGCTTTTTCATTTCAGAGTCCTTTATGGGTCCGCCAGGCGGGCTCGCCACTCCTGCATTTTTAATTAAAATCTGAAATGTGCAATAACTCTGGAGACTCTGGGAGAGCCGGCCGTGGATCAGATGGTTCTCCAGCAGACTTCTATCAAGCTTGTTGCCCATTTTTGCCAAACGCTTGGACCCAGGCCAGACTGATCTACCTTTCAGAAAAGCCCTCCACCAAGCACATGCAGCCCCCCACACACACTCCTACAACAGCCTAATCCATTCAAAGAGCCTCAGAAAAATCCAATCTTTAAAGTCACTTTTCCTGACTTCCCATGACTCCCAGAGGACAAAAGGCTTCTTGTGAAGGAACGGACGGGATAAAGACCCCCGCGCTATACTTCAGTCATATGGGTGCAGCTGCATTACGTTCTCACACCCCCTCCAGAGGCACAATAAAATAAATCCCATCACCCTGCTGGAAAGAGCTGGAGGCCACATGTTTCTGTACCTGGGAAAGTGGTGGGCCGTCCCGCCTGATGCTACCGCAGAAATCTAATCCACCTCCAGAGTTTTGGATGAGATTAGGAAGTGAGCAGGTGGTAGTGGAGGTTAACATCATAATTATAAGGCAGCAAATCTGTTTCATAAAGAAAAGCTGGACCACCGTACATGAAAAGAGGCGATGGCAACGGAAACCACTGCACAAAAATGCAAATCTCCAGAGATTAGATGGATCCCTAAAGACCTCTAATTTAACCTCAGCCACCCAAAGCACCAAATCACAAGAGCCCCTCTGCTCTGAAACCCAGAGAGGCTCCAGACACCACATGAACGCTACACATCAAACCTGAAATGTTCAGCCCCCCCCACACACACACACACATTGTTTCCATTCTACCATTATCTTCTCACATCTCAAGGAGGTGGGGGGGCAGACAGGTTAGAAATTCCAGGCCTCCTCCTTACACAAACACGGGAGAAAAAAAGCTCCAAGTATTCAGCGTGGCCATGGCTCGTTCTCTGAAAGAGCTAAAGTAGTGAGGGGGGGGGGGCTCAAACAGTCGTCCCACATCCACCCGAAAGGCATTCCTCGGACCCGCCCACCCACCCGCCTTCATTAAGCCGGACCACCTGCTGGGAGAGCAGAACCCCCCTCATGTTCTGCTGGACTGCTGTGTGCGCAGGTCCAATCCCATCAGTGTCTCAACACCCCCCCACAGGAACTGCACGCTCACAGCATCCTGGACACACAAGTGTGAAGCAGAGCTCACATTATGAGCTCACTTCTCTGCAGGTAAAAAAGCTTCACAACGTTAGTGACCAGAAGAAGCAGAGCAGAACTGTGCTGCTGCTTTTCCTCACAGCTTTGAGGGATTCCTCAAGAAATCAAGCAGCTGAGAAACAGAAAGATAGCCTGTGTGCTCGACACATCTCCATCAGGATGGCTTCCTGCTGCCGAGGCGTCCTCGCCTCTTTGTTTTTAGAAAAAGAGATGGAAAGAAAGATAAGTGTTTTTTATCCAAAGAGTTTATTGAAGCAGAAAGTTCTGAGGTCGTGTCGTCGTGCACTCTGACTCAAACGTGATCTAAGCTGTGGACTCTGTGCACAATCAGCCGCAATAACTACACTGAGAGGCTGCAGAGGAACCAGAAAACGGAGCCGGGGGCGTCGCTGCTGCCAGACAGGATGCAAATTCAACAATGAACTCGTGGGATCAAGTTTTTCAGTCTGGAAGTTTTCATAGGAACTGCTCGGTGTGAACGCTGCAGGTTTACAGGTGTCTGGTTGATGAAAGACGCCAACATTAAGGTACAGTAGTATGGAGCTAAATCAGGGCCAGTATTATTTGAAACCCAAATGAAACAAATTGAAAAAAAATTAATGTTTGGCCTAAAAAAAAATGTCAGAAACTTTTTGCTACTCTAAAATAAAACAAAACTTCATTTTAACTTTTAAATCTTTTTTTCACTTTTTTTGTTTTTTAATCTGAATCGGGTGTTTTCGATGCCTGTTTGTAACAACGGGCAAGAACAGCGTTTTGGACGCAGTAAAACTCTGCTTTTACACCCCTCTAGGACTACGTCAGACTATGACAGTACAGACTAAACAGACATGTTCTCACCATAATTCTCACAGTTCTCAGAGACAGTGAATGCACCGGGACTGAAGGTACCCCCCTCATCGATTTTGATTGGTCCTTCGTTTTAGCCCCGCCCCAAAGCGCCACAACAAGGCCAAAACTTTGAAACTGAAATTTTCAGATTTGAAAACAGAAAAAAAAAGATTTGAAACTGAAAAAAAAAAATGAAATAGAAATTGAGTTTTGAAACCTGAAAAACAGAACATTTGAAGCTGAAAATAACTAAGTTTATTTTAAAATAGCAAAAGTTTTGGATATTTAAAATTTTTTTGGCCAATAACCAATATTTTTTTCAAAATGTTTTGCTTGAGTTTCAAATAATATTGGCCCTGATTTAATTTCATACAACGGGAGCCTCAGCTAAAGCCTTAGTCGCACGCAGCTGGGTAGGGTCGACCCGTTTGGGTTCTGCAGGTTTCTGGGGTGTCCAGATCTGTGGAGGGTTGTAGAGGAGCAGCGGCATCTTAAGTGGAGCACAGGTGTGTCTTACAGTTCCCTTGTGACTCGTACGACCGCCTCAAGGCAAGTCATGACAATGGAACATACTGTATCATCAAGTATTACAAGTTGCACTTGTGGCATACGGGTGATGCTGTCCTATGGTGAGCATGTGATGCACAACTGCTCATTGGAAACTACATTGTTAATTTCTCCTTTCTAACAATCAGGCTGCACCAAGGAGCGTGCACGTCTCACGTGAACAGCACTAATGAGATCCTTGTTCAGTCTGCAGGATTTGGGAGGTTTGAAATCTGTACGACACGCCTGCATCTTACCTACTCCCCCTTATGTGTGCTCACTACAACCTGTTGCCTGCAGCATGCCCGTAGGAAAAAATGAACCCCTTCTCTCTACGGTTCACTGAGCGGTCTACCACCTCGATATTTCCTGCAGGTCACCTGTGTGTCCCGTACAGGTTTGACCCTTTTCGCCCGTATCCAGCCGTAAGGACAGCTGAGGCTAAAGCATAAGAGGACAGCTGTCACATGAAGGCACCAAACATCTGTCCTCACTCCACCCTGATCCGAACTCCAACACGTATGCCACAGCAAACACAACATCCTCTGCAGCCGTGTCCACACATGCAACAGAAATCCTCCGCTCCTCTTTGCTTCTTCATCACTCATCCCATTTCTCTTCTTGGCAAGCAGCTCACACGTCTTTTTTCCTCATACCCAGACAATGCGCCTCCCCACCACGCTCTCTGCCAGGCATTCCTGAGTCCGTCCCAGCATCGAAAATGTCAAGAATGAGGAGGGGGAAGAGGCGGGAGTAGCGAGCGCTGCGGCAGGTAGAGTCTTGTCTGACCCCAAAGCCTCTGAGGTTGGCGGCTGCAGGAAACAGATGCCTTCTGACTCCACTCTCTTAATTAAAACTCTTCCCTTCAGCGAGCCTTGAAGCCCACTTTCCTCTGGAAAAGGAACTCAGTAATAATCATCAGACTCAGCAAAAACAAAAGGAAGAATGACGCAGATACACAAGTCAGATAAATATTACTTATTCAAATCTGCAGAGCCTCAAGGTCTTTCTGTGCTTTTGCTCCAACGTGAGTCTAATGACTCCTTGCCACTGCTTTTTTCCAACAGCAATGAAATACGAGAGAAATCAGATTATGCAAAGTAAACCCTCTTCAGGAACAAAAGCTCTAAACAAACCGTTTGTCTAAACAGCAACTCAGAGCCAAGAAACTCCTCTTTCCACAGCAGGAGTCCGAGACGGAGAAGAGGCCAGAGAATAAAAAGGTTAGCGGAGCAGCGTTTCGTGCCTGGACAGACAAACAGAAGGAGTTTTATGTGTGTGCCAGGCGCAACTTAACACTGCAAATAAGCTCCATCCACGGGAACATCCTGCCACCAAGAACCGTTCACAGGAAAGAGTCCAGAGACCAGCCAGTGCTGATTGCCCCAGAAAGTCCTCCGCGAGGTGATCCGTGCTCCGAATCATTTCCTCCCAGAGTCAAACCCTGAACGGCTGCCAGCATTGTCAGGGAGCAGCAAGAGTTAACCGCCGACCGGCTGGCAGCGAGTCGCCGGCTCAGATTCATTAGTCTGATAGCTTTGGTATTGAAGTGATAACGCTCCCTGACAACACTTTTTCAAGTGATTTTTGCTCAAACTTTGGAAACTCAACACAAAAAAAGAACTGCTGGTTTCCAAGGAGAAATCTGGGTCTCCTCCAGCAGAGCTGAGCCTGTGTGACGCAGTGAAGCTCTGCTGTCATGAGCTGGATGACGGTTAGTTTCACGTATGATCTGATAAAACAGTTGTGCTTCAGAGTGCAAAGGTCAAGAATCAGCCCTAAGCCAGGAACGCCTCACTCACGGTTCTCTAAAACTGGAGTCCACGCTGGATCCATCATTCTATCAGCTGCTCACTTCAGGATCCCGTTCCCGTCCCACACAGCCGGCAGCTTTAGTCTGACAGCACCAGAACCCGGAGATTCCCTCCGTTGCTTCATGCTCACCTTCCACGCAGTGTTCCACGTCCTCCAGGTTGCGCAGGGTTATCCTCATCAGGCTGGAGTTGAGCATGAGCTCGTTCTTGTGCTCCGGGTCTTCCGCCTCCGGGGCCGAGTTCAGGAAGAAGATGCGAGTGTCTCCTGTGGACACCTGGTTGTCACAGATCCGGGGGTTCCCAAACCCGCCGATCATCACCTTGTTCCCGCCGTCCAGCAGGATCTGACGGTTCACATTCGACTTTCCCTTCAAGTAGCGCCAAACTCTCACCTTTGAGGAAGAAGAAGAAAAGAGCCAGTTATGAAGCAGACTGTGGATTTCACTGATAATATTATCAAATGTGAACATTGGAGCTTTAAAAATCTTGGTGATGTGCATGAAGGTCTTCCTGCTGGCGGGGGCCTTAACTGTTTATGTTTTGGTGATGACAGGCGGGAGTCACATTGATAACAGCTTCTCTCTGCAAACATGCATCTGATCCCGCAGCAGACATGCCCCCCCCCCCATCACTGGCAGGGCAGCAGAGGCCTTTTCCTGCACGTCAGGTCTCCCATGCAAGTGGTCTCTGTTTGGAGGCGTTAACCATTTGCACTCAGCTGACAGGGGGGGGGGGGGACCAAACACCGCATGTTGAGATATTAAAGAGCAACCCACCACCAGACCACAAAACCTCCAGACCACAAAACCCCCAGACCACAAAACCCCCAGACCACAAAATCTCCAGACCACAAAACCCCCAGACCACTGTGCAGAAAAAGTTCACTTCACCATGAATGTCTTCTCAATCAGGAAGGAGCTCCCTGACTGAGAAGACACAGACTCCTCATATGAGTCCAGAAGGACTAAGTCTCAGTTCTGCTGGTTTCTACAGCCACCTGGATGACTGACGACAGCTCGCTGCTGCTTCTTTATTATTACCTTGGCAGCAGCTTGTAGGACTTTAGGCTGACAGGAAAGAAAAACTACACTTCAGGCTGCAGCTGCAGAGGTCTGAGTCTCCAACATGAAGTCACAAATCTCAGGTTCGGATGGAGAAACTGTCAGGAACAAACTAAATCTGAGGCAGGAATCTTTTCCTGGACTACAGCTGAACAGTCGGGGGCACCGGGGGCCCCGCTTCTTGCAGCAGCATGTTTGGGATGATTACATGGTCGGTTGGGCCTGCCTTGTGGCGGTGCGGGGGGTGTGGGGTCATGTTAGTGAAGGATTGTGGATGAATGAGTTTGGACAAGTGTTCTTCAGCAGAGATGCTGCTGCTCCTCCTCAGCTCTTCTCAAACTTCCCTCGCGCCCCGAACCGCTCACCTTGCACGAGTACGTGTGGTGCACCGGGTCCACGTTGATGATCTCGTCCACGGTTCCGGTCAGGACCACGTTGGCTTCCTCCTCGCGGTCCTCCAACTCTTTTTCCGGGCAGCTCGCGGCGCAGAGCGGAAGCAGCAGAGCCGCGAGCAGCGCCGCGCGGAGCAGCGCCGCGCGCCCGCTACGAAGAGTCCCATGGGAGCCCATGAGCAGCGCGCGGATGAGAGCACGTGAGAGGAAACTTTCTCAGGTGAACCTGGCCGCTGCACGCGCCTGAACTCTCGGCGTGGGTTGAAAGCGTCGCGTCCGGCGTCTCCTTCTCCTGCCGCAGCCGCGCTCCGAGCATCCACAGCCCGGGTCAGAAATCCCTCTCTGCCGCCGCCGGCTGGAGGACCAGGAGGAAGAGGAGGAAGAGGAGGGAGGAAGGGGCTGGGACCTCTCTCTCTCTCTCTCTCTCTCTCTCTCTCTAGGAATGCACGCGCACGGGTCCGGGGTTTGCAGGCGATCTGAATTACAGATCCCACAAGTGTGTGTGTGTGTATGTGTCGGGGGGCGTTGCGCAGACCGATTGTCCTACGCCGCCCCCAGTCGGAGAGACAGCGCCTGTGCGACCCCCTCAAACACACACCTGGACGAACAGCCGCGCACGCGCCTCTATTAAATGCTGATTTAGAAACGAGGTGATTCTGGGAGACAAGACCGCCAAACTTTCATTTTTCTAACTGAGCGCATGCACAGAAGCGTTTCAGATGAGCCTTTAGCTGCTGACAAACAACCAGATCATGGAAGGGGGGTCTCAGAATGCCCCCTCCCCCGAAACAACCTGAAAGAGTCAGTAACTTAACGCTAATTTCGACACATATTGTTTAAAGTTATTACACATTTCTTACTGTTTCAGCAACACAGTGAAGAACCAGAAAAAAAAACACCTCAATGACAGAACAGTTTCTTCATTATTCCTCTTTCAGCGACTGAAAACAAGTTAAAAACGTGCCGAAACCAAATTGAAAGTATGCTGAAAACAGGCTGAAAACCAGACTGAAAACAGACTGAAACAAGGCTGAAAACAGGTTGAAACCAGGCTGACTCACATCAGCTTCCAAATCAGGAAATTCTCCAAATTTATTCAGCTTTCAAGAGAATTATTACAATTCTTAAATCCAACAGAAACATTTACAAACAGGTTTAGACATTTATTTGATTTATTATTTTATCTTTTTATTTGCATGTCATGGTGGTGGAAAGGAGCGGGTCCTCATGTGCTGATGTCACAAAGTGAGAACAGCCCCTTTCAGGAAGAGTCAGCTCCACCCCCAGGCTAACTGTGTTGACCTTATGGAACCACTACCCCCTAGTGGTCAGCTAAAGAGTTAGTGTTTCAGTTGAACACGGGAAGGCCTAACGTGCGCATGGGAATAGTTTCCTTGCACGAGAGGTTGTGTAAGCCTGGAAGTAGATTTGTCTGTAAGTACAAATGTGCATTTTTGGTTCAAATAGACGTTTTTGGTGATTAATAGTTTCACAAATATTGTGAAGTCATTTGGATGAAAATGCTGGCTGTGTTCATTGTTTCTATGCTTTATACAAAACAAGTGAAGATTATTATTTATTTAGTTTGATAGCTGCAAATCTTTATTTTGTCATTGTGATTTAAGTTATTAATTGTATAGGAAACTCATACATTGTTTGTGTTGTTTTGTTCAGTTTTACAAAAAAGAGAGAAAAAGAAAAAAGAACGGAAAAATGGAACCCACCTGCAAAAGTACATCTTTTCAAAATCACTTTTTTCTTGGGCCTCTTTTTTGTTCGCTATCTGTCTAGCCTTGCTCAGAAACGTAATCGTGACGACAGAATACTAACACAAACACTTTGTCCTAAAAGCTAGCAGCTCGAGCTAGCTGGGATCAGCTCGCTTTGCTCAGTTTTTACTGCTTAAATACCTACTTTTAATTCTTTTACTGTTTTGCTTATTTCTATGCTTATATTTTATCTATTAGTGTTCTTGGTCTTGTATTGTACAGCGCCTTGTAGCAGTTTTGGCTGTGCTAAAGCGCTTTATAAGTAAAGTTGATTTGACTTGATTCTGTCCCGCAGCAGTTTGGCGATTTTCATATTTTCACACTATATGGGGGAAAGAAAACTTTAGTTTGAAAGATCTTCATGAAATTTCACATACACTCCACCAGGTTAAGTCTACAACCACAACTGAAGTTTCATTGACCTTTGACTTCAGGAATTCCTTAAATCACTTTCAGTACCACATACATACTTAAACCGCCCAGAGGGCTTTCGATCTGTCGCCTCCTGACTCCTTGAGCATCATGGGAAGTTACTTAGTTTGTACAGCGTTAGCGTGGTGAGCTAAAAGTAACGTTCCACTGTTGCTTATAAATTTTTTACCAGAATATTGTATAAAATTGAATACATGAATCATTAGATAAAGTTGGACAGAACAATATGACATACGTTGTGAATGCATAGAAATGTGGGCGTGGTTAACAAATAAATCCTCTGTTGCCAAGGACATCCAAAAATTGACTTTTCCTAATTTTTTTTCTGAAACTTACCTTTTCATCGACCAAAGAATAAAATGGTTGCTATGGAGATAAATCCAACAGAATAGACACAATTTGGGGAAAAGTGGAGTTTTTTTTCATTAATTTGTCATCTCTGACCAGGGTGGGAGGGGTATTCGTGGAGAGTGAGGGGCGTGTAGCTGCCCCTCAGCCTGTGAGGGAGGGTCAAAGGGGACGTTGAGGGCAGTCAGGGTAGCCATACAACGCCACATGCAGCTTTAATGTATTTCATGTCCTTCAGAAGGTCACATTTCAGTGAGCAAAACATGAAATATTTAAGGTTGTGAGTTCATGCATCAGAACTTAACGTGCTCCGTATTTGCATGACCTGGTGGAGGTCCGTCAGTCTTCAGAGACTGAGGGTGGAGGCAGTCCATCACAGCTTCAGTGGCCTCTGGCTGACAGTGGTGAGCAAACTCTAACGTTTACTTTAGTGCTCCCGGACCAACAGCCCTGTTAATAAAAAGTGTGACCATAGAGCAGCCAGAAAGAGAGGTTCCTGTGAATGGAGAGCATTAAAGATTGCCTGATCTTCTCCAACTCCCCGTGTGTAAACGTAACCATATGGCCGGTTTGTTTGAGCTGCTTTTCTAAAAGGACACATTTCCACTCCTCAAAGCTGTAATTTTAACAACCATTCTATTCCTGGAACAAATGATAGGCTTGGTTCTCCACAGCTGCTTGAGAAGATATTTGCAGTCATTTATTCACATCAGTCTCAGCTGAGACATCTGATTTCACCCAAGTCAACCTGTCTATTAAAAATAAATAATCGCTTGTCACTTCTTTTCTTAAAAAAAACACAGTCAACTTGCTGATTTTCTAAGGTAGATCACTTCCAAGTTTTATTACTGCTGAAAATGCAGTTTACTGTGCAAACACAGCTAACCGCCTGCAGCAGCTGCTGCGTCATGTTGCATTATTAAAAGTTGGAGCAGTTCCACTGAGAGGAGAAATCAGACCTTGTAGTCTTGAACAGCATTTTCATTGGCCTTCAGCCTGAAATGAGCTTTATCACAGCAGGAAGGACTGCTCTGAATTTCTAATTTCTATGTGAATATCTTCAGACAAAACAAACTAACTTTTCAGGAAGATGGGAAGACTTGTTTTATTTATTCATATGCAATGAGTTGTATTCACAAAATACATCAAAAATAAAGAGAATCAGTATTAAGCAGGATATACATTTGAAACTAAAACACAAATGCTCTTTTAATAGCTGTGGTGATATCCAGAACAATATATTTTAAGAAAGATTGCCATTTCTTTGTAAAAAGATCCCTTTTATGGTGAAGTCTCCATAATATCTCGTTAAACTATTTAACATTGAAAAGTTTAATTATAAGTAATCTCATTAAAAATATTTTCTTTAATATTTTTAAGCAGATTTTTTTGTGAATGTGTGGTTTTAAAAATAGACTTGCTTAATTTCAGGAAACTGGAAAATTTTGTTTGATTCATAACATTTACATATTTTTAAGGCAAGTATTTATAGTCTGACTTTTAGATGATCATGGTGTAGAAATATGGATAGTTGAACTTTTGTAGTCCTAAAAGATATATTTCTGGAGAAGTATTTAAAAATACTTTAAAGCAGGGGTCACCATCCTTTTTTAAAAGAGGGCTGCTTCATGGGTACTGAGACATACGAAGGGTGACCAGTTTGAAATAACAAATTTGCCTTTAGTTATACATTAATAATAATGATACTGTATGTAAATACTCTGATTTCTCACCATAATTAATAATAACAAGCTAGGAAACAAATATCAATATTCAGAACTTTATTAATCTCAACAGATCTTGTCACATTTTGAGGTAATGACCAAATGCAATGTTTTTAGCAAAATTATAACTATTATTAATCAATTATTAATTAATTAATTATAGCTATTATTAGTGGATCTACGCTCTTCGAATGCTTTAATTCAGTCTCGTGCACCCGTCCCTTTATTTTCCTTAAACCTCCGAACAGGTTGATTGACAGATCCCACAGCAGACAAGAATCTGCTCATGGTGCATTCACTGAGCTCTGGACATAAGCGAACCCAAACAGCCACTCGGCCCAACAAACTTTGTGAGGACTAAGGCAGAACCCCAGAATGACACAGGCTCAGCTGGAAAAATTAAGTTTATTCTGCTCAGAGGAAAATGGTGGAGAGCTGAGGAAACCCCTGGATCCTCCTGACCAGTAGAGGCAGTGGAGACACTACAAGAAAAACAGAGGTTGGCTACCAAGCTAAAGGCTAGAACAGGGCTTCGGCATTTAGAGTTTTGCTCACTCACGAAAGTTGTAGTTGAAGCTTAAACTGAGAACTGTAGAAGAAACCCTAAAACAAAGTTTTATAAAATAACACTTTAAAAAAGAATATATATATATATATTAGGGCTGTCAGATTTGTTGCGTTAAAAACGCATTAATCTGACATGTGCTTGACGCCGACAATTTTTTTGACGCATTAATCGCGGATTTTCTCATACGTGCCTTTCCATACCGCGCACAGGCATCCCTCATCGCCCTCCAACTCACCGGCTACTCTCACTAGATCAAGGACGGGTCTACAACCACCGAGCTGCTAGCTAGAACCGGCCCGGCGCCAGGACGCGGAGAGCTCCTGCACCCTAACCCGGCTCCGTTTCGCATCCAGTACCACGTCTGGTGGTACCGGCTCGCGTCCGGCGCCGCGTCCCAAGAGCTGCAGACCCCCGACGTTCCGAACAGCAAGCGCACCGGGGGACATTTTAAATGTTCTGGAGGTTTAAGCGTGATCCAGCCCCAGCATAGCTCTCTGTCTGCCGGCATATTCATGGCGTGAGCTCCGCTGGACACGTCACTGCATCGAGCTGCAGCCAGAGAACGCGGCGGCAGTAACAGACTGTCAAACTATCCACAGTGTATCCCACTTTTCTCAGTATTTAATGTTTTAAAAAACAAAAGTTAATTGGAAATGATAAATCACTATTTCATTTATTACTGTAGTTCAGCAGGAGGAGATTTGGTCCTGACAAAAAATGAACATGTTACAGCCTTTTATTGTTAAGAAAGTTTATCTCAATACAATGTTACAAAATAAAATAGTTCTGATGAAAACTATTAATTTTGCCATTCTTGTTTTCATAATTAATGGGGAACTGCTAAATTCCACGAAGCACACATTTTTTCCTTAAAAAAGGCCACATAATAATACTGTAATAATTTGCGATTAATCGCGAGTTAACTATGGATAATGCGATTATCGCGATTAAACATTTTAATCGCCTGACAGCTCTGATATTGTCACAAACAGGCAGACAGCTGGTTCCACGTGCAGCAGCTTTATTAATAGTCCACAGAATAAGCAGGGTCAGACAGGCAGAGGTCATACACGGGCATGGGATCATCCGAGACGAGCGAGAAGAGGAGTCAGAGTCCAGGCGAGGGTCAGGGGCAGGCGGCAGGCAATCAGAGTAGCAGGGTCAGAGGCAGAAGATCAGGTCAGGACTAAACGCTCAGAGTTGCAGGCAGGGTGGCACAAACAAAGCTTCGCGGAGAGTGAAGTGTGGAGCCAGACTAAGAGCTGAGGAGGTGATGAGGTGATGGGGAACAGCTGAGCTGATGAGTCCAGGTAATGGCAGGTGGTGAGCTCAGAACTCTGGTGAGCGCTCCCTCTGGTGACTGGAGACGGTAGCAGCAGGTTGCTCCATGACAGATATATATATATATCTTACAGACTTCAGGTTAAAGAAAAAAAAGCTGTTATTTATAATTGTGTGAATGTTTAGTAAGCATTCACACTAAAGTTATACTCCCACTCTTTTCTTTACGTTTTTCTGCACGTTAAAAACTCAATCACACTTTCAGTGATTTCAGCAATCTTGGTATCAAAACGTTCATCTTGTTCAGGACATTACTGCTTGTGTTTTGGATATTCATAAATTTGATAGTTTTTGATATATTGAGATAAATATGTTCCATAGGGAATGAATGAAAAGTCTTCAAATTTCAAATTTAAAATTTTAAGTAGATTAGTAACAAGTCTTTATTATTATTATTTATTTATTTATTTGTTTATTTGTTTATTTGCTTGTTTGTTTGTTTGTTTGTTTTATTTATTTATTTATTTTGGGCTGCACTGTGGCGTGGTGGTTAGCGCTCTTGCCTCACAGCGAGAAGGCCCCGGTTCAAATCCCAGCTGGGACCTTTCTGTGTGGAGTTTGCATGTTCTCCCCGTGCATGCGTGGGTTTTCACCGGGGACTCCGGCTTCCTCCCACCGTCCAAAAACATGCTTCATAGGTTAATTGGTGACTCTAAATTGCCCCTAAGTGTGAATGTGAGAGTGAATGTGTGTGTGATTGAGGCCCTGGGACAGACTGGCATCCTGTCCAGGGTGAACCCCGCCTTCGCCCTTCAGCAGCCAGGTTAGGCTCCGGCACCCCCGCGACCCCGAAAGGGACAAAGCGGTCAAGAAAATGTATGGATGGATGGATTATTATTATTATTATTTTTTTTAACTTGCCCTGTCCAACAGCTGAGCCAACAGATGTGGGCTGAGAGCTTCTTGGGTTGGGCAGATTTTACTGTCACAACAGGGATTTATTGAGTATAAACCCCTGTTGTATTTAATGCTAAACTTTATTTATATTGAATATGTTTTCTTTGTTGTTAGACCGGACGGAAAAAAAGAAGGGGGTGGGAGGGAGAAGATGATGGCAACAGAGGGAAGCAAAATTCATAAAACAACAGGGACTAAATAACGAAATAGAATGGGCGGGGCCTGTCTACACACACACTCTACAGTTACACACACACTCTAAAGTTACACACACACCTGTTGGCCACAATAGTATCCACATTTAAACTAAACATAATGTACTCAATGCAACTGTAACAGCAGCTCACACGCTCCATCATACAAACCCATTCAGATAAAGACTTTCATTCTGTCACACAAACTATTAGTGCTAAGGTGAGCTGACACCTGTGCTCAGGTGAGTGTTTATGTTTCGCTGAGGTTGATGGTGATGGAATGTACTCAGGGGGAGAGCACCCGGCCATCCCCACGCCAAGACCCCCCGCCGGGGCAGCAGCTGCAGCCAAGACCCCCCAACACGGGGGGAGCCGCGGAGAGAAACCGCCCACCGGGCAATCCCGCCAAGCACCCAGACCAGGGCACACGGGGCCGCCGCAGAGGCCCCCCACACCCAGACAACCGCCCGCCCCCACCGCGAAAGGTCCGGGGGGGAGCAAGGCAGGGGCCGCCCACCCCCGCCGAGCAGAGGGGCACCTAAGAGAAACGGAGGCCCCAAGGAGTGATGTAAACAAGGCCCGACCAGGCACACCCACTGATGGAGTTAAGGAGAGGACTAGTTCTCGAGAGCAAGGACCGGACCCCACACCACCGAGACCTGGACACCCCCAGGCTCCGATGTAGATTGATCCCCTGCTAGATAAATCTCGGGGATCCCACTCCCGGCGTGGGGAGGAGACCGCCGGGCCCAGGAGACCGGCACCCAAGAGACTAGACCACCAGGCCGAGGTTCCACCCCACCTCCCCACCAGGGATGGGGAAGGGGACAGAAGGTCAAAGGTCCACCTTCCTTGTGTGATGCATGCTTGTTTGCTTGTTAGAGTGTATGTTTGTGGTGTTAGAGGTGTGTGTACTAAAGGGTGCAGTAAAAATTGGTGAGAAGGCCTTAACAGGGCACCTCCTGATTTCTCACAGAGATGCCCCGTCACCCTCCCACCAGCGGCCCTACATGTCTATGGTGCGGTTAAAATTGGCGGAAGGGGCACTGAAAGGACATCGACTGTTTGCTGGCAGTGATGTCCAAGCACCCCCCCACCAAGGGTCCTAAATGTCTAAGGTGCAAATAAAATCGAGGGGAGGGGCAAATCCATAAAGTAGTAACAAGTCTTTAAATATATGCATGGGCTATGTTTTAATCTTTACAGTAATTAAAAAAAAAATCAGAGTTTCGCTTTTGTTGTAGCAATATGCTAATTTTTTGGCTAATTTAAGCAACAAGCTAACTTTTTTTGGCCATATTGATATTGGCATCTACTGCTGTTTTTTTTTTGGCTAATTTGGGGTTTGAATCATATTTAAGCATCACACTAAATATTTTTTGCAAAATTGGCATGTATTAGGGATTTTTAAGCAATTTTACTATAAATCTTTCAGAAATGTAGGTCAACTTCAGCGCTCTTTCATAGTTCTTAAATAAAATTTCCAGACTTTTAGCAAATGTAACATCTTGCAAATAGCTTTTGCATTTTCAGTAAATCCCTTCATCAATTAAAGTAAATTGTGTCACAATTTTCAGCAAAAATCTTCAGCATCTTCAGCAACTACTTTCATCAAAAAGCAATCACACTGGCATTATTGCAGGTAAAACAAAAATTTTCTTGTTAGAATTATCATTATTGCTTATAGTTGTTGGTAAAGCTGTCTCACTTCATGTTAAGTCTAAAATTTAGACATCAGAATGTTTCACTAAAAAACTTCAGAGATTCCAGCAAAACAAACTCTCAAAGTGAACATTAACACAATGAAAATCTCACGGAAAAAAATGACCTTCAAAGCAGACCAGGAACAAAGATGGCTAACAAAGTTTTTAAAAAAATATATGGTAAAACACAGACAATAAGAAGTAGTTTTGTGTGTCAATACTAACATGACAAAAGGCTTATACGTGTTTAGCATTTTTCTACCTTTATTGAAGCCCCAAAGTGCTTTACAGTCACAGTCGCATTCACACACTGATGGCGACTTCGCTGATGAACACCGGCACCAACCTGTAACCAACAGGAGCAACGTGGAGTTCAGTGTCTTCCCCAAGGACATTCAGAGGTTGACCGCTCCACCCCACACCATGGCTGCAGAACATAAAAAAAAAAAAAAAAAAAAAAAGATTACACTAATACTCATCTAAGAGCAACTGAGCAAACAGAGTTCTCTAATCCAGACAACCTAAACTTTGAAATGTTCATCAGCTGCTTGTGTGTAACAGGATTCCTGAAGCCTTTGAGATCTTTTGGCTTCAGCACATGCATCTTTGGACCGCAGGCTCTCTGCTGACAGCTCTCCTCCCTCAGGAAACATCTCAACACAAAGCAGCTGAAGAGTAAACACGCTTTTACAAGCATTTCACAGTCTGCATCTTGTGTGATGACAGTTGACGGGTGTAATTACAGGAAGGCGTAGAGACGAGCATCAGCCTTTATTCTCCTTAGAGGGATTTACAAGCAGATCCAGAGGTGGTGTTCAGAGGAGAGCTGGCCGTGTCATGTCTGATCCAGGTATCCAGAGATACCACACCCGCCCTCCAAAGGGCCCAGGCTTCTCAACAGCTTCGCTGCATGGATGTGCATGAGGGTCAGTCAGGGAATCCAGTCCAGTCCTGAAAACCAATCCAAACTTGGCTTGACTTCACGTCATGTAAGTGATATCCTGCTGAAAATGAATAATGCACCATCTCCTTCCTGCTTAAGGTCCCCTGCATTTGATCATTCAGAATTATTCACGCTCAAACCCCGTCATCCTGACGTGAATGACGGTTGACCTTTAAAATGGATCCACTGCTGTAACTGAGGCACACTCTCCACATGCCCCCCCCGCCCCCCACATACACAAGGCCTTAGTGCACAAAAGAATTCCAACACTATCGAATGAGGCATGTTGTCTTTGTGGAAGACAGGTCCACACCTCCTTATCAGATATCAGCATGAGAACGCTGGATCGACTCTCTGCTGCCTGACATCCATCTGCCTCGGATTACTCACACCGTCTTAGGTTTCATGCAGCAAAGCCTTGGCTGTCTCTCTGAAGACCTGCCTGTTATCATGTATGAGCTCGTGCGGTGCCATCAATCTCATAGAAATCAAGAAAGGGGAAACATCTGGGGTACTCATGTTAGTGTGGATTCCAGAAAGGTTTCTTGAAATGTCTCTATATCCTTAATGGGAAATTGTTGCTTCTGTGCTCCAAGATCTGTCAATGATCCACTGCTGCTGCCACAAAAGATGACTTCTATAGTTCAGAGTGAATGCACAGAGAATGTTCAGAGCAGCATGAAGCTGAAGAGAACTAAAGTCCCCTCTGCATCTCAAGGAAAAACAAAACATGAACTGAGGCAAAGAGCCACGGTATAAAGAAAATATGATAAAGGGGCCAAGAGCTCCATACTATTGGTGCATGCCACAACATGTTACTGACGCCGGGTTCACACTGGACCCGCCTCTATTCGGAGCCCATGTTAACCTATGGCGTCGTTCACACCAGGCGTGGAGCGGTGCGGTCCTCCGCGGAAGGCTGGCGCCGTGCGGGGAGAGGGAAGTCTGGGCATCTTTGCATAGACTGTTGCCCCCACGACCCGGTCTGGATGAGAGGAAGAAGATCGATGGATAGATGGATGGATGAATGGATGGATCTTAAACCAAATAAATAAAAATAAGGATTTAGCTCCTATAAGAACTGTTCTTCACAAACAGAAGCTCTTCTGTCCTCCACTGGTTACCTGTATAAACGTGACCTGTTTGATCTGGTTATCTGCATTAAATACTCCTGTCCACAACCTTTAACATCCAAACTCCAACCTCTCCAACATGAACAAGACCAAAGATCTGTCAAAGGACACCAACAGCAAAACCTGAACCATATTGGAATGAACCAAATCAATAATCATCTGCAGTGAAGAGAGAGGAGATCAACTGTTGGAGGAATGATAGAAAATGGAAGAAGATCACCGATCATCTCTCTCCACCTGGAGCTCCATGACAGATCTCACCTGGTAAAACAAATGATCTGGAGAATGGTGAGGAACTAGTCCAGAACCACACAGGGGACGGGTCAATGACCTGAAGAGAATCACAGTATCAAAAGTTACTATGGTAACACATGGTGTCATCGTGGACTTGAATCCTGCAGAACTCCAAAGGTCCTCCTGCTTAAACCAGCACACGTCCAGACCCGTGTAAAGTTCTGCAGAACCCATCTGGATGATCCAGAGGAGGACTGAGAGTTGGTCATGTGGTCCAATGAGACCAGAACTCTTTGGTATAAAAGCCACTCACCATGTTTGGAAGAGCCATGTAAAGCATGGGAGTGGAAACATCATGGTCTG
>NC_050518.1:26081818-26085423 GCF_002922805.2 Oryzias melastigma | reverse complement strand
TGATCATAATGAGAATAAATTAAATATCCGATCCTGATCGGACAAAGGAGTCCGATTCCGATCGAGTCCCAAACCATGTGATCGGGCCGATTTCCGATCACGTGATCGGATCGGGACATCCCTAGTAAAAATGTCATTCATCATCATTCAAATCATTAAAATAAAATTAAAAGAAAGTAAAAAGATTTTAATTTAAAACTAGCATAGATAAACAGTGCGGACGTAAACTTTTGAATACATATTAATCAAATGCAACTGAGAACAGGTGAGTCTTTAACCTGGATTTAAATACACTGAGTGTTTCAGCTGATTTAATGTTTTCTGGAAGTCTATTCTAGATCTTTGGAGCATAGAAGCTGAATGCAGCTTCTCCATGATTAGTTCTGACTCTAGGAACTGATAAAAGACCAGATCCAGATGACTGGAGAGGTCTGGCTGGTACATACTGGGTCAGGAGGTCATTCATTTATTTTCCTGACCGCTTCGTTCCTTCCAGAGTCCCAGGGGTGCCAGAGCCCAACCCGGCTGCTGAAGGGCGAAGGCGGGGTTCACCCTGGACAGGATGCCAGTCTGTCCCAGGGCCTCAATCACACACATACACTCTCACATTCACACCTAGGGGCAATTTAGAGTCCCCAATTAACCTATGAAGCATGTTTTTGGACGGTGGAAGGAAGCCGAAGTCCCCGGTGAAAACCCAGGCATGCATGGGGAGAACACGCAAACTCCACACAGAAAGGTCCCAAATCCCCCAGCTGGAGTTCGAACCGGGGCCTTCTCGCTGTGAGGCAAGAGGGCTAACCACTGTGCCACCGTGCAGCCCTGTTCAGGAGGTCAGTCATGTATTTTGGTGCTAACCATTCAAAGCTTTATAAACCATTAACAAAACTTTAAAGTCTATAGTGAAGCCCTTTAGCAAAAATGTTGTTTAAGAAATGCAGAATGTGTTAAATTAGTTCTTTTTATTTAAACATTGAAAAGTTTAATTAGAAAACACAGATAGATGTTCATAGACGGGTTATCTTTGTTGTGGTTGCCTTAAGGTCACAGAGGTCATCTATCAACATCACTATCAGCTTTATCTCAGAGGCCTGCTACAAATCAGGTTTAAGGGAGACGTGAGATTAGAGCGTCTGCGAGGAACACAAAACAGCCCTAATTAAAGCCTGAGATATGAAGGAAACATAAAACCTCTTTTTATGTCGCGCAGGTTAACCCTTTAAACCGACCAATCAGAAGCCAGCTTTAAATCGGCCAATCAGGAGCCAGCTTTAAACTGGCCAATCGGGAGCCAGATTTAAACCGGTGTAGGTAGCAGATGTGTTCGGCCTGTCAGATCAGCTCGGGGGCTTGGGCATAGATGACGTGTAAGATTGTGATTGGTCCGGACCATTAGACCACTGTCATGTGACATGGGGAATGACACACTTCCGCCATAATGCACGGATTCTTCCAGAGTAAAAAAAAAAAACGAGGAGGTCCGAACAAATACGTTAAGAATCACAAAAGGAGAATCAGCCGCAAAAACCTTGACAACGAAATAATCTGATGGAGAGGAATCATCACAGGATAATGATCGTTATTTTAATAGAGAGAAATCAAGCTGGGAAGCATGAAGTTTGAGCTAAAGTGGGTGCAAGCGAGTAGCATGCTAGCTTGTTGTTGGTCGCACATAAAAAAAAAGAAAGAAAGTAGTTATTCGCACGTATTTTTTTCTAAATACATTCTGACAATGTTGAACTTCTTTCTGGTTGCACGGCCCGGATGAAGTCCCGCTAGAATATGCAGCGCTCACTTTCTGCTCCGTTACACAAACACTGAGGAGAGCAGACGTTATTGAAGGAGCTGTCAATGCCAAAATAATAAATAATAGCCCGAGCAGATCTTAACACTTTTTTCCTTTCTATTTTTAAAAAATGAACTGTATTGTAAACATCAGTTTCAGTACAGAAAAACTGCAAATTAGCCAACTCGTTTGTTACAGTTGTGTGACGTCATCACGAGTCGCAAGCCCCTGCGCCAATCTGACAGGCCGAGCACATCTGCTACCTACATCGGCCAATCCGGAGCCAGTTTTAAACTAGACGATCAAGGCTAAGCTTTAAACGGGCCAATCAGGAGCCAGCTTTAAACCGTTCGATTAGGGCTACGCTTTAAACCAACCAATCAGGAGTCAGCTTTAAACCAACCAATCGGGAGCTGGCTTTAAACCGACCAATCGGGAGCCGGCTTTAAACCGGTCAATCGGGAGCCGGATTTAAACCGACCAATCAGGGCCAAGCTTTAAACCGACCAATCAGGAGTGGCTTTAAACCGGCCAATCAGGAGCAGGCTTTAAACCGGCCAATCAGGAGCCGGCTTTAAACCGGCCAATCAGGAGCCGGCTTTAAACCGGCCAATCAGAAGCCGGCTTTAAACCGACCAATCAGGATCCGGCTTTAAACCGACCAATCAGGAGCCGGCTTTAAACCGGCCAATCAGGAATCGGCTTTAAACCGGCCAATCAGGAGCCGGTTTTAAACCGACCAATCAGGAGCCGGCTTTAAACCGACCAATCAGGAGCCAGCTTTAAACCGACCAATCAGGATCACCAGTGATTCCATGGGGCCGCCGGCCCAATCTTGGTCTTCTAGCGCCCCCTAGTGGCCACCGAAAAAGTTTCCGTCCAGAATCTGTGGGCCGCGAGGGCTGCGGGACCTGAATTCAGTTTCCTCCCACTTCGTGGAAGATATATTTATTTATTTCATTTTTTAGAAGGTCTTTTCAATGATGTCGAACGTCATAGTTTCGTACTGATCAGTTAAAATTAATCTTGGAATTTAATAAAAGGGAGAAGATGAAATTTGATCTGACGGCTGCAAGCCAGAGCAGAGCGCCCGCGGTGGAGATAGAGCGAATCGAAGCTGTCTGCTATTACAGATCCCAGATGGAGGAAACAGATTATTATTTTATTATGTTATGGGGTCCGACACGAGTTTACTACAACAACTATTGTCAAAGAATCGCGGAAACTCAGCATTTCTCTGCTAAAGTCCCGCCTGCCGCTGTAATGAGAGACGAGCAACAGAGTCGACAGACACGCCCCCACCTGTGCACCGACCTGAAATCCAGCTTGATCAAATATGTCACCAGGGGTGAACCTAAACTGGAATGCTCCGGTTCCGGTAAAAGATTTGGAGGCGGAGCACCGCTCCGGCGGGAGAGATCAGCTGGCCGGTTTTCACCGTATCACACATGACAGAAGCTGCGGTCACTCTTATTCTCGTTCCCGGGCCGTCTCATTCTGGATCCATCCACTTCACTTGTTAACATTCTGCGTGTCTCCAATTCATCGCCACCCTAAGCGATCTAATCTGATCTAATCCCAATCTACCGTGACAACAGTCATGGATGACGACGCACCTTCGTGGCTCTTTTTCCCTTCTGACTTCTTAAAAAGAGGTGCGCTCTTTTTTATGATTACTCTCTAGTCTTTTCTACTTTTTTTCTCTTTCCCGCACGTGGAAGGACTGAGATGTGCTGTGCGTAAAGGCGCACGCGGAAAGGTTGAGATGTGCTGTGCTGTGCACAGTTGCCGCAAGGTGGGGATGCTTTGAGCGATATTG
>NC_050518.1:26081270-26081715 GCF_002922805.2 Oryzias melastigma | reverse complement strand
AGCGGTCTTGTTCAGCAGAACATGAATGGATTATGAGACAACATTTTGTTACTTCTGCCTAGATTCAGTGGCGCCTCCAGAAATGTTTCCTGGGGTGGCCGCTGGGGGGCCACTTTAAATTTGGGGTGGCATGGCACACCAAAACATGACCTATATTTTCTAAAGTTATTCTGCTAAACAACCTGTAGAAAAATATCAGAACATATCAGCTGATATACTTTGATCTATTGTGTCTATATTTCATGTTAGTAATGTGCATAGACGAATAAAAGTACAGGTAACATTTTGAGTTGCACAAAAATGTAGTTTTATTTTCCAATCAGACAGGAATCACCATGGACTGTGATGGTTGAAGAGGATTTTGTGATTTTTACTGAGAGCAGTCATGGAGCAGTGGGACTGAAGAAAAGACAGGAAGCAGAGCTGGAGGTAGCAGAGATGAAGA
>NC_050518.1:26070942-26080594 GCF_002922805.2 Oryzias melastigma | reverse complement strand
TATTTGACCATTCAGGTACGGCTTGAAGAGAAATAAAGAGAGATGACGACAGAAAGATAAAATAATAAATAATTAATAATAATAATAACTAAAGAAGATGCTCCCATAAAGGAGCCAGAACAAAATTTGGGGGGGTTAGGGACCGGGGACTTCCGCCAATTGGAGATCCATACCCATCCAAATCACTTCTGATCATGCTTTGTAAACATTTATTAAATAACTTTGGAGTATTGCTTAACATAAAGAGTTTTATTTTTTTAATTCAGAACAATAGACTGTATAGTTTTCATGAGGACTGTCTGTCTGTCTCTGTGCGCCTTTAACACCTGGAGCTCCACTGTTTATTTTTTTTTGATTTACAGTAACTTTTCAAACGATCATTCCAGTAGATTGTGAAGGAGCAGCCCAGTCTCAGTAAAATGCGTACTACTGGAATGACCTTGTAATACGGTTGAAAAGTTACAGTATTTAAAGATTTTGGATTAACTGCGTTTCCTAAAACACACTTTCAAACCCTCCACTCCAACGGGATAATCAATTGAAGGGAGTTCCAATAGAAATTCCCAAACTAGGAGTATAGAAAACCTCTAATGAAATCTGCCACAACACATTCATGCAAATGATGATGTTTTAAATCAGTTGTGAGTTGTTTTCTGGCCATATTGACGGGGAGTGAAACTCAGAGCGACTGCTCCCATCAGTTTGCTCTAACAGCTCTCCATCCATCTGCTTCTGCTCGCTCATGCTCATTTCTGTCTAATGGGCAGCACTCATTCGTTCCCAGTGTCGTCTTTGGCCCGGGCTAAACGAGCTCCATTAGAAAATGAGTCTGTTTTTAATGGCATCAATCCCACTGATGGAGATGAATGACAAGACTGAAACCCCGCTGAGTCACAGCCTGTCCTGTCACCGCTTCTGCTGCTGAAATGAGCCTCTTTACATGCAAGTCAACTACTTTAAGTTAATGCTGTTATTTGAGTTTGATGTAAAGAACCAAACCTTAAATAAATGACTATAAAAGGGAAAAACTGAGCAGAAACCTGGTGATGCATCATCAGAAGAACCCTCATGTTTACGGAATGTAGCTTTAATACTACCGACTTTATTCTTGTTTGTATCTGTTGGATAATAAATTTGAATTTGTGTTTCAAGAAGCAGTTTAAGCAAATTTAGAGTTCAAACCTGAACTCAGAGTCCACTGGACTCAAAATTCTCAAACTTAGAGTTTTGGGTTCCAGAACAGCTGAAAAGAGTTGATTCAATCAACTTGGAGTTGTTAGAACCAGAATCAGGTGTGAGCATGGCGACCATTAAAACCCCTGATCAATGGAGCAAAGACGACCCGATTCACCATGGCAACGGGAACAAACACCTTTAGAGTTTCATACTTCATGGTGACAGAAACTGATGTGTTCCTACAAGCACATGTGACTATGAGCAGATTTTCATCAAGAAGATCAACACAGCTGCAGGGGTAAAACAAAGAGAATATCTGCAGAGTTAATGCGTACGTCTGCATTTGAATCATTTCAATTAATGAATAAATAAGAATGTCAGGAAGGTCATTTCATCACTACGGTTTAAATTGATTTATTTTATTTATATAAGTGTTTGCATGAAGGCATAAACTCCAAATATCCAAATAGAAGAGAGTTAATACTGTTTAACATTTGAGTATCATCTTTTCTATTTGACAATGAAAATTGTGATATTTAGAAAGTTTCTCTGTAATTAGAACTTGAATGCTTTTCATTCTGCAAAGAGCAGTTTTCTGTCTGTTTTTGTACACATCTATTATTCTAAAATCAATCTGATGTTCTTCTTTCTTTCCAGATGACTGAGATAAGACAGAGAATGAGGAGAAGAGAGCAGCAGAAGGATGGAGGAGGGAACATGAGTCCAATGAGGAACACAACAGGCAGCATCCCAAATGCAGTCAGTGATTTAAGGACGTCATCAGCAGGACCACAGCAGGAGAAACATCACTGCTTCCATCAAGCAGGTTTGGAAAGCAGAAAGAGCATTTCTTGCAACATTTGAGTGTCTGGAAGACTCTGTGAGCACTAAAGCAGTTTTCTGCTTTGGCCTGAAACTTCCTCTTTTAAAGAATTAAACAGACAATCGACCAGGGGTCCCCAACTGGCGGACCGCGGTCCAGACCCCAAGACCCTCTTATCCGGACCGCCAAGCATTTTTAATAAAAAGTATGATGTGTCCAAGTAGCACCTAGTGGGGTAATTAGGAACTAAAGAACCTCCCTTCACATGTTCCTACTGACAGCTGCACAGTAAGAGACACCAGCAGTCCATGTGTGGCCACACCTGCTGATGGGATTTTGTCCTTGAAGGAGGTCCTCGCTCAGATACAGCAGCTGCTGCTTCGGCCTCCTTCCTCTTCTGATGATGATGGCGGAGTTGTTTCTCCTCCATCATCTTCTAGTCAAAGTGTTGTCCCATCTGAACCAATAACAGCCCTTTAGCTGCAGGGAAACAGAACAACTCTCAAACACTTTTACTGCAGACAAGAGAACTTGGAGAAACCAGAGAGTGTCTATGGGAGAAACAAAAGGTAACAACATCATCAGACTGCAGAAGTTCAAGCTCTCACCACTATGATGGGCAAATCTGGTTCAAATGAAGATTGGACTGAAACATCGATCTGGGGTTCCCCAGCTCTGCCTCGGATTTTCACCAGGAACCAGAGGAACCTCTGGACCCCTCCTGAACGTGTGGAGGAAAAAGAGATGGCTGCAAACAACCACCACCAGGGGGCAGCATCAGGCCAGTTTACAGCACTTGAGTCCAGTCTAAAAAGGGTCCTGGAGTAAAAATTTCACTTCCAATCATTCATTGCACATAAAAGACCTGCTTCCTGTGGCAAACAGGAGAAAACATGAGTGCAGGTTCAGCATCACTGCTGTTCTGGTGCTTCATCGTTCATGACAAGTTCACAGCACAGAGAATCAGACTGATGCTGGCAGAGTGACTCATGTCAGTGAATAGAAGCAGCTTGTTAAGGTTAACACAAGTCACTGATCCATAACTGACATGTAAAAAAACAGAAATCTTATGGATAAAAACTTTATGAGGGAACGTGGCTGTTAAACAATAAATTAGTATTTTTTGACTTGAGTTAACTTCTCTACAAGCACATTTATCTCATTTTGCTTCTACAAACATTTTCTGGTTATAATGAATAGTACCTTCTGCATGTGGCAGGTTGTGGTGTTACAGTGGAAGATACACGGATACAGCATGAAGAGAAGAGGAGCAGCAGCAGACACCTTTTCTAAAACAACCCTCTGCATTTATCCGGACTTGGGACTGGCACATGAAAGCACTGGATTGTGCTTTCCTGTGGTTGCATTAAGTTTTAGAAACCATATTTTTCTAAAACCGCGTCTTTTAATGCCTCTGTTGCTATAGCAGCTGATGCTAAAGCAACAGAGGCAGTAAAAGACGCTAAAACAACAGATGCAAATGCTACAGCAGATGTAGCAGATGCAAATGTTGTTTTTTCACATTTAATTTAATATGTTTCATTAAATGTAATATTGTATTTGGAAATATATTTACTACGAAAAAAGTATTTATTTTATGTGACTCCTACAAGCATGTCTCCAAAATATCAAAGGTTAATCCTATTTGAACATGTTGAGATTTCTGTCTGTACATTGAAATGTTTTTTTCTGTCGTAGAAGCAAACAGGAGCACCCAGAGAAAACCTTTAGCATCTTTTTTGTCCTATTTTTTAAACATTGACGCTTTAGCATGAAGCCCCCTGACCCAAGCAGACACAGATAAACATAAACTGTTAAGAGTGTGAATGTGTGTTTGGGTCAGGGGGCTTCATGTTAACACTAGAATCCCTGGAACTTTCAGCCTCTGCTGCAATGCCCCCGTAAATTCTGTTTTTAGAAACATCAGTGAAAACATGTTTTGCTCTCAGGATCTCAGTGAATTCCAGTGTTGAACTGTCATAGGATGACACCTGAGCAACAAATCCAGTCTTGAAATGTCCTAAATATTCCACAGTCAACTGTCAGTTCTATCAGAACAAAGTGGAAGAGTTTGGGAACAACTCAGCCACTAAGTGGTCGACCACGTAAACTGATGGAGAGAGGTCAGCGGATGCTGAAAGTCCAAAGAGGTCATAGACTTTCTGCAGCCAGTTGCTGCAGAGCTCCAACCTGCATGTGACCTTCAGATCAGCATGAGTACAGTACACAGAGAGCTTCATTGAATGGGTTTCCATGGCAGCAGCTGCATCCAAACCACACATCAACAAGGGCAATGCAGAGCGTGGATGCTGTGGAGTAAAGCATGCTGTCTCTGGACTCTAGACCAGTGGAGATGCCTTCTCTAGAGGGAGGAGTCATCTGGAGATCTGATGGACCGGTCTGGGTTTGGAGGTTGCAGGAGAACGGGACGTTTCAGACTGATTTGGTGGAGGAGGAATGATGGTGTGGGCTTGTTTTTCAGACCCCTTAGTTCCAGTGAAAGGAACTTTGAATCTTCAGGATACCAAAACCTTTTGGATAATGCTTCCAACCCTGTGGGAACAGTTTGGAGCGGGCCCTTCCTCTTCCAACATGACTGTACACCAGAGCACAAAGCAAGGTCCATAAAGACATGGAGGACAGAGTCTGAACTGGACTGGCCGGCACAGAGTCCTGACCTGAACCCCACAGAACACCTTTAGGATGAATTAGAGCAGATTAAAATGTGTACGGGCAATGCAGCGATGTGCGTCTTTGCTGAAGGTATTAAATATGGACAACAGGAATTTCTATCAGCTTTTGTGCTGATCGCACTTAGAATACATGGAAATAACATCAAAACCAAAATAGAAACTGTTAGAATAACAGGGAAAGCAAATGAGAGAAAGAAAGAGGTAAAAAATGAGAAGGAAACATTGAGCAGTCTAGAAAAAGGAAAAGTAACAGCACAATACTGAATGAAATGTACCTGCAGACACCAAAGTCCACCATGCAACCTGACACAAATAATGTTTGTGTTTGTAAGGAGAAAAACAAAAAAAGTAATTCTCTGTAATATCAAATGTGATCATTTTGTCTCCTTTATGTAGCAGTGGTCTGTGCAGCTGCATTCAATCTCCCAATCACCGACTACCTGGGGAAAGGTATAAAAATGGTTTGGCTCACCCCATAGCAGGCTGATGCACTGTTCCCAGCCACACCTGTTTGCCAGCTCGCCACTGGGTTGGGTAAGGTCAGCCTTGCTGTCTCATATTGGACTGAATTGTAATTCAGGTTTTAACTGTTTTTATATATTCTGCCAGCAAGCAAAGCCCTCCAGCACATGGAGAGGCTGATCTGAGGTGTGAGCATGTAGTGCAGATCATTTTCCCTCTAGCCGTTCAGGTGACATGGAGCACTTTAGGTATTTAGACCTATGCCTGGTGATTTTTAAGTCTTAACTGCACTTTTATCTGTTTCAGGTGCAGAGAAGGCACCACTGCTGTGTTTTATTTACTGTTTTGTTTTTAAGCTGTTGTCACAGCTAGTTTTAGTTTGTTTCTGCTCCTGTGCTGCGCGGCCAAACTGAAGCTCTACCTGGACACCGCCTCCCCGTCAGCGGCTTCAGGCCTCCGGCGCGCCCTCCCCGTCAGCGGCTTCAGGCCTCCGGCGCGCCCTCCCCGTCAGCGGCTTCAGGCTTCTGGTGCGCCCCTGGACTTTATGGACGGTTGCCTTTCCTTTTTATTTCAGAACTTTTACTAAATTTTGTTTAGGTGTGAGTGTGAAGGTGTGCGTGGTTACCCTACTTGCTGGTTTTATTTTTCTTTTCAGGGGAAGTGCTTGGCAGAGCGTGTTGGCTGACGACGGTGGAGGCTTGTGTGGGTCCATTCCCTTTCACGCGTGTGTGTGTGCATGTCACTGTGGGGTGAAATGCATTTTTGTTTTATTTTGTTTTCCTCCTCTCGTACGCCAAGCACTCGGCCGTTAAGCCTTCCCCCAGTAGGGTTTTTATTCTTTTTAGCTTTGATTGTTTTAATTTTTTTAATAAAACTACTTATTGAACTGGAACCACGTCTTGGCGGCTTGGGAAAGAATCTACGTGTCCTTTATCAGGACTGCCCTTTGGGTTCCCCGGACCGTGCATTCCGGGGTGGCGTTGTTTCCTTTTGGGTTATACCCAACCCCATGAAAATCCACTTTGCCACATTTATAACATAAATACTGATGTATAAGATCCTTTACATTGTCATGTCTAAGTTTTAAAATCTATTTTGCTGACCACATGATTCAACTTTGCTTTGTGTTCCACTGCATTCCTTAACTAATTTATACTTTAGCTGTCATCAGTAAACCTAAAGTCTCTTTACTACTTGGGTGTGTTGTATGCATTTGGCCCACCCCCCAGGAGAGCTGCAGACACTGCTGTGCTTGGGAAGTGGTTCAACCCCCCGTCCCACCCTTCATGCTGAATGTCGACCAGGCAGGCATTGAGTCCCGACGTCAGGCCCTATCCGAATCTTTCCCTTCGCCCTACCCCTTCACTTGAAGCGGCTTGAGTTCCGTTTAAACTGCTGCTGTATTCTGTTGTGATTTACAGCAATGGCATTGTGTGATCTGTTCATGACATGCAGACCTCTAGAGTATGTATATGGAATAATCAGACTGAAATATAAAGCACTGGTCATAGTAGGAATAGTAGGAATTTTTTTTTTAAATTAAATTAATCAACACTGATTGGGGGACAACATCCAATATCAAGTCATCAACCACGTGATCCTTCCAGATTTTTGATCGTCGGGACATCCCTACATATAACCCCTTCACTGAAATACGTAATACGCAAATTGTGGTAGAAATAGGAAGCCTGGCTTAAGTGATGTACCACAGCACAGACCGGCAGAAGAAGTTAGAGTTGATTCTCAGAGCTGATTTTACACCTGGTGTGTGTGTGTTAAATTGACCTGTTTCTGAATGTCATTATACTGTTGTGGCCGTCGTATCGCGTAGCTATCTGGAGCAGAACTTAACTATACTATAGACTAAGGAGGTGTTAGTGTCCATCGTCTCAACCTTTAGAGCGGGCAGAAGGTTGAGCTGATCCTTGCAGGACCCCAGGCAAATGGAAATGCAGGTGATGCAATAATAATGGCAGAGTCTGGTGTCCACAATATTATTTTAATAGACCAGCTAAACATTCAACCACACCAACAACATTAAACAACACTGCAAAAAGGTTCAACACCAACAGAGCAAAACCTAACTCCCACAATGCACTCCTGCTATGGGCAGGATCACTACAGTACTATTTGTGATTCATTCATTCATACATTTTCTTGACCGCTTTGTCCCTTTCGGGAGCCTATCCCGGCCACTGATGGGTGAAGGCGGGGTACACCCTGGACAGGTCTCCAGTCTGTCACAGGGATTCAATCACACCCATTCACTCTCACATTCACATCTAGGGGCAATTTAGAGTCACCAATTAACCTATGAAGCATGTTTTTGGACGGTGGGAGGAAGCCGGAGTCCCCGGTGAAAACCCACGCATGCACGGGGAGAACATGTAAACTCCACACAGAAAGGTCCCAGCCGGGAGTCGAACCGGGGCCTTCTCGCTGTGAGGCAAGAGCGCCACCGTGCAGCCCACTTATTTGTGATCCCAATAACAAATAACAAAAAATGTATTAATATAATGATAGTTTTTCAGATGGAAAGAAGAGGATGGAAAGAAAAAATAAAAAAGAGGTCATGGAAAACTTTGACTTTAATCTCAGAATTCCGAGATCATAGTCAGAATTCTGAGATTGAAGTCAGAATTTTCCATTCTCTCTTTTTTTTAATTCCATGGTCCAGAAGATTTTTCATTAAATGACAGCGTGGATTTTATGTATCTCATTACTTTGGAATAATTAACTTTCAAAATAAAAAAGATTTTGTATCCATTGGCAGTTTGCATCTGACTGAGAGCGCTCTCATTGGATGATCGCAGGTACTGCAGACTAGCTTCAATAATGTCACGTGGTTTAAGAACATCCCAGCCGAGTTCAGAGCCATCCTGCGCAGTGCGTGTACTGCGCAGGCAAGTGCTTGTGAAGCTAACAGCGTCCTTCCTGCTCATCCCGGCTAGCCGTGCGAGTGCAGCCTTCCAAGTGTTGGAACTATGACAAACATTACGCATTAACAGGATAACACAAACGTCGACATCCTATTAACACAAACAGGTTCGTTATTACCCAATTTATCTCGTGACCGTCTGCTCGCTGGACGAGCTAACTAAACGTTAGCTCTGGGTAACTCTAACTGTAGTTGAACGCAGGAAATAGCAAATCCTGAGATTCTAATGGCTCAAATTAATGTTCTGACCCTGAACATGTCCGGTTGGAACTTCTTAATTAAATGAAGATTTCTTCATGTAGCATTTTGTAAGTGGCAATCTCAAATGTTAAACTAAAGCCCCCAGTTGCTAACCAGTTGTTAGCTAGCGGGGGAAACGTCAACAACAAGTCACCAGATGTGGTCTGCTGGACTGAAACTTGAATATTGTTGGTCCTCTGGGATTCGTGCCTACTAAACTGTGTTATTCCATAGTTTATGATGCAGGTGGTGGTTATGGTTTGTTCGTCCTTTCATTGTTTCTTCATTCTCTTATTGACGGGGTGTTCCTAGTTGTTTCTGCTTCTCCTAAACTCATTGGTGTAACATTGATGGCTGTGGTTGTCTTCCCAGCTGTCACCATGGTGATCATGTCAGGCACAGCCACAGTGTTGCAGCAGTTTATCAGCGGTCTGAAGAGTCGAAATGAAGACACCCGAGCAAAGTCTGCCAAAGATCTGCAGCATTACGTGACCACGGAGCTCAGAGAGGTACCTGATGCTGCTCCTGCCCCTTACACCTGTAAAACTGTTGAACTTCATCCTTTGGTCTTCTGCTTCAGCTCAGCCAAGATGAAGCCACGACCTTCTACGACGAGTTAAACCACCACATATTTGAGCTGGTGTCCAGCTCTGATGTCAATGAAAAGAAAGGAGGGATACTTGCTATTGGTAGGCTCCAGTCACAAGCTACAACCACTCATGTCTGTTGTGTGTATTTCTGCTTTATGCTGTTTGTGTTAAATTTGTGTTCCAGTGAGTCTCATTGGCGTTGAGGGAGGAAATGCCACCCGGATCAGTCGCTTTGCCAACTACCTCCGCAACCTTCTGCCTTCCAGCGATCCTGTGGTGATGGAGATGGCTTCCAAAGCGATGGGGCACCTATCCATGGCTGGAGACACCTTCACCGCTGAATATGTGGAGTTTGAAGTGAAGAGAGCTCTAGAGTGGCTGGGGGCCGACAGGAACGAAGGCAGACGCCATGCGGCTGTGAGTCATGGGCAGACCACACGGACTGTTTGTTGTGTAAACAGATTGTTCTCCATCTTGAAACTGTCCTTAAGCACTTTTGAGCTTCACTTAAGTTTCCACGAGTTACAATTTGAAAGTCTGGAGTGTAACTTAGGAAAGTTTATTTCTATGATGCTTTTTCCAGAAAGAATCCCAAACAACAAATGTCAGAACCACATAAAAAACTGGATAAAACAAGAAGGAAAATATACTGCTCACAAAAATTAAAGGAGCACTTTAAAGAAACACATTAGATACATCAGATCTCAATATGAAGTTGGATTTCTATACA
>NC_050518.1:26052561-26069766 GCF_002922805.2 Oryzias melastigma | reverse complement strand
AAAACCAGCCAAAAAAGATCAAGAGGAAGAAACTTGAAATGACCTCCACATGTAACACCAGTCCTGTTTGGAGGGTTTTCTAATTGTTACCACTGAAGTGCATCTGTTGTTAATTCCATGAACACCAATACAGCTGAAATTGATTAATGAGGCCCTCAGCTGGTTAACCAACCAGAAAATTATCTGACAGGTTTAAATAGATTCATGCCAGAACCCATAAAAAAGTGTTCCTTTAATTTTTGTGAGCAGTGTATATTAAAGTCCCCCCTACAACAATTTTTTTATTTCCTTAAACGTTCCCAGTGGGGTTTTAAGTAGGACTGTAAAGTTTTTAACAAAAATTCCACATCCTAAATGTCTTAAAAAGCCATTTTTCCTGTTGATCTGAAGCCTTCTTTTCAAAAAACTCCTCCTGCGTGGCTTATGGTGTTGAGCAGTATAATTCAGTCATTTTTTTTCTACTTGTCACCTATAAATGTTGTTGTTCACCTTCTGGCTTATCCCTTTCATGGTCGCCACAGTGATTTGGCAGAGTTTTTATGCCGGATGCCCTTCCTGACACAACCCTGTACTTGAGGGGCACAGGGATCCAGTTAGGCAGCAGCGTCAAGGGTCTTGACTAAGGACCCAATCTGGGTGGAGATCAGTGGACAACTCTGGGATCTAATCCAGGGCTCCTGCGTGTAAACCCTATACTTAGCCCACTGAGCCATCTATCCGCTCATCCATCCATCTTCTTCTTGTCCGCTTCTTCCCTTTCGGGGTCGCGGGGTGCCGGAGCCTAACCCGGCTACTGAAGGGCGAAGGCGGGGTTCACCCTGGACAGGTCGCCAGTCTGTCGCAGGGCCTCAATCACACACCCATTCACACCTAGGGGCAATTTAGAGTCACCAATTAACCTATGAAGCATGTTTTTGGATGGTGGGAGGAAGCCGGAGTCCCCGGTGAAAACCCACGCATGCACGGGGAGAACATGCAAACTCCACACAGAAAGGTCCCAGCCGGGATTTGAACCGGGGCCTTCTCACTGTGAGGCAAGAGCGCTAACCACTGCGCCACCGTGCAGCCCTATCCGCTCACCTGTTACATATAAATACGTACAAAAACATCAACCTAAAATAAAACCTTCCGGTGAAAGTGCAGGCTGTTCACTGTGTACTGGATCCTTCTTCAAAAATAACTTCTTACAAAACTCTAATTCTTTCTCCATCCAGCTGAAAAATGTCTCTTTTTCCGCAAAAAAAATCAAATAATTATTGACGTTGTCAATAATAATAAATCCAATCCATTTTTTCCTCAGAGCAGATTCTTTGGGAAAATAATGAAAGCTAACATCAGTATGGGCTTTCACTGAATTACAATCCTTTACAGCACAGAAGTGGGATGTTATCTTCTCTTCTCCGGCCCCTATGCTATAGGTGGGCTAGCCATCGGAATTCAAACGGAGTTTTTCTTCGACAGTTTGAGTGACAGAGATTTAAAAGGAGAAATACTCGGAAATGCAAACACAAAATGACATCTTATTATATTTGTTCTCTTTCAGAAGAAAAATGCCACACTACATGTTTAAAACTCAACAAACACGATTTTCATTGGAGGGAGACTTTAAAGCTAAAAAAACAAAAAAAAAAGACAAAATCGCTCCAACACAAAAATCCACATTTAGCTCAAAACTGCTAAAATAAAAAAGTCTTCACCTTCCAATCTTAGTCCATAGAGGGTCGGGACAGAGGCAGAGTGGTCCAGATGTTGGGAACGTTTGATCCTCTTTAGTTTAAAATGTGTGTGAAGGAGAATCACCGACCTGATGATCTTGAAGCCTGGCATGATTTGTGGAATCTAAGATCTCCGAGATCTAATGTGAAGTCTGAACATGTAGAGATCTGAAAGTCAGAACTGGGATTCCAAAAGTAGTTCTAATCATTCTGGAGGCGTCTTTTAGCTTCAACACGTAAAAAATTGTCACACTAATCCAGAGGTGATCAAACAAACCCATAAACAATCACTTCAAGCTGTGACCTTCAGACCAGACCTCAACCTGGAGATGTGCCGCAGCTGGAAAAAAATGTTGGGTTAATATCTCAACATGTTGACTGGGGGATGTTTTCTGGTCAAATATTAGCAGACGTGATGGCGGAGCAAACTCTCTTCAGAAAAAATGATCTTTTCAGCTCAGTTGATGATGAAAACTTAATGGAGGAAGTGAGGAATTGTCCAAATCTCTACAATAACTCCATGAGAGAGTACAGAGACATACAGAGAGCGGAAAATTGCTGGATGAAAATCGAGCAAGCTACTGGAAAGTCGGCCAGTGACCTAAAATAAAGATGGAAAAGTCTGAGGGACGTTTTTGCCAGGGAGAAGAAGAAACTGCCGGGGAAAAGTGGTGATGCAGGAGGCTGCAAATTTGCTTGGAAGTATTATGAATTGATATCATTTCTGGAACCTTTCGTCAAGCATTGTTCAACTCGAAGCACCGTACTAAGGTGTTTATTGATGATTTAAAAATAAATAAATATAACAATAAAATAAACTTAATTAAAAAGTGCATCAAAGATTGAGGCGCTTTACTTCTGGGCATGAAAAGAGATAAAAATCCTATTTAGTATATAATTTGTTCTTTAGTTTGCCAAAGGTTATGTATGATTATAAATATGGATACGTTTTACTCTGAAAGGCTTAAGAAAAGGATGTTATACGGCTCTTAATACAAAAATGTAAAATAATTGAACTGCATGCTATATGTGTACATCAATGTGCAGATTAACTCTAACTAAATTGTCATTCATGAGACGATGTGTCGCTTGTAAAGCATAAACACCACTTGGAATTTCATCGCAGTTGTTGTGGTCAATCGCAAGTGAAACTAGACAACCTGAGTATTAACTAGACTGTGCGATTGTGGATGCGACTGATGCGATGGCTGATCGCTTGGAAGTATAAACCAGCCTTCAGGCTCCGGCACCCCCGTGACCCCGAAACGGACAAGCGGCTAAGAAAATGAAAACTGCACTGTTTTAGAAAAAATCTTGAAGCTTCTGTCTTTAAGTAGGAAGAAAACCGCGTAAACGTAGGACAAAACCAGACAATCCCACTAGATCAGCAAATCTACTCAACATAACTCCATGGTTAACTGCTGAGAAAAGGTCCAATGGAACCACAACCGAGCATTTCCCACCGTCAGCCTCACGATACGATGCGATACACGATACATGGCTCACAATATTGATGATATCACGACACTTCGATAATTGGTTGAAATCTCCAATAACTCGCATTATAAATCGAACAACACACATTTTTTAGGAAAATATATCCCCACTTATTTTTTAGATTGAAAACAATCATGATAAACAACCTTTCTGCAACATTGCGGAAATCAGTAATACTATGTCTTTGACAAGCACCGACACCAATTGAATTTGAATGATCTGTAAAATTCACAATAGTAAACATGAACAGCAGTGTCTCTACTTAGTGCAAATATGTTGTAAGCAACAAAACAAAAATAAATAATTGAAGTAGCTGCAAGACACATTGATGAAACGTGCGCCCCCTATCTACCTCTAAAGGATGACAATTTAAACATTTGATCACCTCTTCAAAGAAAATAAAAAATAGATACTTGGTGAGAACCCATCGAGAACAATCGCAGGACTAAATATTGCAATATGTCGATATATTGATGTTTTTGCCCACCCCTAGTCAGCTGCACTTAAATGTAATTAAAAATGCTCGTAAAGCTGTTTCAGTTGAAAGACTTTAGCAAAAGTCCGAATGAAATCTGTCAAAAAGAGAGTGCTTCTCCATGTCTGCAGTAAGCTGCTCTGCAACAATCTTCTCTAGAATATGTTTTAAACTAAAAGGAGTTTGTAGAATGGCTTTTAATATTAGGTAGGGATGATTCCAAGTTTGGCTTTTCTGAGACACATAAATGAGACGTTTATCAGCTGATATGATTGTTTGTTATTAAAAGCATGTAATCATTTATCAGCTGTACGTTTTAAAACCCTGAAATGTTTTCCACCTCTCTGTTTAAGACCTGCTCCAAACGTCTCCCTGCATCTCTTCAGGTGTTGGTGTTGAGGGAGCTGGCCGTCAGTGCACCCACCTTTTTCTTTCAGCAAGTCCAGCCCTTCTTCGACAACATCTTTTATGCAGTTTGGGACCAGAAGCAGGCCATCCGAGAGGGCGCCGTGTCGGCTCTGCGAGCCTGCCTCATCCTCACCACCCAGAGGGAGACCAAAGAAATGCAGAAGCCACAGTGGTACAAAGTGAGTCTTAACAGTTTCCTTCCTCAGAATGAGGGGTGTTTCTGCAGAGCGCCTCAGCCGTGTCCGTGTTGTGTCCAACAGCAAACATTTGAGGAGGCAGAGAAAGGCTTCGATGAGACTTTGGCTAAAGAGAAGGGGATGAATCGTGACGACAGGGTTCATGGGGCTCTCCTGATTCTGAACGAGCTGGTTCGCATCAGCAGCATGGAGGGAGAGGTGAGCCTTTTGTTCTCTGTGGACCAAGTCCACATGTGAAACGTGATGACTCACAGCGCTGTCTCTGTCTAGCGAATGCGTGAGGAGATGGAGGAGATTACCCAGCAGCAGCTGGTCCATGACAAGTACTGCAAGGAGCTGATGGGATTTGGAACCAAGCCCCGCCATATCACTCCCTTCACCAGTTTCCAGTCGGTGCAGCCGCAGCAGTCAAACGCTCTCCTGGGGCTGCTGGGCTACAGCACGCCTCAGGGCTTCCTCAGCTTTGGAGCCGCTCCGGTACCGGCCAAGAGCTCCCTGGTGGAGAGCCGGTACTGCCGTGAGCTGATGGAGGAGAGATTCGATCAGGTACGGCCCTCCAGAGAATGAGGTTCGGTGGATCGATGCCGAGGTGGTGATCTGCTCCACGAATAGAAATCAGTAACTTACAGTCCTTATATTTGATGTCTGCCATGTTTGTTTCCAACAGAAAACATGTTTTAGAAACAGACTTTTTCATTTTTAGTGGAAAAAAACAAAAATCTCTCAAAACTTTGAACATTTTACAGACATGTTCCAGTATGACATCTCTATCATGAGGTCTTATGACATCACAGAATTAATCTACAGATTTTGTTCATATTCTTAATTTCATTCTATGTTTTACTTCCTATTATGTCCAATTATATTTAAAACAAAATCTGTTTTTTTTTCAGAACTTATTTTACTAGACTGAACTTCAGTCTATTTTTTTTCATCCACAAAAAACATTTGAGAGTTTTACTTTCAAAATGAGAACCCTCATCCTTTGAAAAGGTATTTACTTTTGTAGTAGTGTTTTTGAGGGTACACTAAAAATTCTGAATTTGGATCATGGTCATGGATCTACTGGACCTGTAGTAGCAGAACTTTGAGGATGAATAACCGTGGAGAGCATTTTGAGTATTTGTTCTTAAATGATACAAAACACAATGATGTTTAGACTGTTTACTGCTGAAGTTGACAGAAAAAGCCTAGAGAGACATTGTTGTCAAAGTGAAGGCCCAGGGGCCAGATCCGGCCCTCCAGATCATGTTAGTTTATTGTTATTATTGACCCGATGTTATCTTGCTTTCTAACTTGTATAATTTTGACAAAATATATTTTTATGTAGAGTAAAATATTGAAAGTTTTTTAAGGTTTAAGTTGATTTATTCTGGAATAATATTCCTGCTTTTTATTATTCATAATTATGTCAAAAATTGACATTCTGCTAGATTTTTGGACTGTTCTGGCATTTAATAAGACTACTTTGGTCTGTTTTTCATTTTTTAAGGCTTTTTTTAAGTTTAGCTAATTTTTCAGCTACATGCTAGCTGTTTTGGTTAACCTATTTTTTTTTTTTCTTTACGCTAATTTGTCATTTAGCTAATATTTTAGCTGGTTACCAGTTTCAGGGTTTTTAGCTATCAATTTCAGCATCTTCAGCAGCCAAATTCCTCTTACAGCATTCACACTAGCATTATCACAGGTAATGCTATATATCTAGTTCATAATTATGTTAAAAAGTTCTGGTTTTAAAGTTTTGAAAATGTAGTTTTAGAGTTTTCAATAAATGTTTATCCTGTTCGGCCTGTGACCTAAAGTGTGTTTTGGATTTTGGCCCCCTGTGTGATTGAGTTTGACACCCCTGGTTTACAGTGATAAATGCTATTTTTATCTCTTATGTTTGTGGATTCTGACCTTCTGTTGTAAATAAAGGTAGAAATGATAAAGAAATGCAAATCATTTTAATTTGTGTAGATCCTGTAAAAAGACAAACATACAGTTACCATTCAGATGTTCAATATTAATTGTAAGAACCACGGTTAGATCTGTAAACCGCTGGATTCGTGAATCAAATCGGATTTCCACCTAAATAACAATTCACAGCTGAAGTTGCAGGTTCGATTCCAGCTCGGCCTGCTCATGCGTGGAGGACCCCGAAGCCCACACTGACTGAACTCCACTGGCTTGTTCCTCATGTGTGAACGTGTCTTCATGGGGAAATGAGAGTTGTAGCTTTAAGTGTTTCTAGGTTTAATGAAGGTAGGTCTATAAAAAACATTCTGCTTTGTCTGTGAAGGTGTGTCGTTGGGTCCTGAAGTACAAAACCAGTAAAAACCCGCTGATACAGATGACCATCCTCAACCTGCTGCCACGCTTAGCTGCCTTCCAGCCACACAACTTTACAGGTGAGACATCACCTTTTTATGGTTTACATGCACCTGCATGTTCATGCAAAGTTCAGCTGCATCAGGGACTTCAAGAACAAAGGGCTGTTCTCTGGAGCACTGACTGTTGGACCCTGCTTTGATGTGCTCTGCTCTGTTGTGTGAGCAGACCAGTATTTGTCGGACACCATGGGACACCTGCTGGGCTGTCTGAAGAAGGAGAAGGAGAGGACGGCCGCCTTCCAGGCTCTGGGGCTGCTGGTCGTTGCCGTCAGGACGGAAATCCAACCGTACCTGTCGAAGATCCTGGAGATCATCAAGGCGGCGCTGCCACCCAAAGACTTTGCACACAAGTCAGTCATTGAAAACTGTGTTCAGATGTTAGTAGAAAAACAAGATCTGTACTAAGAGGCTGTCTGGATGAGTTGGTGACATGATCTGTTTCTTCTTCATCTAAAGCAAATTGAGATTTAGTTTGAATGGGATCTGATTTGTTTACATGTGTTCTTAAAATACAGGTAATTCAAGTCTTTTGAGGGCCGGTCATTTCTCGACTAAAAACTCATTTGACTGGTGTTCGTGTGTGCAGGAGACAGAAGACCATCCAGGTGGACGCCACGGTCTTCACGTGCATCAGCATGCTTTCAAGAGCCATGGGTCCCAGCATCCAGCCAGACATCAAGGAGCTGCTGGAGCCCATGCTGGCGGTGGGGCTGAGGTAGGGCGGAGGGGACCTTCTGCTCCACGCTCCGTACTTTAACCTTTATGCAGCAGATCTCAGAAACTCTACTTTTATCGTTGCTCATGGTCCCGGCCCAGTCCTGCTCTCACGGCGGTGCTGTACGACCTGAGCCGCCAAATACCTCAGCTCAAAAAGGACATCCAGGACGGTTTGCTGAAGATGCTGTCGCTGGTGCTGATGCACAAGCCGCTCCGGCACCCCGGCATGCCCAAAGGCCTGGCTCACCAGATGGCCTCGCCGAGTCTCACCAACATCCCTGAGGCGGGCGATGTGGGCGGGATCACCCTGGCCCTGCGCACGCTGGGGAGCTTTGAGTTTGAAGGTAAGAACCTGGATAGTTCCTGCAGTACTCTGTTTCAAAAAAACGACTGATGTTAAATATCAGATCTCAGTGTTAAATATTGTTCTTCTTACAGTGGGGATCAAAAGTTTGGGCCCCCCAGGTAAAATGTTCTATTGTGCATAAAGAAGCCAAGGAAAGATTGACAAATCCTCTAAAGCATCAATTTACAGACGAGACATTCTTTGAATATGTTAAAAATAGGTTTTATTTCCATCATTTACCTTTTCAAAATAACAGAAAACTAAATAATAGTGTGTGTAAAAGTTTGGGCTCCTGCAGAGTTTTTTGGAAAAGCTGAGACCTGACAGTTTCATGGATTGTTCAGTCATCATTTGCAAAGACAGGTGATTTCAATCTGAAAGATTTTAAATAATGTGAGTCATGTGACCTTTCTCTACCAATCAGCATCATGGGTTCTAGAAGACTTAAACTGAAAACAGTTGATGCTCACAAAGCAGGAGAAGGCTGTAAGAAGAAAGCAAAGTGTTTTCAGATTCCAGTATCCTCTGTTATTAAGAAATGTCAGTCAACAGGAAGAGTGGAAGTTAAAGCAAAATTTGGAAGATCAAGAAAACTCTCAGACAGAGCAGCTGCAGGATTGGGAGAAAAGCAAGTCCAAACCTGGGTTTGACTGCAGGATCCTCCAGAAAGATCTGCAGACTCTGGAGTTGTGCTGCACTGTTCTACTGTCAAGAGTCATCAGAAGAAAACCTCTTCACAAAACCTCTTCTTCTCAACACAAAATTCATCCTTTAAAGTTCACAATGAGCATAAAAACAAACCTGATGCATTTTGGAGACAAGTTCTGTGGACCGATCCAGTCCAAATGGAACCCACTGAGCAAAGAAAGGGTCCAGAGTTAAATGAACAGAACCTCTGTCCAGCTGTTAAGCATGGGGGGGTGGATCAATCGTACTCTGGGCTTGTTGTGCAGCCAGGATCAGGAAACATTTCACCAGCAGAAGGAAGAATGGATTCCACTAACAAAACTTGATGCCATCTGTGAAAAACATGAAGTTGAAGAGAGGATGGTTTCTCCAAATGGATCCATCCATCCATCCATCTTCTTGACCGCTTCTGCCCTTTCGGGGTCGCGGGGGTGCCGGAGCCTATCCCGGCTACTGATGGGCGAAGGCGGGGTACACCCTGGACAGGTCGCCAGTCTGTCGCAGGGCCTCAATCACACACACATTCACTCTCACATTCACACCTAGGGGCAATTTAGAGTCACCAATTAACCTATGAAGCATGTTTTTGGACGGTGGGAGGAAGCCGGAGTCCCCGGTGAAAACCCACGCATGCACGGGGAGAACATGCAAACTCCACACAGAAAGGTCCCAGCCGGGATTCGAACCGGGGCCTTCTCGCTGTGAGGCAAGAGCGCTAACCACTGCGCCACCGTGCAGCTCTCTCCAAATGGATGATGATCATAAACACACCTCAGAATCCACGCTGGCTTACATTAAGACTGAAGGTTTTGCAGTGACCTTCCCAATCACCTGACCTCAATCAACATGATTGAACATGTATGATAGACCTGAACAGAGCAGAGTGGAACAGACATCTCAGAAGTCTCAGACAACTGGAAGACTTTAGTAAAGAAGAATGGATGAAGATTCCTCAAACTAGAACTGATAGACTCTTGGCTGAATACAAAAAACCTTTAAAGCTGTGATACAAGGTACCAACTCTGCAGGGGCCCAAACTTATGTACACACCATTATTTAGTTTTCTGTTATCTTGAAAGGATAAATGATGGAAATAACGTCTTTTTGACATATTAAAGAACTGTCTCATCTGTAAACTGATACCTTCAGAAGATTTTTCAATCTTTCCTTGGGTTCTTTATGCACAATAACAGAACTTTTTATCTGGGGTGCTCAAACTTTCAATCCTCTGTAAGTGTAGGATTAATAACTATGTAAATATGTCTGTTTATGGCTCAGATATATGATCAGAATATGTGTTTTTATACATGGGAAGAAGCCTGTACAGAACTCCTGTCATTTCATGATTTAATTTTAATAATTTTAGGTCTTATATTTAGGGCAATGATAACAGCAACCATGCAATACATATTATAGTGGAGGAGGGATTAAATACATTTGCTTCTTCCTTTCTGTTTCAAGCATTGACTGTTGAGTTTGTATTCTGAAACATTAAGGAAACCAGAGAGGTACAAGGATGTATACTCTCAGAATCTGATTGTGACTTAGTTTTCCTTTGTTGAATGAATTACTTTTCAATTGAGCAACAATCAATTTTTTGATGTTCTCTTACTTTATTCTTTTAATGATGTCTGAACTTAACCAGTCACTTCCCAAGACAGCAATAAATGTGAATTGTGAAGTTTTGGCTTTTTGATATTCATTTTTACTTAAAAGAAAAATTATGTTAATTACCCTTTATGTTTGTTTTTTATTTCCAAATTAAATTTTGCATTATCTTATTAACAGTAGTAGAATAAAGACTAGAACTTGGACTGTCCGTCTGACTCCGTCTCCTCCAGGACACTCCCTGACCCAGTTCGTTCGCCACTGCGCCGATCACTTTCTGAACAGTGAGCACAAGGAGATCCGGATGGAAGCGGCCCGCACCTGCTCCCGCCTCCTCACGCCCTCCATCAACCTGATCAACGGCCATGTCGTCAGTCAGACCGCTGTGCAGGTGGTTGCAGATGTGCTCAGCAAGCTGCTGGTTGTTGGCATCACCGATCCAGGTAGTACTGATGGAGGATGTCCGGTGTGGCGCCATCAGCCCATAACCACAGGGATAACGACCTCCTCTCGCCGTAGATCCAGATATTCGATACTGTGTCCTCGCCTCGCTGGATGAGCGTTTTGATGCTCACCTGGCCCAGGCAGAGAACCTGCAGGCGCTGTTTGTTGCCCTGAACGACGAGGTGTTCGAGATCAGAGAGCTGGCCATCTGCACCATCGGCCGCCTGAGCAGCATGAATCCTGCCTTCGTCATGCCTTTCCTCCGCAAGATGCTAATCCAGGTATAAGAAGAACCACAGAGTGCTTCCCGCCTCGCCTGAAATGTCCAGCCCTTGATTCACAGAGAAAAACAAAAGTCTAGGAATTAAAAACATTCAAAGTCTGGACAAAAAACACACTCCACAGTCATGAAGTCATGCTTCATCACATTGCTTCTCCCTTTGTTCTTTATGAATTCATTAACTTTCTTTTTTAATTTATTAATTCGGTTATTTTTTTGTCACTTCAAGGATTTTGGACTAATACGAGAGAAATCTTTTTTCTTTTTCATTTGTCCTAAAAAAAATCATAAAACCATTTTGGGAAAATCCCCAAACTTGAAGGTTTTTTGCTGCCAAACGTTTTCTAAGTAGATATTGAAGATCTTAATCTCTATGTTGATTACATTTTAATCTGAGGGATTTTGTGTTCCATAATAAAAAATAATGTTGTTATTAAAATTATTCATTTATTCTGTAAATATGTGCTTTAATTATGAATCATGTCATGAATAGTTTTTCTAAATTCACTTACTGATAAATAAATTAAAGCATGTGTTTTTAAAATGTATAATGTTGTGTCTGCTGCAGCCTTGTATGTAGAGTATTTGCTTGTGTAAAGCAATTTTGAACAAACAGTTTTTATCTGTAACAAATCTCTCCATTTTAAAATTCAAATGTATATATTTTATTCCAAATATTTTAGTTGCTTCTACTTCCTTATTTCTGCAGTTTCAGTTTTTTGCCTGTAGAGGGCAGCAGAGCTGACCTCCCTAACTTCAGAGAAGTGTTTTTGTGAAGCTCAGAGTAAACCAACCTCAGAAATGATGGATTCATGGAACTGTTGCAGATCCTGACCGAGTTGGAGCACAGTGGAGTCGGCAGGAACAAAGAGCAGAGCGCTCGCATGCTGGGTCACCTGGTCTCCAACGCCCCCCGCCTCATTCGCCCATATATGGAGCCCATCCTTAAGGTGAGACTCTGCTGCTTCTCTGCTCTGAAGCTTTATGTTGGAGACAAACTGGGAGCTTCATTTCAATTTCTGCTCTTCTGCTTCCAGGCTCTAATCCTCAAACTTAAAGATCCAGACCCAAACCCAGCCGTGGTGATTAGTGTCCTCGCAACTATTGGAGAGCTGGCTCAAGTGAGAACACGTGTTTTTGGTTGTTTCAATGGGATGATGGCAGGTTTCTACTCATCTTAAATTCACATGAATGGATGTTTTATTTTTCTCCAAAGCAGAGAGCTTCGTCCCTGCCCTCAGATGTTTGCTTCACTTTACTCCGTCCAGGTGTTAGATGATGCAGTTGGAGGCAGGAAGAGGCTGCGTAGCATTCAGAGCTCAGGGAAGTCTCAGGTGGAGTCAGGGCAGGAAGAGGTTGAGGAGCAGGTTTTCTGGAAACGTGCGAGGAAGGAAGGAGATTCAGAGAAGCGTCTCATCTGTCCTGCCCTTCAAAAACAATCATTTTATACTGAATGCAGACGTTTAGGAACATTTTTGCATAATCTTCATATTCTTAACGTCAGACATGATTCCTTAAAGTGCTGTAATCTTTCATCAGTAAAGCTGTTGAATTGTGATTCCACAGGCTTACAGTGATGCAAAAAAGTATTCAGTCAGCCACCAAATGTGCAGGTTCTCCCACTAAAAAAGACAAGAGACCATTGAAATTTTCATCATAGGTACTATGATGAAATTGAACTAAGAGAGACAGAATGAGGGGAAAAATCCAGGAAATCACATTGTCTGATTTTTAAAGAATTTATTAGTAAATTATGGTGGAAAATAAGTATTTGTTCACCCACAAACAAGCCAGATTTCTGTGTCTCACAGACCTGTAACTTCTTCTGGAAGAGGATCCTCTGTCCTCCACTTGTTACCTGTATCAATGGACAGATCTTTATGAAAGACACTGGTCCAAAACCTCAAACAGTCGCACTCCAAACTCCACCAAAGAGCTGTCTCAAGACACCAGAAACAAAACTGTTGACCTTCACCAGGCTGGAAGACTGAATCTGCAGCAGGTAGCAGCTTGATGAGAAGAAATCAACTATTAGGAAATGGAAGACATACAAGACCACTGAGAATCTCCCTCTGGGGCAGATCTCACCCTGTGAGGTCAGAATGATGACAAGAACGATGAGCATAAACCCCAGAACCACACGAGGGACCTTGTGAAAGACCTGCAGAGAGCTGGGATGAATTCATTTATTTTCATTCTAAATTAATGAAGGTAACATAAATTAGTAAGAATAAAAATAAGTAATATGTATCCTTGAAACCTTTAATAGCAAGGCCTCACTGCCCATTTTTACTTGAAAAACAGGAGCAAGCTAAAACAAAATTTCTTCCAATGAAAACAGCAAACTTGGTCCTAATGAGACCTGTAGCTGGTCTTTTGACTTTATCCATTCGCCACTGCCGTTGTCGCTCCATCTTGGCAAGCTAAAATAGGCCACTAAAAGCACCGGAAGTGACAGTTAAGGCTCTTGGGAATTTCTAACATAAAAAAAGCCCAGGGCTGACTTATTTGGGGGATGTTTCAGCCATAACCACAGGCTCAGAAAGTGCTAGCAGAGCCACCCTGAGGCTGAAAGTATATTACAGCCGTAGAGTTTTGGAACACCATAGAGAGTCATTGGGAAACGGGTAAGGAGTTTTAACTAATCACTAGATGGCTTCCGCAGCCTTGAGTTGGCGGGCCGAAAGATAACCTTTGGCAGGCCAAATTTGGCCTGTGGGCCCCACTTTGGGCACCCATGATTTAGAGAATGTCCTATTGTCAGAGGAAACCACAATAGAATTTTTTGCTAAAAACTTAAATGTTTGAAGGAGAAAAAATACTGAATTACATCCAAAGAACACCATACCATCATGGTTTGTGGCTGTTTTTAGCTGGGTTGGTCGCCATGACAACCATCCCAAATACACTGTCCAAGGAGTGGCTTCAGAAGAAGCATTTCAAAGTCCTGGAGTGGTCTAACCATTCTCCAGATCTCAACCCCAAAGAAAATCATTGAAGAGAGTTGAAAGTCTGTGTTACCCAGAGACAGTCCGGAAACATCTCTGCTCTAGAGGAGATCTGATGGAGGAATGAACTAAAACATCACTGCTCTAGAGGAGATCTGATGGAGGAATGGACCAAAATACCAGCAACAGTTTGTCGAAACCTCGTGAAGATTTACAGAAAACATTTGACTGCAGTCATTGTTAACAAAGGGTATGAAACAAAGTATTGAGATGAATTTTAATTATTGACCAAATACTTATTTTCCCCCATAATTTACAAATACATTCTTTAAAAACCAGACAATGTTACTTTCTGGAATTTTTTTTTCATTTTGTCTCTCAAGGTTGAGGTATATCTATGATGAACATTTCAGGCCTCTCTTATTTGTACGTGGGAGAACTTGCACTTTTGGTGGCTCACTAATTACTTTTTTGCCCCATGTATAATGCTGGAACCCCATCACGTTTGTATTTGTCCAGCCTGTTTCTGAGTTGTTGAAAGCTCGGAGATCTCAGACGTTTGATGTTTCTGACCTGTCAGGTGAGCGGCCTGGAGATGAGGAAGTGGATGGACGAGCTTTTTCCCATCATCATGGACATGCTGCAGGACTCCTCCTCGCTGGCTAAGCGGCAGGTTTGTGCAGAAATCAGGTTAATTATCTTTGTTACTGATGGATGTGAACAGTGAGACATCCCTTTGGACTTCCTCAGTGAGTCTGCTTTTCCTCCAGGTGGCGCTGTGGACATTAGGCCAGCAGGTTGCTAGCACGGGCTACGTGGTGGAGCCATACCGTAAATATCCCTCTCTGCTGGAGGTGCTCCTAAATTTCCTCAAGACTGAACAAAACCAGGGGATCAGAAGAGAGGTATGCATGGGGGGGCTGCATCACTCCCTTCTTTTTCTGAACGGTGGAATCCAATCGAAGGAAACCAAATTGTATTTATAAAGCAATTTTCATACAAGAGTTATGCAAAATGCTTAACAGACCTAAAACAATAAAAAAGAGAATTATTAAACACTCAGAATGACCCCCCAACTGCCTTTGCCCCGAGCATAATAAAACATAAAAAAGCAAAAATAAAACTCAACATAGAAATAAAAACTGAAGTGGAAACCTGACTTGGTCCTGATGTAAAGACGTGATATTTTGGGAATCCGTCCATCAACTGACCCACTCACGAGACATCATCATGGGACCCCCCCGTTCCTCCTGTGGAAATCCCATAATAATTTCAAAGCCTCCTTCCAATATCCACAACACGTTTGTTTTGGTTTTGTTTGTGGATTTTGAAATATTTGTTCAACCCTATAAGAAATTTTGGCTCCATTCTTCTTTCTTGTTTTGTTTTGCTAAAAAACACAAATTTATTTTCGTTTCCAGGCTTTATTTGTTTTGTTAGGCAGAATGTTCATATTTGTATATTTTAGAGGATATATTTTATGGAAATCAAAATCTTTTAGGTTATTTATAAGTATAATTTCTTATTTAAAGTAATGTATTATTTCAGTGTTTTTTTCTTTTAATATTTTAATAGTTTATTTCTAGCATATATCATTTTGACAATATATATTTTTACATAGAGTAAAACAGTGAAAGTTATTTAAGTTGATTTATTCTGGAAAAATATTCCTGCCTCTTTTATTCATAGTTATATTAAAAAGTTCTGGTTTTAAAGTTTTAAAATGTAGTTTTAGAGTCTTCAATAAATGTTTATCCTGTTCGGCCCGCGACCTAAGGTGTGTTTTGGATTTTGGCCCCCGCGTTCAATTGAGTTGGACACCCCTCGTATATGAGCAGCTAAACACCGCTGAGAAACACCGTTTGTTGTGGATTTTAGATATTGTTGACTGTTCCCTTTAAAAGCAAATATTTCTTAATTCACCAATTTATTTATTTAACCAGGAATGTCCCGTTGGGATTAAAACCCTCTTTTCCCAGGGAGTCCAAAAGAAAAGCAGCATAAATCATGAACCAACTTGCATATGAGATACAGTTGCAGTGCTTAAGTTTTTTTTTTTCTAAGTCACACTAACAGTGAAAATTAGTTCTGGTTTTGGGATATATCCTGGTACATATCGTATCGTCAGCCTTCTGCCAATACACCCCCTAGTAAATATGCTGTGACCGCCCTTTTGAAACGGACCCCTTCACCTCTGCTGTTTCGGTTCTGGTTCCATGGAAATGACTTTCCACCTGTTAAATTCTTCTGGTTTCCAGTACGGTTCTGGGCCGGTTCCTGCAGAAGCGCCTCTGCTGGTTTCTAACCAGGAAAAGCCACAGGATTCTAGAGACTCTTTCAGACAAAACAAATTTAGACAATGAAATTTTTTAGTTATTCAACATTTTCAGCTCAGACAAATGAATCTATCTGATCAGATTTGTCAGGAAGTCCAGCGATTGTTTTCATGGTTGAACTACAGTATTAAGGGTATGTTTTTTCTTTGTTCCTCTTGCATCATGCAGACTTAAGTTAGTAATAAATCTTTCTCATCTCTGTCACGTCACATTTCCTGCTGACCCTCCACCAGGCTATCCGGGTCCTGGGTCTCCTCGGAGCTCTGGACCCTTACAAGCACAAGGTGAACATCGGCATGATCGACCAATCCCGAGACGCTTCGGCCGTCAGCCTGTCAGAGTCCAAGTCCAGCCAGGACTCAGGTAGGCCTCCGAGTGCTGCTGCTACTCTTTCACCGAGATCCTCTCTGTCCATTATATCCACTTTTTATTTGTATTCCTGGAATTTACAACAGTATCAAGTTTTTACTGCAACATCTGGAAACTTTTGAGATGATCTTGAGACGTATTTAAACCTGCCTGGGACGTGTGACCCGAGAGCGCCGCTGAGCGTCTGTGTTTGCTTTGGACGCCGTCTGTTCGTCACAGTGGCTTTGACATCTCCAAGAAAACCAGTCAGGTCTTTGAAGACGCATCATTTCAGGAGGAAAGGATCGCTGGTGGAGATCCATGCAGACTCCGCGCTTGTTGAGCTGGTTTACAGATCTGACGGTTTGTGAGCTGAAGTGAACCGTGGATCCTTTGGTGCTTCATTAGATGAGCAGCAGTGACACCTTTAACCCCCCCACCTTTAATAAACCGCCTGATCTGATGATGGGCTCTCCTCATTCATTTATAATCAAATGTCTTCACAGCAGCGTTGTGGCTGCAAATGAAAACAGCAGCCGTTCAATTATAGTCTGAGCCTCTTTAGCATAAATGCTGCTGTTACGTCCCACCAGAGGAGAGAGGTCTCAGCGTGACCTGATCTCCACCAAGGAGACTGGAGGTTTCACTCATCTGCTTTAGTGAATGAATGGAAAAAGATGGAATATTTGAATGAAAACTTTTATGAAATGACTGCTTTCATATGATTCTCCTGGTTAAAATACTCAGTTTTATTCCTATGAGACTGAGTGTACAAACATCTGCGGGACGGTGGATTTGCCATTTATCAAGTTTCTTTTAAAAATAAA
>NC_050518.1:26047957-26052514 GCF_002922805.2 Oryzias melastigma | reverse complement strand
ATATATATATATATATATATATATATATATATATATAAATAAATAAGCAAATGCAAAATTCCAAGATTTCAGTTTTGTAAAGAAAAAATATTCTGCTCACTAAGACATGCTTTCCTTAACTCTATTTTCCTATTAAAACTCTTTTCTTCTTATTAGAATTTTTCCAAAATATAACATAAACCAAAGTAACTGCAGACAGGATGCAGTACACAAACAGATGAACGATACACCAACATCTTGACATAATAAACACAATAAGGAGAGTCTCTCCAACAGCACAGCTGAGATTTCCTACATATCTTAACTAGACAGAAACCTTCCAGTCTTAAACCTCGTTGAATATTCTAGAGGATCAAGGTCCAGTAAAACCGTCTGCCAAAGGACCATGAAAACTTACTTAATAATCGTTGATAAACAGAAGACATTTTCTAAAGACAAGTATCTTTTTCCTTGTTCAGAAGGAAAAATAAAGAGGAATTATTTGGAAAAACTAAGTTGAACAAAAACTTTAGGCCACTGAAAAGAATTTTCTGAGTATTGGAACTTTTTTCTTGCTTGAACTTGAGTGAAAACTGCGTTTTTGGTTTGGTTCTATGTGATAAAGAACCCACAGAAGCATCTTGTCCTACTAACTGAAACCTAGACTGTTTCCTGATCCCTAACTGAAGGGATCTTTGCTTTTAACAAACACTTGTTGAGTTTTATAACATTAAACTTTGATTTTCTATTTGCTGTGATTATAGTGGAATTTAAGAGGTCTTGACAGGAAATGTCATCATGGTGTATCTATCTCACCATTCTGAACATCCTAAATGTAATACAGTGATGATAAATCTGTACATGTGCTTTACTCATGCGTGTGATGGATATGAAGACTGCAGGCTTTTGCTTTTCTGCTCCAAGCACACAACTTAAACTGTGACCTTGGACAAAATGTTAATGGTTTTACCATTTAGTTCTGAAAGTAAACAGACTGTGACCAGAACGGGGGGCTTGCATATCTGTTGGCAGATTTGTAAGGGTTGCTGTCTGGAGCGCCGCAGCCCAACAGCGTTTCTGAGTCATGCGAGACAACTCTGGATAGAACAGCTCCTCACTTGGCTTCAGCTGATGTCTGCTGCAACAGAATGCAGCAGTGAAGCCGTGATCCGCTCTGAAAGGGTTTTCTTATTGAACAATACTGCTGCAGCTCTGCATGGTTCCTGCAGCTCTGTACGATTTCTGCAGCTCTATACAGTACCTGCAGCTCTGCACGGTTACTGCAGCACTGCACGGTTACTGCAGCTCTATACAGTTCCTGCAGCTCTGCACGGTTACTGCTGCTCTGTACGATTTCTGCAGCTCTATACAGTTCCTGCAGCTCTGCACGGTTACTGCAGCTCTGTACGGTTTCTGCAGCACTGCACGGTTACTGCAGCTCTATACAGTTCCTGCAGCTCCGCACGGTTCCTGCAGCTCTGTACAATTTCTGCAGCTCTATACAGTTCCTGCAGCTCCGCACGGTTCCTGCAGCTCTGTACAATTTCTGCAGCTCTATACAGTTCCTGCAGCTCTGCACGGTTACTGCAGCTCTGTATGGTTACTGCAGCTCTGCGCGGTTTCTGCAGCTCCGTGTGGTTACTGCAGCTCTGTACGGTTACTGCAGCTCTAACTTAACGTCACAGATGTGTGAGCTGCTAATCACAGATCTTCATTCTACTTGGAGGATGCAATAATAAAATTATTCACACTAAAGTAGATTTTCTTAAAGTCTTGATTTATTTTCTGAAAGAACAAACTTGAATGAAGTCAAACTTTTGATTAAAATTTTAATTTAAAAAATTTCTTTTAATAGCATAAAATTACTAGGCAAAATAAGTGAAATAGAAAAAAGGGCTTAATCCATTTTTATGAAGAATTCTGCTGTTCATGGAGCATAATTGTAATAAAACATCAGAAGTTCAATTTCCACACAGAAGTTATCATCTTTATGTGACTCTAAAGCTTTATCTAGTAATCAGAATATTTAAGATGGATTTGATTAGAAACTTGAGTATTACTGTTGTTTTCTCAGCTAACAACAATAAAATATGAGGTGTATGTTTATGACTTTTTTCACTCATGTTGTTTGTCGATAGACTTCTATCCTAACGCCTCCATCCTCCTCCCTTTAGCGGACTACAGCACCAGTGAGATGTTGGTGAACATGGGCAACCTGCCCCTCGATGAGTTCTACCCCGCGGTGGCAATCGTGACGTTGATGCGCATCCTGAGAGACCCCTCCCTCTCCAACCATCACACCATGGTGGTCCAGGCGGTCACCTTTATTTTCAAGTCTCTGGGCCTGAAGTGCGTTCAGTTCCTGCCGCAGGTCATGCCCACGTTCCTCAATGTCATCCGCGTCTGCGATGCCAGCATTCGTGAGGTATGTTGGCCCCCAGAGGTGGACCGCTGTGGAAGTCTCTTCCGCTAAGCAGGCTCTGCTCTTCTCCTGCAGTTCCTCTTCCAGCAGATGGGGATGGTCGTGTGCTTTGTGAAGATTCACATCCGCCCGTACATGGATGACATCTTCACCCTTATCAGAGTGAGTCACTGCGGTGCTTCTAATCTCAAAGCAAACACCGGACAGCCTGCTGTTTTCCTGTGAGTCATGCCGGCCGCTGCCCTCCATTTTACCCCCTTCTTTCTTCATCGGGGTAACATGTTCAGGTCTCCTGGACAGAGTCTGGCCTCATGTCCTCATGTGGAGATTTTGAAGCTGCACTGAGCCTGACAGGATAAAAGCTAATCATACAGTTGTCTTTAAGCTTTTGAGGATCTTTGGTTGGAGCTCCACCTTTTTCCCGCTCAGCCCATTGGGTTCCTCAGGCAGAGAGGAGTAATGTTTATGACGTTAGCCCCATCGTGTGACGTGACAGAACTGCTAAAGAAATCAATCATACCTGTCCTGAGGAACACGCTCTCAAAGATGCATTTCTATTAGGCCTGAAAAATAGAGCAAAAAATGTGTTGTCATTGCAATAGAGTAATGACTCTCAAAATGTATTATATATAAAAATATTTGAGACTATAGAAAGGCAAGCTAATCCACAGTCGACCCTGAACTGTAGGTGTGTTTACTTGTAGTCTGTCTTGTTCTGGGTTGTACTGAAACTAATCATATTTCCCCTCGTGGGAAAATGTTTATTCTATTCTATTCTAGTCTGGTCTGGTCTGGTTTGGTTTGGTTTATTCAGCGGAGCTGCCATCAGTGAGTGAATGTGATAGAAAGTCATTTACAGAAGTATACTGCCGTGCATCCAGTCCCACAGACTTCATAAATGGTCGGTGAAACAAAGGATCTATTCATTTTCTGCTGCAGCTCCCAGCTGCTGCCTCCAGATGAGGGGGCTGCTATAGCTATTCAAGATGTACTCTCACTCTGACGTCTGCTGCCACAGGCGGCAAACGCAGGAAGTTGGGGGCTGCTGGAGACGGAACCCGCTTGCCAGATCTCACAGCTGAAGCTCATTGACTGACTGACAGATTTTATGTCTCCATACTACAGGAAGTGATGTCGTTTCAGCCGTATCAGGTGACTCTTTACATTTTCAATAGATGTGTCCCAAGCAGCACACTGAGTTCACAGAAAGCATTTGTCATTCCTGCACTTCAATCAGGGTTTTCCTCTGTGTCTGGGACAGCTTCATACTTTACCTCTGCAGACACAAAGCTGTTGGAACTCAAAGCCAGGTTTTTCTCTGATGTGGTCTGGGGACAGATGGACTTCCACCTCTTGTTTGGTCTTATTGTGGTTCGTCAAACACGTTTAAGGCTTTTGGTTCCTCGAGCGTTCCCGTGAGGAAGACGCTGCTTCACTTTTCAGGAAAACCAGAGCTCCTTTTTTGATTCACCCTAAAGAGAAGAAGAGTTTTCAGATCAGTCGAAATGAAAGAAACTGACCAAGACTCAGCCTCCGTCTTGTAAAACAACACAAAACAGTTTGTCAGCTTAGGAGCATCGACTACCCTATAGTGCAAATCACATCAACAAATTACTCAACGCAAAAACATTTTAAATATCACATCGATGATGAAAGAAGCTAAACATATTTTAAAAAATCAGTATTACATTGCATTCAATTTCAGAAACTGAAAGACAAAAAACAAAAATGGAAAAAACATTTTAGAAAACAAAGTAATTTCTAGAAAACAAAATGAAGTTTCAGAAAAACGAAACCCAGTGAGGAACCAGAAAAATTATGGGATGTCCCTGATTGGATGATGATATCCAGTATTGCTGATGCCATAATCCGATCAGCAATGTCCCATAATACCTCTTGCAGTTTCTTTTGTCTTTTGTTTTTAACATTCCATCTTGTTTTCTCAAATGTTGTTTTTTCTTTTTTACAGAAACCGGAAATGGTAGGTACGATTGGACATAGCTGATTGGATAACGACGTTTGTCCATCTTTTCACTGACAGTTATTTGGTATGAAGCGATACTGGATACCATTAACCTGTTAGTGATTGGTACCTATCTTTTCTGGTTTCTTATATTTTCTTTTTTTCTCAAATTGCCTTTTGTTTTCTGGAAATC
>NC_050518.1:26025147-26047853 GCF_002922805.2 Oryzias melastigma | reverse complement strand
AAATGTTTTGTGTCAAGTGATTGTTGGTGTGATTTGTACAATTGACTGTATCTGAGAAGTGGACTAAGTGGCTCCTCCCCCCTGGTGTTCCAAACAGGAAGTGGCTCCAAGAATCCAAAATCCCATAGACTTCTATAGAGAAATAAACAACTGTTGCTCAGTTATTCTATTGGTCAGGATAATCATTCAAGATCTGATACCTTTTTTTTAACATCTTGATGATCCCCTAACATGGTCTTTTTCATTGTATTTTTCCTTTGATTCAATCAATTTTCAGCAATAAAAAAAATCAACTGATTAATAGAAAACTGTAAATGTTCAAGTACACAGTCAAAATTACAGCAAGACTTTCTAATGAAATATTAAAGTTTATGTTAATTTTTCTGAAGCTTTTATTTTGAGCCTTTGATCTGACTGGACTAAGCAGGAAGCAGCAGGTTCCCTTCATGTAATCTACATCCCAGGATCTTTCGATACCAAAACAAAATCTACTGAAACCTGCTGGAAGATGAGTTCAGATCCAGGAAAATGTAGATGATTTCTGTCTGTATGAATGGCGGTGGTAATGGGTTTTTAACAAGAAAAAAAGTTTCACAGAACTAGAGTTCAAAGCATGTTACTTAAGTGTTTTTTCTCCTAAATCAAGGTAAAAACAAAGGATAGTAGCAAAAGGAGAGAACATGTATGTGATTTTATGACTTTGTCTTTTTGGTCTCAAGGGCTTCATCATTATAAACTGAGTGTTGTCAGAGTGTTGTTTGTTGCTGCCTTTCCTAACAGGTTCTTTTGTCTGTGGAGTCGCATCGTCTGAGTGGTTCCTGATGTTGTTGATGATGTAACGAGTCTGAGGCTCTGCTGCTTCGTGTTCCTGTTGATAACTGCCTTTCTCCCTGCAGAACCCAAATCGCCATTAGTTGGTGAATCCAGATCAAATCATGCTTGTAGCTTTGCACATAAACATCTGACGATCTGGAGTTGGGTGGATCCAAGCTGGAAGGGGGTGGATGAAGGCGATAGGTTGTGTTTGTGTTGTGATGTTTTTGTTTCTAAACTCTGGTCCGGTCCAGACCAGAGTATACATACATTTTTTTTAGTATGCTATATTTTTTATTTATTACTTGTCAGTATCCTATATTATTAATTTATTAACTTATTACTTGTAATCGTTTATGTATTTGGTCAAGTCATTGACGTTTTTCTTTATGCAACTTTTTGCCTTTTTGTGCTGCCATAACAAATGGATTTATCCTTTGTGATATGAATAAAGTTCAGTTCAGTTCAATTCAAAGCTGCCGTTTATGTGAACCAGCATCAAAGAACACAGTAGATGTCACCATAACCGGGTTTCTGTGCTGCAGGAGTACTGGACTCCAAACAACCCCATGCAGAACACCATCATCCTCCTGATCGAGCAGATCGTGGTGGCGCTTGGCGGAGAGTTCAAGCTCTACCTGCCTCAGCTCATCCCACACATGCTGCGTGTTTTCATGCACGATAACAGCACCGGCCGCAGCGTAACCATAAAGGTAGGAGTTCTGGCGTGCTGCCCTGTGTTTTCTAATGACTTCAGTCTTATGAGGGGTTTTTCTCATTTGAAAGCAAAATGTGGTGTTTTTATAGATCACCATCAATTATAGACCTAAGAAAACACACATCCAAGGTGAACTGTGAAGTTTCTGTTGGTTCTCCAGCTTCACCGTGTTGAGCATTCATTCGAAGCAGAACCACTCCAATGAAAATTGTGTTTTTGGTGTTTTGATCCGTTCTTTAATGTCTGAGCGCACTCAGCAGCAGCCCCTCCCATACCCACGAAAACGAGCGGGTCCTCACAATTAGAGGTGGGACAAAATATCGGTATGGCGAACTATTGCGATAATTCAATTCACGAACAATTAAGTGCCAACTGGTCAGTGCATCATTCATGCTTCAAATCACCCCATGGTAAAAATCTTAATACTAAAGTAATAAATAATAAATAAAGAAGGTGCTGGTAAGTAAAACCTGAACATTTTTTACAATTAAACAAATAAAAAATAAAATTAATTAATTAGATTGAAAAAGAAGCAGGATACTCAAAAGGTGCTAAAATTGTTAAAACCAGAGCCAAATAATAACATGAAAAACATTAAAAATAGCACCAACCATTCCAGCACCAGGCTGCTGCAACCATTGTCAATTCCAATTTGCAAATGAGAGGATGCCGTAGTGAACCCGACATCAATTTTGACCAGACCAATACGTTTTTAGCCCAAATGCATAAAAACATAGTTGTGCGTGAACAGCGTGAACACTTTGCTGCTTTTCCACATGCAGTGGGTAGGGGCGGGGCTCCTCACGTGCTCTCACCACCTACTCGCATTCAGATGAAACCGCACGCCGGAGGCAGAGCAGCAGTGAGCAAAAAGGTCCGAGCTGTGTCTGTATTTTTCTAAAGTAGATGCAGACAGTGTGCTGTTTTTAATGTAACAAAAACATGGTTTGTGACGGCGGGAACAGCAGTAACCTGTCCAAACACCACGATAAAATCCACCCGATTCTAGCAGAGAGGTGTGCAGCGTCTGACCGTCCAAATGAGACGCCTAGCGGCATTAGTGACCCAATAGGTGTGTGTGCTCGTTGTACACACGTGGAGCACGTGACTAAAGTGTTGATTATCAAAGAAAAGTGCAGGAAATATGAATAAAAAGGGGAAATAAATATGGATACCAGCACTGTAAAAAAACAATGATATTATATTATTAACAGTGTTTTATACGTTAGAGCGTTAAATGGACATATTGTGTTTTAAATTGTTCTAAAAGAAGGTTTTGAAGAAAATAAAAACATAAATTTATTTTAAAAATATTTATATATTATAGATTACCAAGGTAATATATTTATTTTTGCAATGTTTGCCATATCGAGACACTATCGTGAGTCATGTATCGTGAATTGCATCGTATCATGAGTTACCCTGAGATTCCCACCCCTACTCAATATCTAATGTCACAGAGTGAGACTGCCCCTTTCAGGAAGAGTCTGCTCTGACAGCTCCGCCTCCATCCATCCATCCATCCATCTTCCTCCACTTCATCCTGGACCGGGTCGCAGGGGCAGCAGTCTAAGCAGAGATGCCCAGACTTCCCTCTCCCCGCCCACTTCCTCCAGCTCCTCTGGGGGGACCCCGAGGCGTTCCCAGGCCAGCCGAGAAACATAGTCTCTCCAGCGTGTCCTGCGTCTTCCCCGGGGCCTTCGCCCAGTGGGACATGCCCAGAACACCTCTCCAGGGAGGCGTCCAGGAGGCATCCGGTTCAGATACCCAAGCCACCTCAACTGGCTCCTCTCAATGCGGAGGAGAAGCGGCTCTACTCCGAGCTCTCTCCGGGTGACTAAGCTCCTCACCCTATCTCTGATTTGGCTTAGCTCCGCCCCCAGTCTAAAACAAACACTTACGTTATCCACAGAACTAGCAGTGATCAGCAAAAAACTTTCATTTTAGATGTAGAATACCGTATATCTTCTTGTTGTGTCCTGTCTTCAATAAATACGGCTCTAGGACGACATCACGAAATGGGCAGCAGCAGGTGGAGCTTCAGGAATCAAGTCGTTTTACTTCCAGGTTGGAAAAAAAACTCACAAAAATAACTAATATTTCATAAATACTTGTTTCTTAGTGGTCCAAAGGTAATATATGATCTTATATATGGATATAGTTCACTCTGAAAGGTGTAAGAAAATCATGGTAGGGCCCTTTTAACATGTTCTTGTGCCATTTTTGTCACGACGAAAGACAAATATAAAATAATTCAAGCTTAATATTGTGTTTCTGAATATTTTTTAATTCAATTTGTTATGGATCAGATGCAAAAAAGCTGTTTGAATAAGCTCTCAGTTGTGACGTAGAAACTGCAATGGGTGGGGCTAAAGTCTCCTGGCTCTGCCCCATTCTCAGGCATCCACTTACAGACAATAGATCCATGAACGTCCTTTTTCCTGGTCTGAGCTAGAGCCTGGATCAGAGCTGGATCACCTGGAGAGCATGTACACAAAGGGATGATGGGAAATAGAGGAAGGCTTACTTACAGGCCAACAGTCCCGCCCACAGGTGAATTTCTACTGAACTCCTGCTGCTCTGCAGAAACTATGTCCTAGAAAAGGACAGTAGTGTTTTCATGTTGTCTAAAAACAGCATCATCATGAAAAGACTACTGGGAGAGGTTTGGAAACGGACCAGAAGATGATCAGAGTGGGACTTGAACGCGGCTCCAGCAGGGACCTGGAGCATAGACAGCAGTCCTGCTGGGGCCGCTCCTCCTGCCTGCATGATGTTCTGCAAACATCACGTTCATCAACGAGGTTCAATCTCAAAACCGTCAATATGTGTTTTTACTGAGTCTGTTCTGAACAGTTTGGTTGAAATATTAGTCCTTCACTCCACACTCCTGCAGGACCAGTTTACAGAATCAGTTTATGGTCAACTTACTCAGGTTCTGGTTTCATCCGAACCCCTTCAGTTTCAGTGCATCAGTAGAAACGACACGGACCTGCAGCCCTCTGGATCTTAGGGTTTTACAGCGGTGGTTTGTGGGAATCCGTTTGGTTCTGTCTGCTCTGCAATTGCAGTTCATGGATTCACGGGGGAGGCAGAAGGGGTGTCAGGTTCTGGTCCGAAAGAAAAGGAAAACACACTTTTCATCATTTTATAATCTTTTCAGCTCCCCCCCACTACAGCATATCCATAAATACTTGTACGCCTTCACCTCAGCTTCCTGCCGTCTCGCCATGTGCCCTTTAGACACGGGCTGCTGATGTGGGGAGCAGAGATGCTGGGGGGGGCCCACAGCGGGCTTCTGTCTCCAGCACACGTCATCCTTTTAAGACCTCGGAGTGTCTGCATTCTTCACACACCAGGATTTTTACTGTGGAACCAAACTCAGCCCACAAGCTATGCTGTCCGGACAGTTCCCATGATCCTTTGCTCCTCTCATCTCACTTTGATCACATGCACCAGAGTCTCTCTCAATATATATATTTAGATATGCAGCATTTGAAAATGACTTTGGAGTGATTAACTCTTAATTGGTCTCTTCGTAGGAGTGGGGGTTCTGTTCGGAGTCTTCCAGTTTGAAGTTTCACGTTTTTCTGTGTTTCATGTTCTTCCTGCAGCTGCTAAATGCCATCCAACTGTTTGGTGCTAATCTGGATGACTACCTGCACTTGTTGCTGCCCCCCATTGTCAAGCTCTTTGATGCCCCCGACGTTCCCCTGCAGGCCCGCAAGTGAGTGCTGCACGTCGCAGCTTTTCATCGCTGCGCTTTTCTGTCGGTTCAGAGTTCCATCACAGTCTCACTGTCAGCGCCCTTCTGCACCTTTTATGACTTTATTTATTTATTTAACAGAGTTCTGTGTCCTGATTGGCTGAAGACTTTGTCTTAATTGCTGTAAAAAGTCTAATTTTGAGACATTTTCATTTAAATTCATGACATTGTGGCACAGTAAAAGATCCAATTTTACAACTAAAAAACTGTCCTTTTTCTTATATAACAGGCTTTAAACCTTTACTTTACACTAACATGGGGAATTCTTTCAATCTTGAACTATAAAAACAAAACAAAACATCAGAGTTTGGAATTGAACACATAAAAACAGTAGGAACACTTTCCTTAAGAATGCAAAAACTATTGACCACAAACTTCTTATGAATTCAAACCTCATTCCACAGTTTACTGTCCCATGCTATCAGACCTCCACGTGCCCGAAAGAAGTTACTGACAGTGATAACCAACTCCTCCTCCGGCTTTACCCCTGCTCAGATCATAGATAAAAGCTGTGGCATTGTGGATTTGTTTGCGTTAGTTCTCTTAAGAACTACAAAGTCGCACACTGATGATGTCACAGCAGCAATGTGGCACGTGTCGTATACATAGCAGTACACAGACATCAAAACATGCACTGAGAGCAATATAGGAAGCTGAGTTCAAATAAAATGTTCATGCAAGTAAACAGTTGGACTTTTGTTTTTTATATCTGAGAACACCACAACAGTTAGTAGTTAGTTAAAAAAATGAGATTAACAAGATGAAAAAAAGCATTAATTTGTCTGTCGTGAATAATGCAATACTTTGACACCCCTAGTAGTGAGTAGTGAAGGAATTCTTTCACATCCTGATGGTTCAAACGAGACAACAGTGTGAAAATGTTCATGTCTCAGAAAAGAGCAGAAAGTTTGACCGCCTCTAAACATCTAGAATTCACGGATCCCACCTGTCGCAGGTTATTTTTAGAACATATCCCTGCAGTAAGCTCTGCGTTGTGAGAAGAACCAGGTGTAGGTGAAAACAGAAAACCAGGCGGTTTTGGATTCCTGATGGTTTTCTGGTGGTTTCTGGTCTCTTTCATGTCGAGTGCGGCGCTAAAGCGCTTCAGATGGCGTTGTTTGTGAAGCGTTCTCATGTGCTTTCCTGTGTGGTTCAGGGTTGCCCTGGAGACCCTCGACAGGCTGACGGAGTCGTTGGACTTCACAGACTACGCTTCCCGCATCATTCACCCCATCGTCAGGACGCTTGACAGCACTCCTGAGTTACGGTCCACCTCCATGGACACCCTGTCCTCGCTGGTTTTCCAGTTGGGAAAGAAGGTAGGCATATTGGTCCCTGGAGCCCCCCCCCCCTTTTGAGCTCCGCTGTTATTCAGTAGCCTGGCCTTTCCTCTGTTGGCCAGACATGAAGCAGGTTTCTGTAACCCTCCTCCGTCTCTGCAACTTCCTGCCAGACTAATGATGTCACAGACTGTTTGCCAGCAGGGGGTGTTGTTTATTAGAGTGGATGAGGACACATGTACCCTGGGCTCACGAGCCTCTCCACTCGTTTTATTGTCCTGAGGTCTAACCTCAGAACCGCCAGGCCTCCTTCCAGTCGTGACTCGCAGCAAACCCACAGGAAAAGCTTTTGATCTGTCACTCACGGAGGTTCCATGTTAGTGCCGCATGCCCCCCCCCCCTCACTATTTACTTTGTGGCCAAAGAAAAAGCTGTAATTGGGCCAACCGCATCAAGCATGTGTAGTTTTGTTTACATTTCTTCTCTCTCTGCTTATTTTTAGTACCAGATATTTATCCCCATGGTGAACAAAGTGATGCTGAAGCACAGGATCAATCACCAGCGCTACGACATTCTCATATGCCGCATTGTGAAAGTAAGTTCCTCTGCTCTCCGGGATGGAAAGTCACTCCAAGTTATGGGGATTGAATTTTGCTCTTTGTCTCTGGTTCCCGGAGGTCCAAATATCAGGACAGAAAGTTCCTCTCATGCTTTTACCATCTGTCACTAAAGAAGAGGTTCCTACATCGTCCTGGCTTCCCTTCACTGTCTGACTGAGAATTTAACAGTTTGCTTTTTATAAATCTTCTTTATATATATATATCTATATATATATATATATAGATATATATACACATATATAAGTAATATAAGTATTGCCCCAAATGTCAATACAGTATTGTGGGTGTGAAACAAACAATCAGAGAGTTGTACAGTATATGTAATGCATGATGGTTCAGGGACCATTTCAGCTTGTGTAATATTGCACTTCCTTTGCAATATTTTTGTTTTTACACTACTAATGCCAGGGTTCCACGAAAATTTGTCATTGATTGTAAACGGAGAGTTATGAGCGACAAAAGAGGGAGCAGGGTTGCTCCACACCCACAACTCCGAGGTGAATTCGTAATGAATTCTTGCCGCTCTGCAGGAACTATGTCATATTTTGATTTTGGCTAAAAACTGCATCATTAGAAAAAAAAAAAAGCAGGTAACGCTTTGAAAACGGATATAAAGATGATCGGAGTGTAAACCTGTTATTATTGCCAGGCTATAGACCACCTCTGCTCTGCCGGGGTGTTTCTTTATTTCATTTTACTCTGTTAAACTACTTTATTTTTGACTATTTTATCCTTTTAATTTCTGTTTTCTTGAGCTCTCAGTTGGCCTGCCGTTATGTTAAGGTGCCGTGTAAATAAAGTGATAGATTGATTTCTGTTTATCAACAGTCTCAACGGGAAACGCTGGTCTGCTTTGGCTTTGATGTCTGATGAATCTAACGTGTCGTGACGTTTGTGCGGCGTTTGCACTCTGTGGTCTCTGTAGGGCTACACGCTGGCAGAGGAGGAGGAGGACCCTTTAATCTTCTCCCATCGCCAGCTCCGTGGTAACAAAGGTGACGCTCTGGTCAGCGGGCCGGTGGAGCCGGGCCCCATGAAGAAGCTGCACGTCAGCACCACAGCACTCCAGAAGGTCAGACGCAGGAAATGGTGCTTTCTCTTTATTTACGCCGTGCTGCTGAAAGATGTCAGACACAAGTCCTGTGTTTGTTTGCTGGCATAGCTGCAGGTGTAGACACTGGATCCAGTAAACAGTTCCTAGTCTGAAGCCACATTCAATCCAAGCTTTGCGTACGAATCAAGTGATCGATGCAGCTTTAAATAAAGCTTCAAATAAACAGAAGGAAAGCAGATGGGACTGAGAGTTAGCTCAAACACCAACAGTCTTCATCGCATTTCCAGTCAGATTGGATGAGTGATGCTGAGCAGAAACGCCTGTGCAAAGAGCATCTTCGATGCTGGTGTCTGGAGAACGTGTTGCTCCCGCCGTTCCCACGGACGTCTGTAAAAGATCTGGTCTCCCCCGCGCAGGCCTGGGGAGCAGCGAGGAAGGTGTCCAAAGACGACTGGCTGGAGTGGCTGAGACGATTGAGCGTGGTTCTGCTCAAAGAGTCGTCTTCTCCAGCCCTGCGGTCGTGCTGGTCCCTGGCACAGACCTACATCCCTCTTGCCAGGTCTGTCATTGACTCCACTGATCCTGTTTCTGTGTAAAAAAAGAAAAAACATCTGAGCTCCGATTTGATCCGCTTTTATCTGCAGTGAAACTGCATCGTAAGAAAAAAAATCAACAAAATCATGAATGTCCTGTCATCACCCTGAGAGCAGCGCTCTGAAAACACTGTTTGTTTCTTCTGGTTTTCTGTGCTAACAGAGACCTGTTCAACGCAGCGTTTCTGTCGTGTTGGTCTGAGTTGAGCGAGGACCAGCAGGACGAGCTCATTCGCAGCATTGAGCTGGCTCTCACCTCGCAGGACATCGCTGAAGTCACACAGACGCTGCTGAACCTGGCAGAGTTCATGGAGCACAGTGACAAGGTGAGCTGTCAGCCTCCTCACGACGCTCTCTGACCTGCAGGATTATTGTAGGAGGAGGCATTTTTGCTCAAATTAAGGACATTTTTATGACAAAAACAAAATACATTGTAAAGTAGATTCATCTTAAAAGTAATGATTCTCTTTTTTTCTCCTCATTCATTTCTACTGTGTAGGAAATAAGTATTTGATTTTTGGTTCACACGGACCAGCAGTTAGTCCCTCCTAATCCAGTGTTTTTCAACCTCTTTTGAGCCAAGGTACACTTTTTCCTTGACAAAAATTCTGCGGCACACCAGCATTCAAATATGTAAAACAGGAGAAACTCAATGTTGAGGTACAGTCCCTCCACAATCTCGTGATGATATTTGTAATAATTCTGCCAGAAAAGCTGGAAGTTGTGGCTGTTTTTCCAAAATGTTGTAATAAAAGTTATGATAGTTTTCAATAATAAGTTTCAACTAAATTAGTTGAAAATTTGCTTTATTTTTTCTAATCTGTGTGAATGACCTGGAGCTACAGACTGCAATAATTTCCCTTGGGATTAATAAAGTATCTATCTATCTCTATCTCAAGTAGTCCTTTTTCCCTTTATGAACTTATTAATTACTTTATTAATATGCAATTTTATGTGACCTTTAAAAAAAACAATAATCTATTCTTTTCAAAGCGTGATTTAAAAAAATATTTCTTTAAATGTTTGTACCAGAGCAATTGTAATTTTTAAACAATTATATGATCACAACATGCATGTTTTTACACACAAAAAACATTATAATCATGTTTATATTCAATTATAACAACACAAAAAGTTTTTTTTTTTCCTTCATACAAAATATAACTAACTAAAAGTGTTTTATTTATTTTTGGGTGAATACATCTTTTTATTTTAGTAGCATAGCGCAGAAGTGCTGTCACTTTAACCCAATGCATTATGGGAGGTGCAGTGCAATAACTGTCGCTGATCCTGGACAAACTCAAGTCTCTGAGCTTCATTATTTTGCTCACTTTTCCACGGTCTAACACCGGATCCCGCGGGAAGCTACACCGCTAAACACAAACTTTAGCTGTTATTTTTGTTGGAACTGTGAGACTTTAAAAGCCAAGTCGTAACAAAGAAGTGAGGATGTTAACAACTTTTGATTGGTTAGACTGATGACATGATTAAACCTCTGAGAATGATTTGCGGAGACAGTTGGATTTGGCGGAACTTTTCCAAAAAACAGCCATCTGTGGCTAAATCTGTGGCCGTCATTCTCATCAAAAAGTATCTTATGATCTTTCATATTCCTAACTATTCAGTGCTTGATTAGGGCCTGTTTTGATGAAAACATAGCTGATATCCTGGTGATAGAAGATGTTTTTAGATCAGTGAAAATGAATAATTTCCCACAGCACACTGGTTGAAAAACACTGTCCTAATCAATCTGTCACCTGAATCGAAGACACCTGTTTGAACTACTCACCTTTCTTAGTTTTCTGTCTCTGACTGTTCAAATGAAACCACTGAACCATCAGGATGACAGTTTCTTTTTAAGTGGGCAAAACTACAAAATCAGTGAAACTGATTTCCTCCTCTGTACTTTCTACATCAACACGTCTAAAGACCACAAACAAAAAGGTGAGCAAGAACCCATCGGGTTGATGCCTTTCCCAGAGGAGCTGAGCTCTTTTCCAGATGTGAGGAGCTCATAACTGACAGCTCATTCGCTGAGCGTCCAGCCCCACAGCTCAGCTTGAGTTACTGCCCTCCACTCTGCTGGAGCATCAGCGACACGTCACACGCCGTCCGGAGTGTGAACGAAAGCCATCAGGCCTAAAGCGGGACTGTCCAATGCACTTGCAAACTTTTCAAACTCTCTTTAGGAGAGAAGATCATAAAATTAAAAGCTTTTAGCATCTTGTTGCAGCAAACATTTCCAGATGGAAACTTCCCTATTTGACCACACAAGTTGAACTAATCAGCAGCTGCAGCGTCCCTGCTCTGGCTGAGAACATCATGGTTATTTAGCCTCTTAACAGGGATTTTTCATCACCTGTAACATCAATTTTATTGTCATTTGAAGACGACTTTAATAAAGGTTTGAAGTTGAATCTGAGAGAAAAAACAGGCCGGCTCACTCTTCTGTTATCTTGCTTTTTCAGGGCCCTCTGCCTCTGAGAGACGATAACGGCATCGTCCTGCTCGGGGAGAGAGCTGCCAAATGTCGCGCCTATGCCAAGGCCCTGCATTACAAAGAGCTGGAGTTCCAGAAAGGTCCTTCACCTCTCATCCTGGAGTCCCTAATCAGGTACAGGGTCCTCTGATCCCAAAACGAACCTTGTTTTAGTTCGTAAACTTCAAATCCTGCATTAAACTGCATTTCAGAGCAAAAATACATCATCCCCAGATGACATTTTAATCATATTTTACTACAATTTACTACATTCATAAATATCACGAGTCAGAGATCTTGGACGTCGCGAATATTCGTACTCTACTTTTCGGGAGCAGATCGCGAGTATTCGAGCACCTGGATACTCGTTACAGCCCTATTCACCATATATCCCAAGACTGAAGCAGCACAATTTTTCACTTTGTTTTTTTTTTTTTTTTTACCCTTCCACTCTCCTTAGCTTGTTTACATTAAAAGTGGGTCATCTGGACCCCACAAGAGAGTGCACTAAACTTTTTTTTATCTTTGATTTTTGAGTTTCACTAATGTCCATGGCAGACATAAAATCCTGTCCACCTTTGTCCACATTTGTCATGGGAGGGATCACACATCAATATGTGGGTGGAGTCATCTGGACCCCAAAGAGAGCGGAAGGGTTAAAGCATGACTTAAAAAAAAAAACTACCTGAATATTATTATATATTTCATTGTATCTTATCTGAGACCGCTATGAAGCACCGCAATCTGTGTTTTTCTATAATATTTTTTTATGATACTAGCACCAAAGTGGCACAGAGTTTCAGTTCAGTATCCATACCTAGTAAAAACGAAGTAGTACACCCCTTATAACAACAAAAACCGTGAGGCAGACTGAACATTTAACACAAACTGGTTCTCACACGATCTTGTTGTTTTGGTTGCGATGTAGAGCTGCTCAAAGAGGCTCAGTGGGTCGGTGGTAGGTGGAAAACAAAAGTTAGCTGCTGAAGGACGCACATAAAAATTTGATTCATCGCTTTGTCAGCATTTTAAATTGATACAAGTATTACCAAACAAATTAACGTGATATAATGGCCAAATCCCACTGTTGTTTTATTTTGCTTTGTGTATCTGTACCACCTTGAAAAAACGGCTAAAGTTAGAATCCGGTTGTTAGCATCCATTCTGTGAAAACTCTTCATCACAAAGTCAAAGTTTAAACCAGCTACAAACAATTTGCAGAGAATGATTTTTTTAAAACAAAACTTTAAGGCAAACAATCCTTTAAAGCAGAACCTCAATCAAACAAAAGATTACTTTAAGAAATGTTTTGTTTTAGTTCTCCTACCATGAATATGCATCTGATAAGCAGGTCCAAGCAGCACAGCGATTGGCTGATAGTTACAGGCTGGTGATTGGTAGATTTGTTGAGAAGCAAAAGAGTTGTAACCTGGATTTTTTCTGTAGATCAATGCACGTGCTCGTATGTGTGCATGAGATTTCACACACAAAGTATTTTTACAGACAGAAACATTTCTTTTCACAGTTGCAAAACTTTTTAACTGACGGACAAAACTTTAACATCATATCTAACTTCATAAAGAACACTAATTATGAAAGGAAAATCACTAGAAAGCACTCAAAGAATCTGTCCATCCAGCAATTCACTTTCCTGAATGAGAGCTGTTCTAATAAAATATAAAAGGAGTTCCACACAAACATTCAAAAAGGAAAAATAGGCCAAAAAAGTGCTGTTAGAATGAATTCTAAGTGAATGTTATACAGCCCAGGAATACATATTTTTTTCTTTATTCTGAGAAAATAGTTTGTGTTTTTGAGTTTTTATTAACCTGATTGTTGTTCACTTTAATTACAGTGACAAAACACTTGTGTAATAAGTGGAAACAACTAATTTTAGAACAGAAAGAAAGTCTTGGTACAAGTTGGTCAATCCTAATAAATCCTCATAAAATCTAAAACCAACATTTATTCTTAGAACATAAGTCTACATTTTCATTCCAAAAAAATCACAATAAATGCCAGTTTAAACTCTAAAATAACATCCTTAAAATGGAACCAAAAAGGACAAAGCAATTTGAGTTTTTTTTAGTCTTAAATCAAGTTTTTTTTTTCCTTCGGGAGTTTGGAGCGAAATGATTTTGACTAATTTTAACGCTAATTTCCTCATTTTGTAGATCTCAGCTCTTAATGAAATAAATAATCCCCCCTCAGCTGATTTAAAAAATAGCCTGGAAAAGCAAACTTATAAGCATATAAGGAAACTTCACACCTGACCAAAAATCCTGAATGTCTTTCCATCTTTCAGAGGATCGTAGTTTGCAGTGTTGTTGTGGTTCTGCTTCAGTCATGAACAGAAGCAGCTGAAGCTCTTTGCTGAAGCATAGCAAGTCAACTCTGTCCAAAGACAGAGGAATGTTGCACATCCTTTTGCCCCACCACCCTCTGATACCTTCAGTCTTCTTTTCCATCCCGTTTTCCTTCTTTCTCGTGGACGTTTGGCATGGCATGAAGAAATGTGTTTTCCAGCCTTCTAATTGGAGCCTTGCCTCCTTTTCATCTGCGAGGCTCTGGCCTTGTGTTTTCTGTGCGGCCTGTTTTCAATTTCTCGGGGGGCCTTGATGATGATGAATGATGGGAGCCAACACTCTGGTGTTATCCCATCTGGTTCTCACCTCTGCCGGGCTTCCCATAAAAGATTCAGGCCTCCGTATGTGAAGCAGTGCAAAGGCTGAAGCATCACAAGACTCTCCACTCTACTCTGTGTGGAGAGCTGCTTTTGATTTCTCTGGACTGTAAGTTTAAATGTGTTTGCAAAGTTGGCCAGACTTTATTTCTCACTTAAAAAAATGTACAAACTTTTCCTAATGAATTCCATATTTCCTGAAGTAAAAGTCTCGATTCTAAAGAATGTGGTGTTCCTTAAACTTTACTTAAACTTTCTTTAAGTATGTTAAAGTCATTTCATGGGTTAATACTTGGTGTTGAAGTCAGTCTAGAAATGTCAGCTGACCTCATTTTGTGTCTTCTGGAAGCTGTTTTTGGTGCAGAAGGCAGATTGCTATTGCCACCATATCCAGGCATTTCTTTCTACAGGAAAGGTCATCATTCTGTCTTTGGGTAGATCGGACCTCTGTGAATGCAGCGGGATCTGACCGCTGTGGTTCTGAAGACCTGAGGCTCAGTACAAACCGACAACAGTCATGTTGGACGTTGAAGGACTTCTTCACTTCTCACACTGGCTGCAAGCGTTCAAAGCCTTTGACAGAGTTTGGGTAGCCCGCTTTCACATGGTAGGGGTGTGGCCTTCCAATATGCACACGCCTGAATGACCAGAGCAGTTGCCATAGAAACGGTGACTCTGACCAGCTCGGACCAATCACTGCTCACTGATGGCGCATGGCAGCATCCGTTTGGTGTTCCAGGTATCTTCAGAGCAGGTGTGGTCCTCAGTCTTCTGGAGTTGACCTGAGCCTTTACGTTTAAAGGTGTTGATTCACAGATGTCATTTCTGAGCAACGGCTGATTATCTCGGATATTTTTGTAAAAATAAATGCATAGTATCCTGTTTGTAATTGGATAGATGATGTACTTCTTTTAAAAATAGCTTTATTTTCTATCAAATAATAGCACATTGAAAGAGCTGTACACATTTTACAAACTCCACATTTTCATAATAAATGTTATTGTCTTTCACTTCAAAAAACTATTTATTTGTAATAATGTTAAACGCCTTTGTGTTTGACTGTTTCCCAACAACTTTGAGTTTTTTTCTCTCCGTTTTTATCTTTTGTGGCCAGCTGGTTGGACTGACTTCAACTCTGTTAAGCTCTAAAAATGAAACCTAAATCTACTTTAAAGGAAGACTCTAAATCCAGTAGTCCATGAAGGACATCTTTAATGAAAAAAATCATCTGTTAAAGCTCAAAAAATAGAATACTTTACTGATAAATACACAAAATGAACTACAATTTACACACATTCATCTGACAATGTTTAACCCGCCTGTCACAGTTCGCCCCATGGCGGCGAAGGCGATCAGGCATGAGGGAGACTTCTCTGCTCAGGAGTTTGGTGAACCAGAATGCTCGGCTCTATGGATGGAAGCTGACCGGCCGGATCTTCATCTCCACTTTCTTCAGGGAGTAGTTGGGGCCGTGCCAGGCGTACCAAGTGATCCCATCTGTTGTCTTCGTGTGCTCGCCGTAGCGGTAAAACATACCGTTCAGGTTGGAGTCGGTGCAGCAGTTGTACCAGTAACCACCTGGAAATGGGGAGAGAGGTGGACTACCAACTTGGAACTCATTTGCTTGATTTCAAATATTTGGGCGGTGCTTTGGCGGCGGCTTACCTTTGCGCAGGGCTGCACAGTCATCCACACATTTGTCGTTGTCCCTGTTGAGGGTGCTGAAGTTGGTGTTGTTGTGGTAGCGCAAGGAGTCTCCAGCATTTCCACTGTAGTTGGCAATGAAGAGCTTGTAGCTGTTGATCTCATTGGCTATGTTGAAGAGGCCGTACTCAGCATAGCGCTTCTGCCCCTCCCAGTCCTGCAGGAAGACATTTAAAGGCGTTTCATAGACCCTGACAGTACGGTCTGTGAGGATGCCACCTATATCAACAATGTCCTTAAAATGAATGCGTGTGTTTATGGCTCTAGCTCTCACCTGCATCTCGATCCTGAGCACCGTGGGCTGCCTCGTCAGCCGCACGATGTGGTCATTGCCGAGCCAGAAGTCTCCTCGAACGGATCCAAACCCATTTTTGTACTGCTTCCAGTCTCGGTTGAAGGACAAGAGTCCGATGTGGCGCCGCTGGATCAGCGTCCAGCCTCCCCCGTTGGTCTCCATGTCACAGAAGACCTGCAGTAACAGAATGCTTAACTCAAAGGGAAACAGGATGCTGCTAGATGAGGCAAAGCTTTCCACGCCTCACCAAACCGGCTGACTTACGCTGAGCTCCGGCGTGCCCAGGAACTCGTCTCTACGCAGCCTGTACTCCCCAGAGATCTTGTAGTTCTTGCTGAAGAGTGATGCACAGTCATATATGGCATCTGGGGAAAAATGTACATGAATATTGTTTTTTTTTTTTTTCCAAAACCCATAGCAGTTTTATGAGTAGTTTCTGTGGATGTGTCTGCTGTAAAACGCTCCTTTATGAACGTCTGATTCTCTTTGCAGATGTAAACTTGACATTTTAAGCTCCTGTGAAAAACATCTCAACAGAACCCGGCAAGTTTAAGTTTTCATGTCTTTACTGCAGTCACCGGCTGGAAACCCCATCAGCAGCTTTGTGAGGTCACGACGGGTCACTAAATTCAAAACGGGTTGTGGAAATGGGCCTCCTCCTTTAACCTTTGACCTGCTTCCTGTCCTCTCCATCTGTGATCTAGTGACGTTGAAAAAGTTCTCAGGACCTTCATGATAAACGCAGGTTTCTTAAAGCCTCGCGGTTGAGCTGTAAGTGGTTTAGTCCCTGCAGCAGCTAGCACTGGTGATCGGGGCTGAGCAGCAGAGAAAAGGCTTTGGTGGAGTGTGTTATGGGCGGGACTCTGTGGCTGTTTCTCACAGCCTTCACGCAGCTCCTTTTGCAGGCTGTAATCAGTCGTCTCCATGGCTGACACGTCCACTGAGCTAGTCTGAATGTGGATGAAATAAACTAGAAATACAGTGATGGAGGTTTTCACTTGCAGGCTGAAGTTTGTTCAGCAAAGAGTAGAGACTGATCCAATCTCCAGTGTTTGGATGCTTGAATTGATGATAAAATGAGGATTGAAGCAGCCAAACCGACCCCATGATCTTTTAGAATGTTTCAAACACGACCATATGTGATTGCGGTAAAAATACAGTTTTTCCAGCTGCTCATACTCACCTGAGGAGGTCTGGGTGACGGACTGCAGAGTCTGCAGCTGCATGATCTCCACGCGGTTGTTGATCTCCGAGTACCGGCTCTCCGCCTCCGTGACCCGGGCTTCCTGCTGCCGGTTCTGCTGGTCCAGCTCCATTATTTGTCTCACCACGTTCATCAGGTCTGTCTCCTGCTTGCGGCTCAGCTCTTCCAGGATGCTGGTGAGATTGGCCACCTGGACTTTGAGCGAGCGCACATCCTCGCAGCACTGAGCTTTGGGAGGCTTGGGAGGTGTCAGTTTCTTCCTGGGACTCTGGGCCTGAGTGTATGCTAACAGGAGCAGAGCTACCCCCAAAACCACAATGCTTACATTTCTTTGAGTCATCTTAGCCCTAGTTTAGAGTCGTTTTTGAACTTTAGCTTTTAGTCTGTCTATCTATCCAAGTCTAGAAGGAAGCACAAGTGCCGGTCAGCTGGTGCGAAGTTCTCCTTTTGACAAGCCAAGCTCTGTCCTGGTTCTCTGAGAAGTCCTCCTCCATCTGAGGGTCTTAAGTATTCTGCGTGTGGCACCTCCCCCTTCTCCCTGGTGTGCCCTGTTCTTGGTGCTGACCCTCTCCAATCGTGTGGGCGGAGAGCATTTTTCCATTTTCCCCTAAGTACGTCATCCTTAATCTGACATGTGCTCGCTGAGGAAAGGTCGAGGCCACGCCTCCCTCTGCTCTGTCAGGTGTTCAACGTTTCCAGGCAGTCATGATTTTGTTGTTACTGCCTGAAAGAGCAGCATAAGGATTCAGAAGGCCGGCCCTCTGAACGTTCATATGAAGTTCTGAAGGAACCTGCTCTTAAAAATCTCAGCAGAACAGCTGCTGGTAGTTTCCTGGTCTCCTGCCTCACTTAAGCCATCACGTTAATGACAGATTTGGCTTTTGTCCTCGGGGCGAACCCACTCCTCCTGTAACCTCGTTTCTTGTTAGAAAAAGTGTAAAGTCCCCCCTAACTGCAGGTTGTGTGTTGGGTTATTGCTACCCTCTCTGGCAGATGTTCAGGTGTTTTCCACTTCGCGAGTCGCTCTGAAACGTCCAAACACGGGAAACACCACAAGACAGAAAATGCAAACATTTTTCTGCTGACCGTTAGAACAACAAGCGACAGCTTCTCTGAAGTCCTGTGTTTGGCAGGTTCATCATCTCTGAGTTTACTGAGAGGGAAGAATTAAATCAAAGACTAAAGTGCCTGATTATATCCTTCTACATTCTAATTTTAATATATCCTTGCTTTATTTGTCTGCAGCAAAGAGTTGTATACCTGAATGAAATGGTGAATGACAGCACTTTTCTACCTCGTTTTAAGGGGCAAAGCGCTTCACAGTATGTTACTCATAAACACTCACACTGGAAGTGTAAGAAAGTCAAAGCTTTCCTCTGATCGAGGGTATAAAAAATTCTCTAATTTTGTGTTGAAAAATTTTCTCCCATCATTGACGTACAAAATGTGGGCTTACTGTATGCTATCTAGCAGATACATGCACGCACATCGACACTAACCCAGGAGTGTCAAACTCAACCACACTGGGGGCCAAAATCCAAAACACACCTTAGGTCGCAGGCCGAACAGGATAAACATTTATTGAACACACTAAAACTACATCTTCAAAACTTTAAAACTGTAACTTATAAACTTAATTATAAATAAAAACAGGCAGGAATATTAAACCAAAATAAATCAACTTGAATCTTAAATAACCTTCAGTATTTTACTCTCCGTAAAAAATATTTTTTCAAAATTTGTCAGAAATAAAATGATCTGGAGGGCCGGATAGAATTAACCGGGGGGGCTGATCCGGCCCCCGGGCCTTGACTTTGACTCATGTGCTCAAACTGATCTGTGGGCTGTTGAGCTGTTTCTGTTTTAAGACCCACTTTGAGGAAAATGTTGTTTTTGCCGTTTTAACATGTTCATGTGGCATTTTTCTGAAGATGGAGGACATATTTGAAGGAAGCGAAGCTTAAAGCTGAATTCTTGAGTATTTTAATTCTAATCTTTGTGAATCTGGAGCAGACGAAAAATGCAGTTTCAAAAAGATAAAGTTTAATCATAATAAAAGACCTCTGAGAACGCTTTGGAAATAAATCAGAAGATGATCGTCGTCATCAGCTTTATTTATGAAGCGCTTTAACACAATTTGAAGCGGGACTTGAAGCTTGAATGTAGTTACTGAAAACTACTTTCCATTGAAAGCAGTGTGGGTGTTTCCTAGCTACGGATAGGATGTTAAAACCAAAGACAAAGGAAAATCTTTAAGCTCTTATCTGGTGTAAAATTACATAATCACAAGCCACCGGAATGGCTTTGTTTGTGGAAAAAGCTCTGGTTCTCCCTGTTTCTCCAAATGTTTGGCAGATGTTCTCTTGTTCTCACTTGGTCAGATAAACAAATGAGGAAAAGCTTAAGTTCTGCATTCATATTCATCATCTCTGCATCATGGAAGCTGCAGGCCTTGAAAACAGTGAAAACGACTTTTTTAAAATCTCAAACAATTACGTAACAGACTGTCGTTCATGGCTTTGATTTGCCAGATTTGGCAGGAATTCTTTGGATGCACAGGCCTTCTTTTGTCTTTTCTGGACACTTTCTCCAATTGCTTAGCACTTCACCATTTCTTTGTATTCTTAGCAGAGTTTTTCTGCAGTCCTCTTTAAATGTTCCCATGTGTTTTTGCTTTCCCGTATTTGTTTGATTTGTAAGACACACATGGGAGCAACAAGCCATTTGTCTTTTTTCTATGAGCACAAGATGCTGGGCTGCCTTCTTGCTCATTTGGAGCAGACTCTAATATGTTTCACTCTGATAAAATCATAGACTCCATCTGTTTATGACTTCACCCATGTCAGTGGAAAGCAGCCTCACCAAACATCAGTTCATTGAACACACCGCTGAAGTGAAACTCACAAAGAGCCTCACCTCTGTTGGTCTTGTTTACCCCACAACCATCCCGAGTCTCAGAATGAGCATCCCTCGCTCATTTATAGTTATGATTATTTACAGAGAGCTCTAACAAAACAAGAAAACTATTGCATGAAAAAAAGTTTTTAGTCTTTGAACAGTTTCCTAAACCAAACTATTTGAATTCATTTTCTTCTGTGAAGTTTTATTTCTTTCATCTAGAATGTGCCATTGTAGATTCAGAGGATTCAGGAAGTTATTCACCAAAAACTCAGGCTAAAGAGGGTTTGACCTTTAAATGTTTGGTAACCCGTATAAATGCAGTCTTGACTGAATCCCCTGCTTTGCATTAGATCGTCCTCCTTTTTCATGTTAGCTCGGCTCCAGATCAAAGGAAAGGTCGTGTTTTTTACACCTGCGTTTCAAAAACCTACTTTTGGGTGAATGTAACATCTATCACTCGTTAACCTTTCCCCACATTCTACTTTGGGGCCTTAATGTGTGCAAGTCTGTTTTGGAAAACAGGATAATTGGATCCTCTGGTTCTGCGGGAGCTTTAACTGCCATCTGCGTCATGCCGCTTCTTTTCCGAGGCATCCTCTGGTCTGGCCCGCCGCTGCTGCACAAATGGGAAGTTGCCTCTTGTTTAATGCTTCAGCATCACACTGTTTTTCCCAGAAACGGCTTCTTTAAATACTTTCTACCCAATAAGGCGCCTGCACCCGCCTCTTCTCTTTACATCAGAGGTGTGCACTCCCGTGGTTAAATGATCCTCTCAGAAAGCTGACGTACTTCATTGAACACATTCTTTCCTTTTCCTGAAGGACATCTTTTCCCCAGGGGAACAGCCCCCCCCGCGCTGTGCTAATGGGAGTGCCCATCGATCTCTGATAAATGCCAAAACAGAGGTGTTCTGTGTCTGCAGGTGTTTTTATATCCTTAAAATATGACAGACAAAAGGAGCAGAAGTCAGTGTTTTAAATTAATGTAGATATTAATAAAGGGACAACCAGAAAGTTACAAACCATCTAATCCATCCTCCCTGGCTTCTCAAATGCTTCTTTATCAGCTGGAGAGTTTCATCTCCTTTATGATTTGTGACAACTAAACTGCTGTCATTTCTGTTGGTGCTGCCATTCAGTCCTTTGAGTATTTTAGTTCAATGTAATGAGCAATGTTCTCTCAGCAAAAGTATTGCTGTGATTTACAGACAGAACTTACTGGATTTAACTCTCACATAAACATGTGCTTGAATTAATTAGTGGAAATGAAGCAGCTCAACCTGCAGAGTATTAACCATAAGAAGGTGAGTTTACAGTTTTTTTTAATCTTTTACATCTAAAGCAAACTTTTGAGCTGCTGTTTAGATTAAAATAGTTTAGGTCTTCCAGCAGCGAGGTCACGTGTCAGCTCCAAGTAAACTGTTCCATATTTTTCCGTAATGAGGGAGGCGGTATGCACCGCTGCATCCCCCAGCTCAGAGGGCTGCAGACTCGCTTCCCTGGAAGGCTTAAAGAGGTCTGGAGGCTGCAGCAGCGATGGAGGCCAGTGGTGTCTGGTGTCAGCAGGCGGTGTGGGAACACCGTCCTCAAGTCCTGAAGGATGAATGAATGAAGCTTTGTCGGAATCAACGGTCAACAATGCCATGAAATGCTTAGGATGAGAAGAACCCTTTGAGTCTCCATTGATAATCAATAGAAACTTGTAGGATGCAAAGAAGTAAATGTAGAAAATAGTAAGTTTAAAATATAGGAAGGGTTAGATTACAAGATGCAGGTAGAATAAATAAAAAGGTTGAGTCTGGGGCATTGTATTGCACATGTCCAGCCCTAATCGTTGAATGTTCTGACAGCTTGGGGACAGTAACCGGCTCTGAGTTTTTGGTGTGTTCCTGCAGACTTCTCTATCAACTGCAGACAGTAGTTGACAGGAAAGACCTTTTAGCTGGTTGAGAGTGGTCTTTGGTGATGCTGTGGGCCTTACACAGACTGCTGCAGTAAATGTCCTGAATGAGGGGAAGGCTGCTGCCTGTAGTGTCCTCTGCCGCTCACACCACCTTCTGGCTCTGAGAGGTGCAGGTTCCATACTAAACCTTACCGGTGCTCCTTTAGACATTTCTGATTATGTCAGTGTTCAGAGCTAATTTTCTCTGGAAGTAGAGTCTTTCTCTGGCTTTTTTGTTACCAACCGTGTCTGTGTGAAGAGTAGGGCTGCCACGATTCGTCGACTAATCGATGACTGATCGAATAGTCGTTGACTAATTTAATAGTCGATTAGTCGCTATTTTATATTATTTGGAGTCAGAGTGTAGTAAAGTTGAAAGTTATAATGGCATCATGCTAGCTTTATGGACTATTTTGGCATTTATTAAAGTTTTTTAGGCTATTTTGGAGTTTAGCTAATATTTCAGCTACAGACTAACTGTTTTGGCTAATTTTACATTTTTTCAAATTTTTTAAGCTAATTTGGAGCTTAGCTAATATTTGAGATGCATGCTAGCTACTTTAGTTAATTTAGGCTTTTTTTGTTTTTTGGGTTAATTTGGCTTTTAACTAATATTTTAGCTGGCTATCTGCTTCAGTGTTTTCAGCTATCAATT
>NC_050518.1:26022521-26024274 GCF_002922805.2 Oryzias melastigma | reverse complement strand
TGCACTGTCGTGGGTCAGTTTGTTTCGAATGTTTCTAAAAACAGACAAGCTGTATTTTATTGTATTTGACACTTTTTTAACATGTTTTATAAAACTAAAATTTGTATCAAGAATAACTCCTAAGTATTTAAATTCATCTACCGTTTTAATTTGACTTTTATTTATGTATATACATGGAAAGGCAGACTTCTGTTTTTTTGTTTTAGTAAAATACATTGCCACTGTTTTGTTAAGATTCAATGTGAGAGAAGCAGACTGTAGCCAGAGTGATATGTTTTCCAATGCATTGGTTAGTTTTTTTGCAACACTGGCCGCATCACTCCCATGTACATAAACAACGGTATCATCTGCGTTGTAGTTAGTTTAAAGCTAATGATGGTTAAGATGTGTGCTTTACATCCACTTTGTACATGACCCGATTAGTCGACTAACTGTAAAAAAAATAATTAGCGATTAGTCAACTATTAAAATAACTGTTTGTGGCAGCACTAGTGAAGAGTCCAGGATAAACCCTCAGAGACATGTACACTGAGGAACTTGAACCTGCCGACCTGCTTCACCTCTGCGTTGTTGACGAGTCTCCTGAAGTCCACGATCATCTTCTTAGTGTTGCTGACATTAAGAGAGAGGCTTTTTTACTGACACCAGCTGATCACTGATGTCACCTCTCATAGTTGTAGGAGATAAGGCCTTAGGAGGATGGTGTCATCAGCAACCTTTAGGATGATGTTGGAGTTGGGCCTGTAAAAACAGTCATAGGTGAATAGAGGCCACAGGGGTGCGCTGAGGACACACCCCTGGGGTGTGCCAGTATTGTAGACAATTTTGAAGGAGAGGGGACTTGAGATTCTCACCATCTGTAGGTTTGTTGGTGCGGAAGTCCCATATCCAGTTTCAGGTGGACTTTTCCAATCTCTAGATGGAAGCTGGGATGGAGACCTACCTTCATAGAATTATGTAATTGAAGCTTAATTTTCTTTTTTTTTTCTCTAACTTGTCCTGTCCGACAGCTGAGCCAACAGATGTGGGCTGAGAGCTTCTTGTGTTGGGCAGATTTTACTGTCACAACAGGGATTTATTGAGTATAAACCCCTGTTGTATTTAATGCTAAACTTTATTTATATTGATTGTTTTATTTTATTTATTTATTTATTTATTTTTCTTTGTTGTTGGACAGGACGGAAAAAATGAAGAGGGTGGGGGGGTGGGTGAGAAGAGGATGGCAACAGAGGAAAGCAACATCATAAAACAACCAGGACTAAGTGATAAACTAGAATGAGCTTAATTTTCTGACAGGAGATGTATCCTTCATATCATGACACAAAAACCAGCTGAACCGTTTACAAATAAAACATCCTTATTTTATGAAAGTTTTTCTAGTAATAATGTATGTCAAATGTAACATTTCTAATTAAATGTAACAAAAGTTTGTTTAAGTCTAGAAATCTGTTGTTCAAGTGATGGACCTTAGAATCTTTGTTCACTCCATTTCCAGAGGTCACTTCATCAGTGTGATCTGTTGAACCAGATGAGAACTGAAGCGGTCACAGATCCTCTGTGCTTCAGGACTGCAGATTTGCTCTGTGTCCTGACCTGAATTCGCTGTTTTATGGTAGTGTGGTGTAAATGGAGCCACTGACGCCTCCATGCTTCTGGCTTCCTCAGGAAAAGAGAAAATATACACTGCTCACAAAAATTAAAGGAACACTTTTTTTACTGGGCCTGTCATGAATTGAATTAAACCTGTCTGATA
>NC_050518.1:26000864-26020103 GCF_002922805.2 Oryzias melastigma | reverse complement strand
ACGCGTTTTTAACGCGACAAATCTGACAGCCCTAGTATAGATATCACACTTCATATTGAAATTTGATGTATCTAAGGTGTTTCTTTTAAGTGCTCCTTTAATCTTTGTGAGCAGTATATTAAAGTTACAAGAAAATATGGGTTCTACCATTTTTAAATTAAGATTTTGTTCATATGCACACCATTTGGATAAAATAGTGAATGCTTTCCGTCGTCCATCTTTTTTTTGTGGCATTCCAAAGCACTAATTTTGCAGACGCACTCTGACAAACAATCAACTTTACATCATATTTTAAAAAAAAGCGGTGATTTTTCAAAGCTGTTTGAGGTTTAACCTACTCAATCAGAAACACTTTAGAGAACCTATGAAGAGAGAGCAGCGAGCAGACACATGGATCTGCTGTTTAACTGTCTGCTAATGGAAACTTCTCATCAGTCACACAGCAGAACCTCTGGATTTATGTCCAGGTGCTGTCAAAGTGGTGCTGAAGTTCAGGACATAAAAGAGGTAACTCTAGTCATGTTTTTAGTGAGTCACCACGCAGCCTCAAAGTCAAACAGATTAATTTCAAACTAAAATACAAGAACCAGCGACTGAAAAGGTCGTCTACTTTGGGTTTTTCCTCAGTGGAACTGAGGACCAACAAAAGACACAATGAAGCAAGTAAGTGTAGGAAAATGAGAGGTTTGTGTCAAAACGTTTTCATTTTCGCTCTCAGCATCTGGATGTGCTTAGCCTGCGCCGCTGTGAGCTGGTAGCCACATGTCTGAGGTGGAAGGACAGTGAAACCTCCCGTGTCTGCAGCAGAGCCTCCTGTTCCGATAAAACCACATCTGGGAGATGGAAACCTTTCATTTCTGCTCATGTGATGTTTGAGAGTTGATTAGCTCACATTAGAGAGTCGTTCAAAGGCATAATTTAAGTGATCAAGCATACACACATACCATTGTCAGATCAACAGTGTTATTCATAATAGTCGGGAGTTGTGTATGTTGGCCTTTGGGGATAGTTATTTAATTGGGTTCGGCATTGGTGCACGGCACGCTAGCATGCTCTGTAAAAGTTTTGAGCTCATTTTCTTCATCAAAAGCTTTTGATGTTTTTTTCTTCTTCAGCTCTATCATGCCCGACGTTTTCTTTGTTTCTTCATCTTCAAACACCTCCGTATGCCGTTTGGATTCGCTCTGAAACTGCTGGAGGACGGTCGATAGATAGATTTACTGAAGGTAGCAACAAGAATGAGACTCTTAAGCATGATCTTCCCCTTTTTTTCTCTGAATTGTGTTATTCTGCATGTGTGTGAAATTTTATGAAGATTGCTCAAACAAGAGTTTGTTTCCAATGTTGGTAGAAAATGTGATAAATTGACACATTTTACACTTTGCAACAAAATAGTCAGGTTGTGTGGCCATCCCATAATAACTTAAACCCTCCTTTGGATATCCCTGACACGTGTGTTTTGGTTCAGTAATGGATCTTGAAGTACTTTTTAAAGCCCCATAAGAGATTTTGGCCCCATTCATTTTTTTAACAGTGATCTCATCATTTTTGGGGGGGTGGAGGGTCGTTTACAATGCCCAAAATTTATCTTCAAATTTTGATGAGTCTTTGAGTATGTGGGGGGTGTGTGTCATATTTTCAGTCAAAAGCGCCTTAAGAAAGAAGAACTGTGAGAACCATCCGGTGCTTCTGTCCAGGACAGCTGCCGCACAGAATCAGACACCGGCCAAACCTGGAGGTTACACTACCGACTTGAAGGTGCAGTGTCTCAGTCTGCAGCGGATGCACATAGGAGGACGGCCTCCGACGGTTCTTGGTTTCAGCCCAGATGCTGCAGCTGAAGTTAGTATGTTCCTGTTTAAGTCTCAGACGCCAGCTTTGGTGAATCTCTTCAATTATGTCTTTAACCCGTCCGGGTGCAGAGCAGGTCCCTCAGTTTTGGCGTTTTGGAGATTTCTGGTATATTTTCTGAAAGCTCTTTTTTTTATCAGCTTCTCCTGCTGCCTTCAGGAACCTCGGTGCATACTGGCGCTCCTCCAGCTCCAATTTTTACAGATGCATTGGCAGCAGACGCTCACAACCTTCTCATTTAAAGGAATCTAACAGACTTGTGGCTCACGGGTTATCCAGATGGGATCGCTGGATGGATGATAGTAAAGCTGACACCAATGTGAATTATGACGCCTTAACAAACATGTTTAAAGCCATCATTGTTAAAGAAACGCTTTAATGATGAACACTGCCACAGGAAGTTCAAAGGTTTCTTGTTTCTGTTGAGTCATCTTTCTAGTCTGGAGGTGCATGTGAGGAAACCAAAGATACCCCTGCTATTGCCAGCATCTCCTTTCAAGTGATGAAAGATAAACAGTTTATGTCCAATCAAAATTTAGTTGAGCTCTCCTGTTCAAATGAATATTTATTGGACTGAAGTGGTAAAACTGTATTATTATTGAGGGTCGCTTATTGGGTTAGGGTCTGTATTTTTTCACAATTGGTATATTATTATCATTTTTCTTCATTTTTCTTTAGCTTTGAGGCATCAGTCTGGTCTCTCTGTTGGCACGGCCACATTAACGTCACATCACAGCAACTATGTTTAAAACAAAAGTTAAGAAGATCACAATACAGGTGGAATTTGATCCATTTGCTCCCAAGTTTGCTTCTTTAAGCAATGATCAAACTATATCATCGTTATGTTTAGTGGATTCATTGGGTCCTGTGTGTGTACTGCATGCCAAAGTGAAAATATATAAACAACTATAATGTTAAGCGGATAGCATCGTGTTCTTTTAGCTATTTCTAATGAATTTAGGAAAAATAAATGTAAAATATGAAACCATCATCAAATTTGATCATAATTTTGTATTTTTTTTTATTTTTACCTTTTTCTTTGTTTTTAGTGTTTAAATTGGGTGAAATAAACCAAAATCAATCAATTGATTATTGAATAAATCATTCGCTACACTTACATTAAAAATTGAAGCATTTCCTCTGAAGTTATTAAAATGAAATAAAATAAGTTTCCAGCAGCTCACTTAACCCTTTGACTGCCTGCTCAGCTCTAGAGCGCATGTAGAAAACACATGAAAACATTGATTGTGTGCATTTCTCCCCCTAAGTGGTAAGCTGCAGAAAAACTTTTAACCCTTCCGCTCTCTTTGGGGTCCAGATGACTCCACCCACATATTGATATGTGATTCCTTCAATGACAAATGTGGACAAAGGTGGACAGGATTTTATGTCTGCCATGAACATTAGTGAAACTCAAAAATCAAAGATAAAAAAAAGTTTAGTGCACTGTCTTGTGGGGTCCAGATGACCCCACTTTTAATGTAAACAAACTAAGGAGAGCGGAAGGGTTACATAGATTCTGTCATGGGTGGGAAGTTGAAAGGATAAAATACTTTAGTATTTGTCATAAAGGGAGGAAAACAGATTTTATGGCATGAAATTGCCTTTAACTAAAAATAAAGACAATTAGGATTTTTACATAAAGACATACACAGAACTGTGCAGGAAACCATGTTTTTGAAATAAAGTTGAGATGAAGATTGAAGCTGATCAAAGGAGCTGTGGGGCTCATTTTGTCCTGAACAGGCCCGTAATCATTAGGGGTGTAAGAAAATATTGATTCGGTGAAAATCACGATACTTCATTTGTATCAATTTAAAATGCTGACATGGCAATATTTAATTATTTATAAGCAGACATATTTCAGTGTCTTATTTTTGTTTTCCTCTTGAACCTCCGACTGCTAGTTGGGAGCACACCGAGCCTCTTTCAGCAGCACTAGACCGTACCAGAACTAAATCTGGTCTCGCCGGAACCAGCTTCTGATAGAAGCAAACCCGATATGAACTGTGAGCCTCACAGCTGTTGTTGTTACATAGTGAAATGAGACATTTACATCTCACTTTGACTGAGGTTGAGTACTGAACTGAATAGCTGTGCCAAGTTGGTACTGGTACCACATAAAAATGCAGATTTTGGTGCTTCGTGACTCATGGAAGAACAACTGAGACCAGATGTGCATTGCGCAGTCTCGCACTGTGCGCACCCTGCTGGGCGTCAGTCAAAATGCTGAAAGCAAAGCAAGTAAAAAACGTTTTGCTGAACTTCACAGAGAAAGATTCTAGTTCAGCTACCTGATTTTATAACTGTTCTGATTATTTTGTTATCAGAAACATGGCTGTTTCATACCTGACATGTTTTGACAGAGACCTTCCAGCTTAATCACAGTCGTCCTAATTGTATTTCTTTCTTCTTTGCTGAACGCTATTTTGTTGTAAAAATCAAACAATGTTAAAACAATATTTCTTAAAGTAACTAAAGAAAAGCTCCACGTGCTTGCTTGGCCAAAAGCAAGGTGTTTATGAGATACTGTTGCACTTCTTATTGCTCTGGTTATTAAATAAAATCTGTTTTAAAATGATCTATGTAAGTGATATATTTATATTCAGATAAAGTTTTTTCTAAGCCTCAATAAAAAAGGGAAAACATTGTCTTTGGTAATGTTTTGGGACATCGCAATATGCCCTGTATCATGCCATGTGTATCGCGATACATATTGCATCACCTAACTATTACTAATACACACCCCTAGTAATACTTTCTTAGGGCGATGGGAAAGGGTGGTGGGTACTCCTGTGATGAAAGGTTTCCTGAGTCTGTCCGTGCTGCAGCACAGCAGGGCGGTCCGGATGCTGGGACCAATCTTCGGTTTACCTTCAGTTGGGTGGGAGTGGGGGGTATTCGCATCCTTCAAAATCACCAACAGTTTTTTTCCTTTCTTTAAAGTGTTTTACATCAATAAAAGGACAAGCTTTTGCTTTGGACAACTGTGCTCTGTTTTACGTGTTAAACTGTGTTGTTTTTACAGCATCAACAATAAGCTGCAGCAGCCAGAGGCGGCGTCCGGAGTGCTGGACTACGCCATGAAGCATTTTGGGGAGCTGGTGAGCGCCGTTTTTCCTCCTTTTCCCTCCTTTTCCCTCCAACCATAAACATAACTTTTTTCTAGATTTCAATCAAACTCTTGGAGCCGAAAACCTCTTTAGAAACGCAGTCTGCCACCAGGGCTCGAGCTTGGCTGGACCTCGCTGCCGTCTGCGGTCGCCTCAGAACCACTTTGTTCCCGTCTTAACGGCATTTCGGGTCCCAGGGTCATTTTTATATGACGGTTCAGTAATAAAGACTGGCTGGTAAAGCCTCCAGTAGAGTGTAATACTAATGTAACAGGAAATTCTTTCCAGTACAAAGTATACTAACACACAGACACCTCGGGGTGTCTTTGGTTATGCAGCATTTTCTCATGTCTGACTGGGGGGTCAAGGGCGGCTAAAAGAGAGTTTTGGTCAAACTGGCAGGATTTTTCTGTTTAGCAGTTTTGATTGACTCCATGTTTATCTTTGTCTGCTGGGTCGTTTCTGTGATTCTAATGGATCCTGCCAACAAATATATTCCACAGGTCTCTTTTAATGATGATTGCAGTTCCTTTAAGGTACCGTTGAGATTTTAACTCCTTTTGGCTGACTGCATGTTACAAAGCAAACACATTCAGCCAAATAATATATTCAGTGTTTCTGTCTTAATAAAAATAATGATGCTTTTTTTAAGGTCACAGTGAGTTTTCTTGTTCTTTTGGGAGGTCTGCACGCAGACATCTGATCAGAAATCCCTTGTTTATAAACCAGTTATTCAGGAAAATTCCACCTTTTGCAGAGAAAGGAACATCTGCTGCAGAAGCGTAAGCTCTATGTGTGAGCCTGAGCCCGCTGTGTGGGAGGGGTCAAGTTACCAGCGGCATGATTGTCTTTTTTAAGATGTGACTGAAAACATTTGTTTACATCTGACTCCATCTTTCTTTGTTTTCTCTATGAGTTTTTTGTTCTTTCATCAAAACGTGTGACTGCTGTGATTCGCCCCATGCATGTGTGCCCTTCTTAAAGTTTGCTACTTTCATTTGGACAATCTGATTTCATTCATGGTTTTTATTCTTCTCACACAAAAATGCTTTTGGTGCTGTAGCTGCCTAATGTTTCTGTAAAGTTTAAAGGTTTTTATGTTTTTAAGGCATATTTTGTCCAGGGATGGCTGTTGTTACAGATTTTAGCAATACGATCCGTTATTCTTATCAATACTTTTCTGTGTGTAAACAGGGAGGGAGAGGACAAATAACAAAGTCTGTACATAAGAACTAGGGCTGGGAATCAATTTAACTAATTAATCGCAAATCTGGAAAAAAATGAATCGCCATTACTTGTGATTATTATAATTATACTTTTTGTCACAGTATTTGCCGATCTCTTATCTGCAAATGATCACAATATGTGGGGGGGGGGTTACCAAAACTGGTCATTCATGCGATTACGGAGATTACTGGTTAAATTAGTAACAGATCAAAAACCATTCCTTACTCAACAAGAGACAAAATAACCTTCCTGACATTATTTATTCATTATTAGAAATGATTCAAATAACTGCAGATATTTTCTCTCTGTTCTACCGCTGCAGCTGTGTTGCTTTTCTTGCAGAAAATGTTCTCCTATAGTCGGCATTCGCTTGAAGGAACTTATCAATTTCCACCGCCGGAAGTACAAAACTCAGGTGGTTGTTCCCGTTGCCATGGTGAATCATGCTGTCTTTGCTCCATTGATCAGGGCTTTTAATGGTCGCGACGCTCACACCTGGTTCTGATTCAAACAACTTCAAGTTGATTGAATCAAACATTTTCAGCTGTTCTGAAACCGAAAACCCTGAGTTTGAGGATTTAGAGTCCAGTGACTCTAAGTTCAGGTTCGAACTCTAAATTTGTTGAACCTGCTTCTTGAAACGGGCCCCTGGTCACTTACAAATAAAAATAAATATTCAATCAGTTTTAAGTTCTTTATTCTTGCTATTTTTTTTTCGGTTTAGATCACTTTTCACAAAAAGTGGACTATTTGATCCATGGTCTGGTGCGTTGTCATGGCAACAGGATGAGGCGTTTGTGAGCCGGTACTGCAGCGGCAAAGTAAAGCGATATGAATGCTGATCGCCATGACAGGTTCAATAAAGCATCTGTTCAAAGAGAAAGTTCACCTCTTACTGCTTGTGTTAGCCCAGAAGATGAAGGAAAGTGCAGAGAATGTCAAACAGGAAGAGTGTAAATAAAAATGCACAAAGTAGTATTTTAATTCATTTCACATTGTATGTCAGGTAATTTATTATTATTGAGACTCAATATTCAGCCTGTTTTTTACGGTCTGTCCGCACATATTTATTTCCTGTTCCTTTAGATTCAGATTCCCTGCATGTATCTTTAATAAACCCGTGTGTACCGCTAGCATACACGCCTGTTGAAACGGTCAAAGGCTGCACACCTCTCTGCTAGAATCTGATGGATTTGGTGTGTTTGGACAGGTTACACACACACACAGGAGCAGGAAAAGCACTGATGAAAAGGGGAGAGACGGGCTGTTTCTTAAAGCCATGATGATGCATGTTCGTGCCGTGTCTGCACTGTTGCTACAAAGCTGCACTGATGGACAATACCATTACGGCTGAAATGATCAGTCCACGGAAAACTGATGACATCAATATCACATCCCTAATGTAGTCTTTTTATTATATCTTTAACGTGATAAGATATTTGTCAGTTTCTGCATCTTCTATTTAAGACATACAGTCACTTCATTTATTTTTATTCATACATCTTTACCTACAGGCTGAACAGAAAACCTTCATGTAAACGCACCTAATGCATGATTTCAAATTTTCACAATGACTTGAATCATTGGCATGTGTGCATCAGTGAGAAAGTCGACGTGAAGACGTGGAGAGATCAAAAACAACAACACGTAAACCTGGTAAACTTCTGTCAAACACGTTCCTGCATAATAATTCAAACAGTGATCAGTGAATGAAGCAGTTTGACGTTGTGATCAGATGTTTCTGGTTACATATCTCTTAGGTTTCACTGTTTATCTTCTTCTTCCTGGTTGTGAACAGCTCTCGTGATGTAAATACACAAAGCAGCAATTGCATTTGTCTTTGTCTGTCCCTGTTAGGAAATCCAAGCCACCTGGTATGAGAAGCTTCACGAGTGGGAAGACGCTCTTTCAGCTTACGACAAGAAGATCGACATGAACAAAGAGGATCCGGAGCTCATTCTGGGCCGAATGCGCTGCTTGGAGGCCCTGGGAGAATGGTTGGTCATCAGTTGGTTCTACTGTCCTTTAGGCTTCTCTGATGATTGAGGCTTCAAATCAGAAAACAGTTTGAGCTTTATGACCAAATCAGATGCTGATGACTTATGTAACCTCCATCCATGTGTCACTGTTGTTGCGCCCGTGATTCACTTCATTAGAACGTTGAGTCATTTAGCGAAGAATGATTCCAGCTGCAGCAGAGCAGTGTCTTTGCATGTGCAGGGAATGATATAACAGTGTGTCTGGCCATGACTCACAGGAGATCAGACTTCAGCCAAATAACGTTTACTCGCTGATGTTCCACAGGTCTTCTCTGTATTGATCCAGCAAAGGAAGAACCCAATTCTTTTTTCAAGTTCTTTGGAAATGATCTCTTGACAGCCTGTGGTCACTTTTACTTTGGACACGTTTGTTCAAGGAAATCCTCCTTGATTTTCCATTCTTTCCTGGAAGTCTTGAAGCTGGCTGGGTTCTCAATCAGGCACCTGTCCATCCAGATTCACTCCACACCTGATCCAAGTCCACAAACAAAGGAGGGAGAGTCTTCTCTCTCCTGCTGGTGGGAAAAACACATTTAGATTTTTGGATTGTCCAGGTTTCATGGCAGTTAATATGAATGTAAACCTGCAGACTCTTGCAAAAGCCTTCATTTGCTGGAACGGAAATACTATAGGTACGTGTATTCATGCAGAATGATGTCAAACCAAGATGTTCATTGTTTTCTGGTTACATCAGACACTTGAAAACATATTGCCGCCCTTCATCTTTGGGTGGAGTTCATGTATGAAGTCTTTTGGATGGATCTGGATCTACAGAAGACAGGAGAGGAGGATCTGACAGCAATTCCTCACTAATTTTTAAAAGTTCAATCGTTCACCAATTAAAGTAAAAAAAAAAAATATTAACATTATTATTATTTGGAGTAAAACTGCATTTTGAGATACTTTTGCTCAAAGCCTTAATCACTTGCAAAAAATCCCCCCATGGCAGTTTTTTTTATTTAATAAAAAGATTCCCAGTAGTGTTTTAATGATTATTATTTTATTAGTTTTTAACCAAAGTCCCACAACCTAAATGTCTTAAAAAGCCATTTTGATCTGAAGTCTTTTTTCCAAAATCTCCTCTGAGGGGGCGTGGCTTTTGGAGCTCAGCAGAGTAGCTCCGCCCCTGATCCTCCCCTGTCTGATTGTGATAGCTCTGTGTCTCATTAGCGTAAATCTTCACCGCTGGTACATAAGAACATCCATCAATCTGGGTAATGTCCAGCCGTATGGTTCTGATCCGGATGTCAGCTGGACGAGGAAGTGAAGATCTTCTCTTCTCCAGAACCTGAACTAGACACTAGGAACAGATGAGGGTTTAGTGCATGTTCAGCAGAGCTGTTGATGGAAAGAAGATCATTCATTCAAACAGAGTCTGTCCAAGACAGTTTGATTGATTTAAAAGGAGAAATACTCGGAAATGCAAAAACTAAATGATTTCTTATTATATTTGTTCTCTTTCAGATGATAAATGACACACAGACATGATAAAAACTCTAAAAACAGGATTTTCATTGGAGGGGAACTTTAAATCCACAATGACTGGGAGTCAGTGCAGAGATTTCCACATGGGTGTGATAATGCTAACCTCTGACCTAAAGGAGCCTTGGTTCTGTTTTGATGCATCTAAACGTCGAGTGTTTCTCTGCAGGGGTCAACTGCACCAGCAGTGCTGTGAAGAGTGGACACTGGTCAGCGAGGAAACCCAGGCCAAGATGGCGCGTATGGCTGCTGCTGCTGCCTGGGGACTAGGTAGACCTCTCTATGCCTCATAGCCTGTTCAGGCCTTTACATTTAGGAATAAAGCTACTGTTGTTACAGACCAGCATAGTTGTGTGGAGGAGAGAAAGCCATGGATGGTTCAGAGCAATCTGTGCTTCATCTGGATCCAGTCGGAAGCAAAAAGCACAGGATCCATGATGTAACCAAATGGCAGTGATGTCTTGTCATAATAATCATAATTTTCTGTGGTGGATAAAAGCACCATCATTTTTTACTTTCCAGCCTTAAAAACTAAAGTGACACCCGACCAGCTGGTGTGTCCATTGAGGGCAGACATTTGAACTCCTTCATTTTTTTTACCACAATCCTCTCTTAATTTGGGAGTCACTTAAGGTAACTGAGAGGAGAAGATGCTGCTTGACTTCAGTTTGTTCCTCTACTCTCCTCCTCAGGACAATGGGACAGCATGGAGGAGTACACGTGTATGATTCCAAGAGACACGCATGATGGCGCCTTCTACAGAGCCGTGCTCGCCTTACATCAGGACCTTTACTCGCTGGCTCAGCAGGTGGGTCGTGTCTTTGGATAGAAAAGCCCCAAACAGCATGGCCTTACACGACGTGTTTATATCTGCAGATTAAATCTCATTAAAGACTCGTTTTGTTGGTCTTGGCTTCTAGAAGCTTCTGGAAACCCTAAGACAACATATAATGGCTTTACTTCTTCTTTTAATTATCCATCATCTGCTCTGCCGTCTTTTTTCCTTCTACCTCCTTGGTGCTGAAGCGTTATGTAAGTCTTGGAGTGGGTCACCACATTTAGCTGTAAACAAATCAAGAGGCTGCTGCCCCTCCCACCTGCGCCTCATTGGGCCGTGATGGCGGTCTGAGCCGGTTTTCCTCGTCTGTTAAAATCTGGGGTTGAAGATGAGCTCATAGTCCCTGAAGCTGGAGACATTTAAGATCAGCACCAGCGTCTCAAACACACACAAGGCTTAGCAACTGTAAACACCTGCTCGCTGGTTTAACCACAAACAGTGGAAAAGCCGTTTTTTGATGCCCCTGTTTCCGTCACAGTTTTACTCCCTATATCTTTGATCCAGCTGAAGGCAAACACTTCTGACTGATGATGAACGAAGCAGCAGAGGAGGGGGAACCGAAATGTCAACTTGAGCTAGTTTTCTGGATGTGCTCCGTAATCTTTGTGCTTCCCGGCCTCAGGGCTCTTTGAGGTTAGGAGGTTTGCTTCACTCCAGAACTCCTCGTGGTGGGTCTTTCCATCATTCCTGATCATTCAGGCGTCCTGGTGCTTCAGCGCTGAATGAGTCTTCTGAAGCACCTCATTTGCTTCGTATACTCTGTTATTCAGGCATTTTTCTGCAGAAATATTCTGCTCTTAAGATTCTCTTGTTCGTGTCTTCCTGCACCGATAAAGTTATGTCACTTTGGGGAGGAAAATCACAGATAGCTTGGTTGTTGTTTGTGCTCCCAGAAGCCAGACGCTGCATTTATGGTGCAGCGTCGTCTGGACTGCAGGTTTTCTGTGGAGCTGCAGCTCGGTCCTTCAGGAGTAAACAGGACCATAAACGAGCCGTCTCATTGTCACCTCGTACCAACCAGCCCACCTCTTCTTATGCATTCTTCAGGATGTGTTCAGGCACGCCATCGCCCCCCCCTTTCCTCCCTGGGACCAAAGTAATTGGTGGGATTGGGTCAGAAACAGCTGTGGGCCCCCTCCTCGCAGAGCTTCCTCAGCAGTCCCCCCTCATTTTATCGCTGCAGTAATAACAGCTCCCACAAAAACATTGAAGAGCTCAGCAGTTTGAGCGGCGGGCTCGCGTGTCCTTGTTTGTCCCGGTCAGTCGGATCAGCTCGCTCCTCCTGCTGCTGGTTTTTGGCCCCCAGGAGCTCTCTGCTGAAACGTCTGCAGTCAGGAATGCAGAGACATGCAGGTCTGGCAGGAGAAGTCTGCAGCTTCAGGAGTTGCTGTAAAACATTCACAGATTTATGCCTTTTGGTGTGAACGCTGAATTATCTGAATGTTGTGAGGAGAGTGAGCTGGAAGCCAGACCCACATCTGCTCCGGCCGATTCTTCCTTCCCATAACCTGCATGCGTTTGAACATGTTTGGTAAAGTTCAGCTTCTATCCAAAGTTACATAAGTGTTGCTCTCAACACTTCATTTACCCCCTCCAATAAAAGGCTTGGCGCTCGGTGTAGCATTCGATCATTTAGCTGATTTCCTGGCTGTGTCACCGCTGGCAGCTCCTGGGTGAGAGGGTGTGAGCTATAAGTGCTAACGTACTTCTGAACAGGGTTTATGAACAGTTCAGGCTATTCTGATTCAGCATATATTCTGGGTTTATCATAGTTTTCCGCACAAAACCACCTGTCGATTCTAGAGTACCACCAGGACTGTAATACTGTGTACTTTAATTCTCTGACTTGTTCAAAAGTACATGATATTGTGCTCCTCTGCTTCGGATGCAGTGCATCGATAAAGCCAGAGACCTCCTGGATGCAGAGCTGACGGCCATGGCAGGAGAGAGCTACAGCCGGGCCTACGGGGTAAGTTCTCCTTTCTAACTGCCCCTCCATGGTGACGGATGGCGCCTGGCTTTCACATTCTGTATGTGTGCCATAATGGTATCACGGCTCCAAAATACAGTAATGGTGCAACTGGAGATATTTGTGATGTTTTCTGTTCTGCAGCCAGACAGTATAGAATAAATGTTATTGCATAATTTTCATGTGCAGCAAAATGTCAAGAGGCAATAACCTTATATTAGATTAGGTTATACTTTAAATAGTGTACATTTATCTATAATAAATGATCATTTATATATAAGAAACACACCATATACAGGTATAAATTTGCAAGAAAAAAATAGGAAGGTATGTTTATAGTATATATTAGGGCTGCCACAATTAGTCAAGCCAATGACGATTATTAAAATATTGACTAATTTAATAGTTGATTCATTGATGGTGCACACTTTCTAATGCAGCATCTGACATTGTCTAATCCGGGTCCGTACTGATGTCACAGGAAGTTCTAGGAAGACTGGGGTACCATGACAACACGGCAACAGAGCTTGAAAGTGTGGCGTTGTGACAGAGTATGATTACGCTGAAGAGGGATCATTGGCTAGCTGAGCTAAGCTAACATTAGCACAAACTTGTTAGCTAAATGTTTGTGTGCATCCCTGCAACCTCTATCTCCCCCACCAGAGTGAGATGTCTCTGAAGGAACATCTGCTCTCTAAAGAGATCAAGTCTTTCTGCAGACATGGAGAAATCATCACTTTCCTGCTACCAGCAAGAACATCGAAACGCCGTTCCCTCTGAACGCCCATCATGGCCGGAAATGAAGTCCCGTGATGATATCGGTTCATTTAGTGTATAAAAGACAACCAATGAGGATTTTTAAAACCCAGCCAAACCAATGATTAGGAGACGTTCACTCACAGTCACCATCTTTTCTGATGTTGTTTCTCATCTCATTAATTCGATTCCCTCCACACGTGACAAAAACAGATATAGAGTGTGATGCAGCTCCCAGGCTGTCTCCTGACGGGGTTAATGTTGCTGCTTTAATGACACTTGCATGAGCCATTTGTTTGTGTTTCTCTACAGGCCATGGTATCGTGTCAGATGCTGTCAGAGCTGGAGGAGGTCATCCAGTACAAACTGGTTCCGGAGAGGAGGGACATCATCAGGGAGACGTGGTGGGAGAGGCTTCAGGTAACACACGTGTCAGAAATGGAACCGCAGACAATGGAGGTCTAATCGATCAGCTGTCAATCAATCATCAATAAGGATTGATCTACGAGTGGAAGATGTTGCAGCTCCACTAACATAACTCTGTAACATGGAGGCGTGGTCATGGTGATGTGGTGCTCCATTCCAGTCAGAACATCTACATTCCAACCCATGCTGGCTTTGCTCATGAAGCGTTTACACCTGACTTAAAAACACAAACTAATTTATAACTAATTCATAAGGTTATACATTTGAATATAAACACCTTTTTTTGTCCATAAAGAATTTAGATTTTAAAGAAAACTTGATCTGGATTTGAAAAATATTTGTTCTAGTTAGTAGAGGTGGATTAGAATCAGAATCTTGGCCTCCGACATTTAAGTTCTGTCCTGTGTTTGTTCCAACACAGTGATATTAAGTCCTGAACCGGATATTGATAGTTCGTAATGGTATGGTCGAGTCGGGGTGGGATTATATAAGTTCTCTTCCTTCCACTCCCTTTCAAGCGATCTACTTGTGATTCACTAAGTGATATGTTATGTATTGTGACCTGATTGCTAGACATAAACCATTTCTTTCATTCATTAATTCAACACGTCGGTTCCTCCTCTGTTCTGCGCTTTACGTCCGTTTGTTCTCCTTCAGGGCTGTCAGCGCATCGTCGAGGACTGGCAGAGAATCCTGATGGTTCGATCATTGGTCATCAACCCTCATGAAGACATGAGGACCTGGCTTAAATATGCCAGCCTGTGTGGCAAGAGTGGGCGGCTGGTGTGTTTTTCCTACCACACTTTCCTCCTTTAGTGTCACACTTGAGGCTGCAGAGCCTTTTGAACCAAAATCTGCCTTTTTATTGTGTTTTTTTGGTCTCATTTCTTCCTGATTCCCACTGTCAGGCTCTGGCCCATAAGACACTGGTGCTTCTTCTGGGGGTTGACCCCTCCAAGCAGCTGGACCACCCTCTACCAACAACTCACCCACACGTTACCTACGCATACATGAAGTATATGTGGAAAAGCACACGCAAGGTGAGACTGAGCTGTAAGCTTCTTTCTGCAGCATTGATGACAGTCTGATAGTCTGGTAAACAAGCAGGGGAGCAAACCCACCAGCAAACGGCCAGAGAAGAGCGAACATCCAGAAGCTCCGAGTTACACTTCATCATCCACTGAGTGTCAATACGACAACAAGCTGAAATCAGGTTTTTATGTCACAGTTGAAGGACTCCAGTTCTTATTTATCAACAGTTTATCAATTCACTTCTGAAAAGTTTTTTTGGAGTTACCAGGTATTTATTATTACATCATTGGGTAGTTTATACGATTCTGTCTTCTCTTATTTGAGCATTTTCAAGTTCCAGTTCTGCTTCACCAATCCCAATTCATTCTTATCATTGATTCAGATTTCTTTATTATCATTGAGGGCGGCAGTGGCTCAGGTGGTTGAGCAGGTCGGCCAGTCATTGGTGGTTTGATCCCTTTGTAAATTCCTGACAAGCTCTCAGTTTTCGAACAAAAAATGTAAACGTAAGGAGGTCCTGTCTTGTTTTTCTTTGGCTAGATTAAAAGCTTTTAAAAGTTTGGTAGTTGATTAAAGGAGAAAGTTTGAAGTCATACCATCCCCATGATTGGGTTCAGCGGTGACACTTCCGGCTCTAGACGAAGAATTGTGGCGTCCCTGCTGACCGCAGAACTTCATGTGCTCTCCTCTCTGATCGTTTCAGATCGACGCCTTCCAGCACATGCAGCATTTTGTTCAGGGGGTGCAGCAGCAAGCCCAGCACGCCATTGCAGCGGAGGACCACCAGCGTAAACAGGAACTCCACAAACTCATGGCCAGGTCTGTCTAAGGAAACACAAGCTGCTGATGCTGGAAACCAACCGGAGTGTGGGCTGAAATGGAGTCGGGTGTGGTTCAGATGGTTTGGGGACCAGAATGAGTATTAGTGTTCATCCCTGTTTAACCCCTACATGCCTGACTTATATCTGGTGATATCGCTGAGCTCTTGAGACAAAGTTTTTCATCTCTGTCGTTTCCTCAGGAAGCACTTGTGTGCTCTGCAACATTTTGATTCACATCACTTGTTGAGTTGGATAAAGAAGGAACAGAGAACTCCAGGAAGTAGTCCCAACTCCAGAAAATGTTCCCCTTTTTGTTCATCTTCAAAGAGAACACTTTCACCTGACATCTCCCAGAACAATAAAGCAGGATGAAGCTGCATGAGGCCCAGCCGTTTGGTTCTGGACAGATGAGTACTGGTGATTGTTGCAGAGCAGCTGTCATCCTCTCATGACCTGCAGGCTCGTCTCATTTGAAGCTGATGTTACATGAAGTGGAGTCCTGGATTAACGTTGCTAATTAGCAGCATGTGACCTGATGGGGTCAAACCAACGAAGAAGGTCTTTGCTCTGCTGGTGTTTCATCCTCTGCTGTGCAGAAAAACTGTGAGGCAGAGATTGAAGTGATTCTGACGACAGTTTGAAGCAGAAAGTTCTTTTACTCCGAGACTCAAACCAACTTGACCTCTCAAAAACAAACTGTTGAGTGCGTCTGGGTTTAGTCCAGTACTTCATTATTACTCACATGTATACAGTGCAGATAAAGTACTCCCATACTGCTACACTGAACTCTCATCAGTCTCTCTGGAGTCAAACTGCTTCATTTGTGCTGCTGCCGTCCTCTGAAATCTGAAGTTTTTCCTCAAAGTCAAGCTTGACCCAAACATCTGTGGGTTGATTGTCGTCATGGTAACTTCTTGATCCGGTCTATAGAAATGAGACCTCAGAATCAAACCAGACTGGAACCAGCAGAAGTGTCATGATGGGAAGATATTGTTGGAAAACGGAACGTTTCGTTTTCCCGTCTTAGAAATGACATATTGGAGCTCAAGGCATTGTTTGTAGGCTTTGTTTTCCACGTCAAAATATTTGAGGAGGAGAACTGAAGCTCTCTGTTGGGGTTTGAGGTCAGCTGACTCCCTGAGCTGGAACAGATGATTGGTTTCAGGGAACTGCTCCGTTGGGCATGCTGCTCAGAAATGAGATCTGTGACCCATCAGACCCGTAAACACAAGACCTGGTGAGGTTTTCATCTGCTCATGCACAGCACCCCCCCAGCCTGGCGTTCGGTCGTTCCCGTCCGGCTTGCAGCGGCATGACTCTGGCTGTGGGAGGAAAAACACCTGCGGTGTCAGGTAGACCAGCAATACTGCAGATGATACGGACCCACCTGCTGCTCCCCAACTACCAGGTTCTGTTCTACAGAACCGAGCCGCATTGAAGTAGCTGCAGGATGAGGCCCAGCTCAGTGAAAGTTCCTCTCTCTGGCTTCAGTGCAGATGGAGGGATGTCGGGGAGTGAAACCCAGTCCAGCTCTCCCACAGACTTCACCGTCAGCCTCCATGAGCAGAAAATTGGACGGGATAATTGAAATCCTCCACATCTGATGGGACAACTTGTCAGAGGATATATATCCACCTGAAGCGGCTCCAAGTCTTATGTCATCATGAGTTCTTTAAAGAGAAATGCTCTTGGATGTAGTTCAGCAGCTGGCAGCTCTTTACAGGAACTGACATAAGAAAGTGGTGATGGTCTTTTCTCCTCTTCCTGCTGATGAAGATCATCCCCATTCAGCAGCGACCTCCACAGAGTTCAGAAATTATTCTAAATTTGTTATTGGAAGATTCTGTTTGATTTTCTCAAAACTTGACTGTGAATTCTACATTTTCTTCTTTTAGAATCAGTCTTTTCTTTTCTCTCTGGTTCTCCTCGCAGATGTTTCCTGAAACTCGGAGAGTGGCAGCTCAGCCTGCAGGGCATCAATGAGAGCACCATCCCCAAAGTCCTGCAGTACTACAGCAACTCCACTGAGCACGACCGCAACTGGTACAAGGTCAGCCCCGCCCCGTCACTGGGACATCAGGGAAACATTAGACCTCCATTTTTGTGCTTTTCAGCAAAAAAAAAAGAAAAATGATCTAGAGGTTAATAGTGAATATTAAAGCTGTTTTCTCTGCATACCTGAGCCTCAGACTCCTGAACCTCCACCAGCTTCTGCGTCCTCCTTTAAATGCTGGTTACATAACACAGCTGACCTTAAACTCAGTGGAAGTAACGAAAACATCTGCATGGAAGAAACTGGAAAATGACATCAGGGTGAAATGTCACTTTCAATCACTCGCCGTCTGAAAGGCTCTCACGCCGGTGCTTCTCTGCAGGCTTGGCACGCCTGGGCTGTGATGAACTTTGAGGCGGTGCTGCACTACAAACACCAGAACCAGACTCGGGACGAGAAGAAGAAACTGCGACACGCCAGCGGCGCCAGTGGCAACAGTGAAGCCAGCAACAGTGACAGCGAGGTGGACAGCACCGACCAGAGTCCGGTTCCGTCGCCGGGTCAGAAGAAGGTCAATGAGGTGGGAGTCAAAAACAAATCTGGCTTTGGTGGCAAGTGGCTCCTCTGATGCATTTCTGTCCTTCTGCAGGACCTCTCCAAGACTCTGCTGCTGTACACCGTCCCTGCAGTCCAGGGCTTCTTCCGCTCCATCTCCCTGTCCAGAGGAAACAACCTGCAGGACACGCTCAGGTGAGTGAGAGCGAGCTCACCTGCTCCCAAACCAACCAGCAGTGAGGGGTTTTCAGCTGAGTCTAGGAGGCCCTCTAGTGGAGGATTGAGTCACGATGAACATTACATTTACAAAATGATCCTATGAAAACATGTAATGAGTCAAAACGCAGCTGCTCTGCCACTCATGACCATTAATCAGCAACAGTCAGCAGATGGAAATGAATATGTTTATTTGGAACAGTTCACATTAATGATCCTCCATCCAGACAGACATAGATTATAGCAATAATCCCAGTTTACATCCCCAGACAGAGTAAAATAAGAACATAATGAGACATCGGATCAGAAGTAAAGGCCGTTACATGACTGTACCAAAGCACATTCAATAGTGTTTTTGGGACTGGTTTACCTTCAACCAACCTTTGTAATGCGGAACATTCTCTCATGGAATGATGTGAGAGTACGGTGGCCCTGAAGCCCAAATAACCGGGGTTGACTCACTTGGGGGTTGCTTCAACCATAGCTGCAGCTAAGGAAAGTGCTGACAGCGCCTCCAGGGGGCCTAAAGTATATTACGGGTGAGGGGGTTGTTCTAAACACTGTGACTTCTGCAGCCACGACTTTGCAGGCCAAGTTTGGCCCGTGGTCCCCACTTTGGGCACCCATGATTTAGAGGAAGACAGTGTGGATAGTGACTTCTGGTTTACAGGTTTAGAACAGCAAAGCTGACATCTGAACGCGTTTAACTCCATTTTAAGTAAATAATAAAATGTAGCCTTACCAATTGTAACAGAAAATGTTTACAATGTTTATTTTATAAATGTCCAACTGTTTTAATTCTTCTCTTACAGATCGTTTACAAATCTAAGTACAATTTAAAATTACCTCCAATATTGGACGTTGTATTGAAAATATCGACCTTTCATTTGAGCAGATATTATTTAACGGGTTCTATTTTGC
>NC_050518.1:25985909-26000784 GCF_002922805.2 Oryzias melastigma | reverse complement strand
ACGCTTCCTCCTCAGCCTGATAATGTCATGGTTCTGCTCTGCTCCTTCACCCCTCCCTTCCTTTCTCCACCCTAATCTCACTCACCTGTGCTGATTAAGCTCCCATTGTGCTCCAGCTGGTGTTCACACTATTTAAGGTCCTCAGTTTCACTTCCACCCTGCCAGTTCGTTGAATCAGTCACGTTCCAGCTAGTAACAATCCTTGCACTTCTAGTCTTTTCATGTTTTTGACCCTTTTCTGGCCTGGTAACGAGTTTAAGCCTGTCCCCTGTCTGGAGTTTTTCTGCCCTGGTTTTTCCTCCTCCGTTTCCATCCTGAAGAGGCGTGACGTTTCCAGTTCCCTCATCTCAACACGGAGTAAAGCTGCCCCAACACTGGTCTTCACCCTCTGGTGGATTCTCATCCGGTACACAGCAGCAGTGGAGGAATCTTCCATCATCCCTGACACCATCCGCCTGCACTCGGACGCTTCAAAGACTCTTCTCTCACGTCTGCTTCTGGAGTTCTACGCTCACCTGTGCATCTGGCGGCTCACCGATTAATTCTACCTCCCTAATAAACATTTTAATTGTGACCTGTGTTTGCTCTGTTTGGGTTGTCCTCCTAATTTCTTAACAAACATGATTGCTTTGGTACCACCAATATTTTATGTGCAGATACTAAGCCACATATTTTCACCTTTCAAAATAAGAGCGTCCAAGACAAGAGCTCAGCCCTGGCTGTATGTATTTAGAAAATACAAACAAATGGTCACTTTCATATTTTTTGGCAACAGTTTACAGTTCATTTGATCCTTTTATAGTTTATTTTCCTGCAGATCACACACAGTTATAAAGAAAAACAAAGAGGAGTGATGTTAGAACCACGGCTGAGCTAACAGCAGCTCAAAGAAGAAAACATTGCAGTGATTAGTTTTACTTTAAGAGAAAAATCCATGACTTGTTTAATATCATCCATAGGAATCTGGGGAGGCAGCTGTGCAGCATTCTGCTGTCAGGATTACTGACATTTGTGCTTTGATTTGGGAACCATCTAAGGGGGAAAATAAAAATACAGTTAGAACATTTATAAGACAAATATTGTAAACATTTTCTGTTCAAATTGATAAGGTTACCTTTTATTATTTACTTAAAATTGTGTTCAGCTGTCAACTTTTTCAGTCTAAACCCGTAAACCAGAAGTCACTTTACACACTGACAGCAATGCTTTAGTCTGACGTCACATGAAAAGGGTCTGTTCCTACCTTTACTGGTTTCTCCTTCAGCTTCGATTTTTGTAACATTTTGGATTAATTTCTAGAAATTACCTTTGTTTTCAGAAATGTTTCCTGTTTATTTTTGTTTAATACTTTTGGAATTGTGATTTTATGCTTTGTTTTCTGGGGTTCTGTTTTGAATTCAGAAATGTTTTTTTCTTGATGTGGTTTTGCTTTTTTAACATGTTTTTGCATTGAGAGACTTGTTGACAGTAGAACTACTCTTTAGAGAACGAGCATGTGTCTGAAGGCTGCTTTTCTTTGTGGGACCTCACAGCCTCCCCAGAGGAGGTCCTGCTCCTCAGACTTCATTCCATCCCATAATAAGCTGCGTTCTTCTTGGCCTTTTCAGGGTTTTGACTCTGTGGTTTGACTACGGTCACTGGCCTGAGGTGAATGAAGCTCTGGTAGAAGGCATCAAGACCATTCAGATAGACACCTGGCTGCAGGTAAGGCAGAAACCTGACTTTAATAAAGAAGCTCGTTCAGTCAGAGAAACACGTTGAATCTCGTCTTTGAAAACGTAGTTTTTTACTAATAGCGGTTTACGTCGACTCCTCAGGTGATCCCGCAGCTCATCGCTCGGATCGACACCCCCCGAGCTCTGGTTGGTCGGCTCATTCACCAGCTCCTGACAGATATCGGCCGGTATCATCCACAGGTGCGCCTCCTTTTGCCCTCCCACGTGGAGGAGAAGCAGATCTTTATCCTTACGTTTCCTCCAGGCTTTGATCTACCCGCTGACCGTGGCCTCCAAGTCCACCACCACCGCCCGCCATAACGCTGCCAACAAGATCCTGAAGAACATGTGTGAACACTGCAACACCCTGGTTCAGCAGGCCATGATGGTAATACACATTTGACCGGCTCCTCTCAGCATCAGCATCGGCTGGGAATCAGACCTGCTGTTTCTTCCTGTACTGATGCTGCTTTCAAACCCCAGAACTCCTGCTGTTCTCCTCTCATCAAGGTCAGTGAGGAACTCATCCGGGTGGCTATCTTGTGGCATGAAATGTGGCACGAGGGCCTGGAGGAAGCTTCCCGCCTTTACTTTGGAGAGCGCAACGTGAAGGGCATGTTTGCTGTGCTGGAGCCGCTCCACGCCATGATGGAGAGAGGCCCCCAGACCCTCAAAGAGACCTCCTTCAACCAGGTTTCTGTCCTGCCGCCGCACCCTTGAACCTCATCTTACATTTTATACTTCTGGACTGAAACGTGAGCTGTGAGTGATGGCTCCTCCTCCTCCGTGCAGGCGTACGGCAGGGACCTGATGGAGGCTCAGGACTGGTGCAGGAAGTACATGCGCTCCGGTAACGTCAAGGATCTGACCCAGGCCTGGGACCTCTACTACCACGTGTTCAGACGCATCTCCAAACAGCTCCCACAGGTGAGAGGACTCTGTCTGCTCTGCTTAGACTCCAGTGATAAGCATCAGGTACAAACCAGTGGATGCAAAGGTTTGTTCATGTCTGGAAACTGAAAAGACCGGGAGGTGGAAAGAAATCAGTCAACGTAATGTTTCCGTTTGAATGAAACCTCCTGCATTTCATTCACTGATTCCTTTCCTTTCATCTTGGGATGAATCAGTCCAACACTCTCATTTCAGCAATAATTCTAGGTGTTTTAACCCTTTAACACCTGAGGCGTACTGTAACTTCTCAACCCTTAACATGATCACCGTCGTTCCTGATTCTGATTTTGTTAACAATTAAGCAAAAACTCTCAAAGTTCAAACCATCATAGAAAATTACATCGAGGAATAGAGAATGCAAACAGATTTAGAAAACTGAACACTTTCTGCACAGATTGACTGACAGAGGTTTACAGCCAATCAGCATTCAGAACATGCTGTAACAAATACAATAGAAAATATGCAGAATTCTTTATTCTTCTTTTTCTGGAAAAAAAATGCTAAAAAAAAGGCAAACATGATTTTAGAAGTTGAAGTTGGAATCTCGTGTCTTTCAGGTTTTTTGTCCAACAGCAATGGAAGTATTGATGTAAAGATTTCACCTGTAAACTTTCTAAAATGAAATTATCTTATTTTAAGCAAACAAAGCAAAATGTGCTAAAAAAATTAAAGTTTTTATTGTTATCACAAGCAATCAAAAAATGACAATTTTTTTTACATTGTATTTGATTTATTACAATTAATCAACAAATTTAACTCAAGTTGTTTTATTCTTTTTTTTACAAGCAATAAAAATACAAAAGATATTTTTATTGAAACAGATTTATTTCTAGCAAGCTGAGCAAAAAAATAAAAACATCTCATTTGATAATGTATTTTTTTATTATAAGCAAGTAATAAACAAAATTATTTTATGAAAATTAGTTTAAATCAAGCAACAAAAACTAGATTTGTTTTAAACTTCATTTATAACAAGCAGTCAAAACAAAGGCTAATTAAAAAAAAAATGTTTAAAAGATTGAGACTTTTATAAATTATAATTGGTTTATTGTCAATAATGCAAAATTTTCATTGGAATTAGTATAATTCCAATGAAAAAATAAAGTTTTTGTTCACTGTCAAAAAAACAAACAAAAGATTTTTTAAAATTGTAAAATTAGGTTTTTTTATTTTAATAATTTAGCACCACTTGAAAAGAAAAAAATATTTTTCTTTTTATGGACGTTTTTTATTTCAAGCAAGCAAAACAACTTGGGGGGAATTGAAGTTGATTTAAGCACTTTTAAAGTAGTTCACCTGTGTGTATGTGTTTGGGGGGGGTCTCACACAATTGTCGTTAAATAAATCCACATAGAACAAATCGGGTAATCTTACTTTCTTTGGTTGTTGGGATGAAGTCCCCAGGAGGTCCTCTTCACACCATCGTCATCATCAATTTTATTCAGCTGCTCTGACTGAACGTGATGAATGTGTAAATGACCGCGTGGCGTCGCTTCACGCATTTTGCACATTGAACATGTCTCTACCGAAGCGTCTCTTCACCTCCTTCTCCTCCTCAGCTCACCTCCTTGGAGCTGCAGTATGTGTCTCCAAAGCTGCTGATGTGTCGCGACCTGGAGCTCGCCGTTCCTGGAACCTATGACCCCAACCAGCCCATCATTCGCATCCAGTCCATCGCGCCGTCCTTGCAGGTTATCACCTCCAAGCAGCGGCCGCGCAAACTCACCATCATGGGTACGTTGAAGAGTGACCGCGCTGCATGAAGCTCAGGCTTCACTCAGGACAGGGTTTTTTTCTATGGGGGGGGGGTCCAGGAGGAAACGGGTTCATCAGAAAGTTGACAAAGACCATAAACATTTATTTTTGATCTTTTGAGAAAGAAAAAACAGTTTTTTCGTCACCGAAATAAGATAAAATCATGGATGAACTCAATGCTTCCCGAGTTTGTGGAAAAACAAAAGAATTTTTGGACCTTTTCTCTTTAGATGGGTTCTTTAGGAATTTGTCAGAAACCTTGACAACTTCCTGTTAGATAATATAGCCTTATACCACGTGTCAGAGTCAAGGCCCGGGGGCCGGATCGGGCACTCCGGGTAATTCTATCCGGCCCTCCAGATCATTTTATTTTATTATTAATGGCCCGATGTTATCTTGGGCTTATTTCTAACTTGTATAATTTTGACAAAATATATTTTTATGGAGAGTAAAATATTGAAAGTTATTTAAGATTTAAGTTGATTTATTCTGGAATAATATTCCTGCCTTTTTATTATTCAGAATTATGTTAAAACGTTACAGTGTTAAAGTTTTAAAAATTGAAATTCTGCAGCTTTTTGGACTATTTTGGCATTTACTAAGATTTTTAGACTGTTTTGGAGTTTATCTAACATTTCAGCTACATGCTAGCTGTTTTGGCTAACCCATGTTTTTCTTTTAGATTTTTGGCATTTAGCTAATATTTTAAATGGCTATGAGCTTCAACGTTTTTAGCTATTAATTTCAGCATCTTCAGCAGCCAAATTCGTCTTACAACATTCACACTAGCATTATAACAGGTAATGCTATATATCTAGTTCATAGTAATGTTGAGAAGTTAAGTTTTTAAAGTTTTAAATTTTAGTTTTAGAGTGTCCAATAAATGTTTATCCTGTTCGGCCTGTGACCTAAGGTGTGTTTTGGATTTTGGCCCCGTGTGATTAGTTTGACACCCTGCCTTAGAGGAAAAAAAAAGCTTCCAGGTCATCCTGACCCCACGTCAGAACCTCCTGAGTGACTCGTTTATGTGGAGACACTTTATCTCCTCCTGGATCAATAACTAAATCTGAAACCTAATCATTGCAACTTTTTACCGCCTGATGGAGAAGCAGCCATTAAATGTCAGCGCGTCAGTGTCACTTTAGTACAGCTTGTTCTGGTGTCACCATCACTGTTATCCAGCCCTGTAAAAGATGAGAAGCCATAAATCCTCTGACCTGTGGAGCCGGGCTGCAGATGAAGACAGCAGGCGCGGCTGCAGGGAGCTCAGATTTATGGCTGCGGCGCCAGACTGCGGTGCTGTCAGCTTCTCTGACTGTTTATTCTTCATTTTCCATATTTATGATTCTGACGATCCTTAAAAAATGAGCAGAATCATTAATATATCATCATGTGATGAGTGACTAAATCTTTCTTACTGGACTTTTTGTCATTTAACTGAAGGTGACTTGAGTTTGGGTTCATGATAGGTTTGGCTTCAGTGTTATTTTTCCCAGGATGCATTGAGGCCTGCCTGCTCCAGAACTTTGTAAAGACCTAAAGACCATCAGATGTTTCTGTGGGGGGTTTGTAGAACGTCTCTACCTGCTGCAGCTGCAGGACCTGCAGCCACTGATGCATGAAATCTCTTCCATCCATATGATTATCCTCAGCGTTGCATGTGGGGCTTCATCTGCAGGTAGCAACGGCCACGAGTTCATGTTCCTGCTGAAGGGCCACGAGGACCTGAGGCAGGATGAGAGAGTCATGCAGCTCTTTGGTTTGGTCAACACGCTGCTGGCCAACGACCCCGCGTCCCTGCGCAAGAACCTCAGGTACACACCGAGAGAAACGCCAAATGCAAAGACTTCTGTTTGGGTTCAAACCAGTGCACACACGTGTGCAGTGCATGCTGGGTTTTGCTTAGGAATCAGTGTTGCTCTTTTGGCTCTGCTGCATCCCTCAGCATCCAGCGCTACGCCGTCATCCCTCTGTCCACCAACTCGGGGCTGATCGGCTGGGTTCCCCACTGCGACACCCTCCACGCCCTCATCCGAGACTACCGGGAGAAGAAGAAGATCCTGCTCAACATCGAGCACCGCATCATGCTGAGGGTGAGAGGAAGCTGCTGTCTGTCTCCTGTCAGAATTTCATCTTTTCATGTCTTTGTCTGAAGTTTTCCAACTCTACAGACTCTGTGAGATCATGTTAGGACCTCCATGTCAATCGACTATTAAAGGGGCCCTTCCATGATTTTCTTCAGCCTTTCAGTGTAAACTATTTCCATATATATGATCATATATTACCTTTGAAAGACTAAAAAACAAATGATTTTTGAAATATTAGTCATTTTTGTGGAGCGTTTTAATGCCCGGAACTAAAACGATTTCTGAGCCTCCACCTTTCGATCCTTGTCGGTCCCGCCCATTTCCCGACGACATCCTTGAGCCGAAGTGGCTGAAGTGTGTGAAGTGGCTAAGCTGCATTAGCATAACTGGTTGACTCACCTAGTTCCACCACAACCACACGCTCTTTTAACAGCCGCGTTCTGTTGCTTGGCCGCATAGAGGGTTCCTACGACATTGGACACACTGAGATAAACAACAAACGAAAATGAGATGAATTACGGAGTGAACAGCTGCTGCAGACAGACCTGTGTTTCACCATCACCTTCCCCACTGCTTCCTGCAATACTGTTTCCCAGCCCCGTTATAAGCGTATGTGATTCGCTGCTCCAAGTCACGTGGTGCTGCGATGTCACGTGAATGGAGGCCCGTGAGTGGCCGATCGCCCCACTTGATCAAATTATGTCACCGACTCGGAAAGCAGAGGTGACCAGACACGCAGAAAAAAATACTCAGAAGCAAGGCAGGAAAAATAAAGCAACGGCTTCTACCTGAGTTAAACCTGGGTTACACCGGCGTGCACGCCGCGTAGGAGACAGAAAAGAGAGTTATACGTTTTTTATTGGTGTTAAAATAAACGTTCTATCAAGTAAACAGTTGGACCAATTATTTCCTTTTAGCTAAAATGACAATCCAATGCTCTACATTTGTCTGCGGCTCACCGATCACCTCATTTCTACCGTGTTTACGGGTACGGTGGCCGTTTTGGTTCAGTTGTTCCGCTCTCGGTTCGTTTCAGTGAACCGAAGTTTGGTCTGATTGGAAGCGAAGCAAGACTACATTTAAAAAATGGGTCCGGGAGCAGTTCCTGTTACAGAAAGATAGTTATCTCCTGCCACAGCTCCGCGGAGAAGGTGGGTTTGGTTTCATTGTAGTCTGGGGGCGGAGCTTGCAGCACAGACTCTTCCTGGAGGGAGCTGTTGGCATTGATCTTACATCAGCACGTTTCCAACCGCTGGTTTTCGTGGGTATGGGACGGGCTGCTGCAGACAGAGCAGGTTTTTAGAGCAGGGGTCTCAAACATTCGGGGGCCGCTTTCCATGAGGGGTCTATTATGAGGCAGAAATTCTGGACTGTTCTGATTCTGAGAAAAGCTTTTAAAGGTGTAGAGCAAAGACGTGTTAAGTTTCACGAGAGGCTGAAAACAAGGTTTGTAATCTTTGCGAGGATCAAATGGTTTCAGGAAGTGCAGCATCCGTCTTGGGGGTTCAGAAAGTTTGTTTGTGCTTCAGATGGCTCCAGACTACGATCACCTGACGCTGATGGAGAAGGTGGAGGTGTTTGAGCACGCAGTGAACAACACGGCCGGAGACGACCTGGCCAAGCTCCTGTGGCTGAAGAGCCCCAGCTCCGAGGTTAGATGCCCTGAGCTCGCCCCGGTCTGAATGGGTCAGAAATCATAAGAGGAATAGCTGATTTATGAGAAACATTTGCAGAATTTCTTTGCTTTCTTTCTCACTTTACTTTGAAAGATAGGAGAACATTTTCCTGAGGGGGTGCAGCTTTCTCAAATAAATGAGCTTGAATTTAGCAGCTTCATAGATTAAGAGTTGTTATGTAAACCTGCTCCTCTGCAGGTGTGGTTCGACAGGAGGACCAACTACACCCGCTCCCTGGCTGTGATGTCCATGGTGGGCTACATCCTCGGCCTGGGCGACAGGTCTGCTCCTCCCGATGGAAAGCTAAACCCTGAAGAGGGGGTGAGGGTTTTAGCTTGTGTTCCTAACAGACGAGCTTCTGTGTTTCAGACATCCGTCTAACCTGATGTTGGACCGGCTGAGTGGGAAAATCCTTCACATCGACTTTGGAGACTGCTTTGAGGTGAGATTTGTAATCCTCTCTCACTGCTTTTGTCTTGGGATGGTTTTTCCTGACATGACCTTCTCCCCACAGGTGGCCATGACAAGAGAGAAGTTTCCAGAAAAGATCCCGTTCCGTCTGACCAGGATGTTGACCAACGCCATGGAGGTATACCGCCACCATCTCTGCTCGGTGCTTTCTGTGTGGATTCCTCTTGTTGAAGCAGCTGAGGATCCAATCTTAAACCATTGAATTAGTTTTCTGCTTTAGATTAAGTCGTCTATAAACGCTTCTTTCTTGCATCATAACTGGATTACAGAAGCTTCTGCTTCCTCTGCTGTCCGGGTTTGTGCTTTGAGAAGTTTCTGTACTGTGCGTCAGGTGACGGGTTTGGATGGTAACTACCGGATCACCTGTCACACGGTGATGGAGGTGCTGCGGGAACACCGCGACAGCGTCATGGCTGTGCTGGAGGCCTTCGTCTACGACCCCCTGCTCAACTGGAGGCTCATGGACAGTAAGTGAGGGGGTCACTCCCATGTTAACAGGGAGCCCCTAGGCAGGGGTCAGCAAGCTGCGGCTCTGCAGCCATATGTGGCTCTTTTACCTCCCTGATGTGGCTCTCTGGTTCAAGACAAATAAAATGTTTGTCATTTTAAAAAGTGACATGGTTAAGTCAGACTTTTTTCAACTCAATCACAAACAGTTGAAGTACAGTATGTCTGGCTCCTATAATAATCCATCAAACGGTGCAGCTGTTTTCTAAGTTTACCAAAGTTCTACTAAAACATTTGGACCCATTTCTGAGGGCCGTGTACCACTGTAAATCAATTGGAGGTCAGTGAGCACAGTCAGAGTTAAAGATTGTTGGATTATCAGACGGGTTTTCTATTTTTGAAAAAAATCAACCAAATGGTCAGAAAAATCTGGAAAAAGGTCACTTATAATTAGCTCTGATTCCATTGTAGTTAGTTAAATTTAAGAACTTCTGGGTGAAATTCATCAAAAACAGTATAATTAACCTTTTAAAGTTTTCTTTTTTAATATTATTGCTGACATTACAGTATAACATTCTCTGCATTAAGATTATCCTGCATGGGTCAAGATGCCTTTTATTTTGAAAATAATTAGTGTGAACTTCTGTCAAGTTATAAACTATTTCATATTTAGAAAAAAAAACAGCTGTTTTCTTTTTATGTTTTTGTTTTATTTATGACGATAAATAAACAACCATATTAGTAACAGTAAAAAAAATCAGTATCTTGTTTTTCTAAAGGGTGAAGTCACTTTGTGGCTCCTACTGGGTTGTAGTTGGTTAGAAATTGACCTGAATGGCTCTTTAAGCATTGAAGGTTGCAGACCTCTGCCCTGTGGAGATGTCAGTTTGTGTTCATCACACTGTTCTGAAGAATCCGGATACCAGAACAAAGAGATGAGAGTTTCAAGGATTAGTTTTAATGCAGCTGCACATGTTAATAAAATCAAGTATTTTATTTTGTAGATGTTCTTTATTCAGAGAATGAAAGCTGCTCATCAGAAGTGTGATGATGCAGAATGAAGGTAAAGCTCCTCTGACGTCTTCATGCTCCGTCATGTTGGTCTGTGCTTCACAGCAAACACCAAAGGCACCAAGCGCTCCCGCACCAGGACGGACTCGTACACGGCCGGACAGTCAGTGGGTCAGTCTGCCGCTCAAACGCCTCCGGTTAGAGTGAAGGAAATCCCTCTGAGATGTTTGGCTCTTTGCTGTCGTTGACAGAAGCTCTGGAGGGAATTGACCTTGGAGAGACGACGCACAAGAAAGCGGGAACCACCGTTCCTGAGTCCATCCACTCCTTCAGTGAGCGCTCGGCTCCGCCTTCTCAGTCTGTCTCTGATTGGTTGGGATTTGGTCTTGACTCCACCTCTTTGTGTTTTCTAAGTTGGAGACGGTTTGGTGCAGCCTGAAGCTCTGAACAAGAAAGCTATTCAGATCATCAACAGAGTCCGGGACAAACTCACGGGTAAGACGGCGAGTCCTGTGAAGCTCCGCCTTTTCCTGGTTCTCTCAGCATATTGTCTCATCTCATCTGCTCTTCTGTGGACGACTGTTTGCTGCAGGTCAGGACTTTCCTCACGATGAAAAGCTGGATGTGCCGACACAGGTGGAGCTCCTCATCAAACAAGCCACGTCCCACGAGAACCTGTGCCAGTGCTACATCGGCTGGTCCGTCCACGAGCGTTTCACCGCCACGCTCCTGCCGCTCCTCTGCTTTAACCTGGCTGTGCTTCTCTCTTTTAGGTGCCCGTTCTGGTGAAGAGCCCTCTCCTCTACGAAAAGCCACTTTTTCTTTTTTTTATTTGAAAAGAATTTGATGTACAACAGCTTTACAGTGTTCATTATACAAGTTCTGCAGAAAATCCTTGCAGGTGTTCTTTTTGTCGTACATAAGTTGGGAGAAGAGAGCGGATTGAAACTAAAATATTGACAAAATAAGAAAAAAAACACTAAAATAACCTTTTCCTTTTGAATTGTAAGCGTACACAGCAACGTTTATGACAGGAAGAGCCTGTTTGAAATGGTCTCCATAACAACTGTGCCATCACTAGAATGCAAACTCTAATACAAGGAAATACATGTGTCACCTGTGACACTTGTGCCCCGTTGTGTTTAGTGTCCCCCCATACGTGGGGGTTAGGGCCTGGAGACCTCCGCGGATACGAGAACCCCCTAATCTAACCCCCCATTCCAGCGGCCGAAGAACATTCGTTACCATCCGTACTCATTAAAAACACTTCTGATCATGACTTGTAAACAGTTATTAAAGAACATTGGAGTATTGCTCATCATGAATAGCTTTTGCTTGTACAGCAGCGTATGACACAGAGGAAGAGCGTTCCTCTGGTGCCTTCAAACCAGCAGCACGGGCTTCATCAAGTAAGTGCTGGAGGGCATCTTTCTTCCAGAATTTGCCAGTGTCATCCATGTTAATCACCTGCTCCGGATGATAATAATCCTCCACGATAATCTTCATCAACATGTTGGGATTTGTTTCAGCTGATGCCATTTCTCCATGCAGACACTGAGGTACAGCACCTCCTTCAGAAGCAAAGTCTCATACAAGAGTCTGAGTTGCTGAGTTTTTGTGACAAACCGGAGGAGTGACGGAACTGAAAAAAAATCTCCAATTATATGAATCTGAGCATAAAGAAACGTGAATACGGGGGAACACTGTCAGGTTTTCCATTTCAAAGCTTTTGTATATTGTGTCAGCTATCTAATGTTGGTGGAACTTGGTTCTTCCACTTTCTAGTTCTAGTTTTTTTTTTTTTTTTACAGCTTTTTATCCGTCCTTTGATCTAGAACTATAACATGTCCTACAGGTAGAGGTTATTGAAATCCAATGGAATCTGGGCCTCCAACTGAATTTAGCAAGTTCTGAACATCTCTCCACTATCGGTTCAGATCAGGGCGGCCCAAAAACACCTGATAAAGGCTGTGGAACCACATCGGTTCACATGTTCATATGTAGCTGAAGCCTGGAGAGTTTTGAAGTTTCTTAACATTTTTCCAGTAGTATTTCCTCCAGTCCATGAATGAGTTGCAGATCCTATTTATTTCTAAACTTGTTTCAAAATGCAAACATCAGCTTCACTCTCCCTTTTTTTCTTTATGTATGAAGTTCTGATCTTTTTGGTATCTAGTAGTTAACTGTATAAGTTTGAAATGAATTTATTCATAATTGAACATACGAAGATTTTGAAGAAACTACTGTCATTTAACATTAAGTTGGTAATTTTCATTGTTTATTAAAATAATCTCACATTTGTAAGAACCTAACAAAATCAGTCTGCTGTAGATCACATTTGGCACTCTGGATTAAAACCTCAGTGATGTACCTTTGTGGGTGAATGAGAGGTATGTTGTTAGCCCCGTATTTATCCAGGGTTTCAGTCTTCTCCATGCTCATTTGGTTGGAAGTCTGCATCATTCAGCCTGCCTCTGATTCACTCACCTTTAACACTTTCCTCCAAATCTGTAGCGTACGGTTTACCCAGGGATTTAGGCTAACTGATAGATCAGCTCATCTTCACCAGCTATTACGACGTGGGGATTCGTTAAATCAAAGTAGACATATCAGTGTGTAGAGGGTACCGTTTCTCTTTTTATCCTTTAATTGTATTTTTTTTAATCTTTTAACATGTTTTAACACAGTTGTTTTCACTGTGTTTGTTGTTTTATCTCAGACACTGGAGAATTGCTTTTAACTGAATTTCCCGCGGGGACTAATACAAATATTCTATTCTAACAGTAATAGTATAAACATGGGAATCCTTTAAGGCACATGTGTCAAAGTCAAGGCCGGGGGCCGGATCCGGCCCTCCAGATCATTTTGTTTTATTGTTATTAACGGCCCGATGTTATCTTGCTCTCATTTCTAATTTGTATAATTTTAACAAAATCTATTTGATGGAGAGTAAAATATTGAAAGTTATTTAAGGTTTAAGTTGATTTATTCTGGAATAATATTCCTGTCTTTTTAATATTCATAATTATATTAAAAAGTTACGGTTTTAAAGGTTTAAAAATTGGCATTCTGCAACTTTTTGGACTATTTTGGCATTCATCCATCCATTTTCTTAACCGCTTCGTCCCTTTCCGGGTCTCGGGGGTGCCGGAGCCTAACTCGGCTACTGAAGGGTGAAGGCGGGGTACACCCTGGACAGGTCGCCAGTCTGTCGCAGGGCCTCAATCACACACATTCACTCTCACATTCACACCTAGGGGCAATTTAGAGTCACCAATTAACCTATGAAGCATGTTTTTGGGCGGTGGGAGGAAGCCGGAGTCCCCGGAGAAAACCCACGCATGTACGCGGAGAACATGCAAACTCCACACAGACAGATCTACAGTTGATGTTTTTCAGATCCTCCAGCCAGGATTTTTTTCTTTTTCAGACTAATTTGGCATTTACCCAATATTTTAGCTGGCTATTAGCTTTAGCGTTTTCAGCTGTCAGCTTCAGCGTTTTCAGCTATCAGCACTAGCATCTTTAGCAGCCAAATTCAGCTTACAGCATTATCACAGGTTATGCTATATATCTAGTTAAGAATTCTGTTAAAAAATTATGTTTTTAAAGTTTTAAAAATTTAGTTTTATTGTGTTCGACAAATGATTATCCTGTTCGGCTTTTTGGATTTTCGACCCTTATGTGATTGAGTTTGACACCCCTGCTTTAAAGCATTCACAATTTTGTGATCCTTTTTCTCTTTATTGTTATTCCTTATTTATTCTTCCATACCTTTTTTGATTCATAAAAACTCAATCACACTTTCAGCAATTTCTGCAATCTTAATAACAAAACGCTTATCAAAACACTGGCGGTGTAAGCGAGGGGTGAAGGACTTTCCTGCTTATGCTTTTTGTATTCATACATTTTCTGTTTTTTAAGATACTACACAATTTATGTGATTTTTTTTCTCCATTTAAATAAATGGCAATTTTTTTCAGTGCTTGTACTTTGGGCATTGTTAAATTTTGTGCAATTTGTGAAATTTAACGCAATTTTAAACAATTTTTGCAATTTTTTTTCTTTACAAAATTCATACAATTTTTTGCGCACTTTGAAACTTGTGCAATATTGGTATCTAAGCCTTCAGCATGTTAAGGACATTAACGCTACTGAGGTTTTTAAAGCTAATTTTGAGTTTTATCATCATCATCATCATCATTTATTCATTTATTCATTTATAAAGCACCTTTCACCACCAGCCAAGGAGGCCCAAAGTGCTGTACACAATAAAATACAATACATAACAATCCTAAAAACAATTTAAAAACAAATAAATATATAAAATCCTATTTAAAAATAAATTAAAATGTACATGATAAAAAGCATTTAGGCATATACTACAGCGCGATAGTGGAGGAGCAGTTGAGCTTTAAAACTCTCCAAAAGTTTGACCTCTCTAATATTCAGTGGCAACTGGTTCCACAGATTAGGAGCCAGCACAGAAAAGGCACGATCTCCTCGGAACTTACATTTGGTTCTCGGAACCAGTAACAAACACTGGTCCGCAGAACGCAAAGACTTAGAGGGAGAATGTTTTAAAATTAGATCGCAAAGGTAAGACGGTGCCGTACCTGCCTGTGATTTAAAAGAAAAGATAAGAATTTTCATAAAAATCAGATATTGTACGGACAGCCAGTTCAAAGAGACCAGAACAGGGGTCATGTGATCAGACTAATAGTGCAGCAAAATGCCAACGTTTTTGGTGAATTTAGATCCT
>NC_050518.1:25979981-25983335 GCF_002922805.2 Oryzias melastigma | reverse complement strand
TGGAGATCCTCATTCGTCATTGGTTGTATTCATTTCTCTATCAGCACTGGCACATCTAATGTTTTTAGGAAGACTTCAGTTTGTGTCTCATTTGGAACTTGGGGTTGGGAGTGTAGGGCCTGGGGCCCCCAGCCGGGATTTGAACCGGTTCCTTCTTGCTGTGAGGCAAGAGCGCTAACCACTGCACCACCGTGCAGCCAAGTTGCATGCAGTACAGCATATATAGCGGACGAAAATAATAACAATCGAAATTCTACATTTTTAGCAAATCAATATTAATATAATAATAATCAGCAGAGAGAATAGGTCGACTTGGCTCGGTTTATGAAACCATCTTCTGTTTGCTTAGCTCCACTGAGAACTGTGTAGAACTTCTTCACACCACACACACTACAGCTGAACTAGAGTTAGCCTCCACATACCACCCTACTTTGCTCTCTTTGTGCAGTCTTGAAGTAGTTTTTCTAATTCTCTGTTTTGATGCAGTTTTCTCCCCTTTTCTAGAAGGTTGAGACATTAACTTGTCCCTCTGTTTGTCTTTTGGGGTATTTTTCCACTTTTGGTCAGGAGACTTGATTCCACACTGCCATTCCTTCATGACCCAAAAGTCAATTCTTCAACTTCAAACCTCCTGCAGATCCGTTTTGATCCTGCTTTAATCCTGTATACGGAAGTCAGCGCCTCCAGCCAATCCCAGTTAAGTCTTGTTTTTGTGCAGAATTCTTTCTACAGCGACCGTAATGGAGAAATTGAAGACATTAACTATTCTACACACCTCTCTAAAAACGTCTAATACAGTTACAGTCCAGAGGTGTGGTCTAACTTTACCTGTGAGAAGGTGGGGTTCTTCATCGTGGGCATTTTTATGCAATGAAAGTGTGCAGAAGCTGCTGTCGTCTTTTCTGTCCTCCCACAGAGGATCCAGCAGTGAAAAACACACATGTAGTCTGAAAGGCATTATGTAGAACAGGCTGTAGTTTTCACCTGCAGGGGGCACTCTAACCCTTACTAAAACTCTCCTCCATCCTCTGAATCTTCCTGGGGGTGAAGATTCACTCAGCAGGCAGAGATCATGAGGCTGGACCAGATTCTACCCTCAAACCTCAGCAGGAGTCAGGATATGCCCTCAGATCCAGACCTTTTCCGCTGTCGGCAGCTGCTGCAGCTCTCCTCTTGCGGCTAAACAGAGTCTGATGTTGCGTGATGCTCAGCCGGGCCGTCGCTCAGCCTCCTGCATGGTTTTCATGTGAGAGCACAGCAGCTCCTGACTTGTTCCTCCTCTAATTTCCCTGTTTGTTCCTCCTCTGCATTCTCCTCTGAAGGTTAATTACTTATAGATAGTTAAGGATTCAGGATCAACAGCAAAGCAGCTCATTGATCTCCTCCCCGCTGTGCACTCCCCTCCAATGTCACACTCTCCACACATCGGAACAGAGGACTGGTGATTATCTGTGTGCATCGATCGGTTCCTCCTCTGTTTTCTCTCCTTTCTCTGCTGCGGTCCGGCTCCCAGAACCTCATTATCCAGACTGAGAGTCCTGATGGTCCACATGTCTGAGGTGTGTTTGCAGTTTTCCTCTTGAGCTCCTCTGGTCTTGTGAGGCTGAGAACATCAATAGCTCACGTTAAACGAGCTGCATTGATTGGAAGGAGGATTTAGCTTTTTACCAACTGTGGACCGCAGAGAACAAGCGCCGGCGTCTGCGAGGAGCTCGGCGTGGAGGATGGAGGCGCAGCGGTTGTTTCCTCAGCCTGTAAAGCAGCATATGAAGTGACCAATGGTTTGAGTCTTTGAATGCTGGTTTCTAGTCTTGATGTTTCTCCTCCTCCTCTGCAGCTTCTGTCATTAGGGTGCAGCTTTTGACACTCCATTTTTTTCATGACATGCTTGGAATCACTGGAACAGCTTTCAATCAAATCAAATGTACTTTATTAATCCCCGGGGGGAAATTCATTTGTTTATAGTGAGCTGCAGAAAGTTCTCTTCCGTCCAGGCTGACTCAGTTTCATCAACTGGTTCAAATCCTGTCTTTCAGGAAGGGATTATATTGTTATGAATGATTCCTCATCTGGGAAGCACATACTGATGTGTGGGGTGCCTCAAGGCTCCATCCTGGGTCCAACACTTTTTAACCTGTACATGCTTCCACTTGGTGACGTCATCAGGAGGCATGGAATTAGTAGTGTGAATGCTGTTGAGCATTCACAATAGTGATCCATTTTTCTTTTGTGCGTTTTTTGTCCGTCCGTAGTTCTTCAACCACTTCACCTTTTCGGCTTATTCAGCTATCAAAATATTCTGCTCTTTTAGGAGATGGGTGTTCAAAAGTTTCAACTTCATAACTCTTTAACTTGTTTAAACTATTCAACCAGCTCCATTGAAAGTTAATCTTTAAAGTCTTTAAAAGCTCCTTTTTCAGCTAAAATCTTTCAGCTCTGCAAAAGGAAAAAGTTCAAGAATGCTTTCATCTACAGAAACCATTCCACTTTTAAACTCTTCATCAGACTTTGGGCTCTTGAACTTGTATTTTTATTTTTAAAACTCCCTTTGGTTTTTAAAATATCACAGTTCAAATTTGACATGTCACCTTTGAGTCAGTTTCCAGTGATGAATGTAAATAAATGCAATCTGATTGTTGGTTTGATCCAGTCAGTGAAGAAGAGTGGAGATGAGTGTGAGGAAAACACTTCAAGTGGATTTAATCTGTTCAAACTCTTCCATTGTGTCCCTCACAGAAAAAGTTTTTACATCAAAACCTAGGCATTTTTCCTGGCTTTCAGACAATACAACTTTGAAAATCCTGACATTTAGTTTTCTTACAGCAGCCACAGATATCAACCAAAGCTGACAATTTCTCCCTACAGACACGATGCATTTTTTGAGGATGTTTTTTTTTAAATTATGAATACTTCTGTATACCTGGGCACAAAAACATGAAAATCACACTAGATGTAGTCCAGCACCTCTGGATATGAGCTTTTGTTTGAGCTGAGTGCATGGCTCTATTTTCAATGAGAAAGCAGACCAAAGCCGTGCGTTTCCCTTTGTCTGCTCATTACCATGACGACCTCAAAGCACTCCATTTGGTCTCTAATATTTTAGCTTTAAGCTACCTGTTTTGGGTCAAAACTTTCATAGTTATGCAGATGACACTGAACTATGTAGGCGTTTCTCCTGATGACAGCGCCATGAATTACCATTTTAATTCAATTCAATTCAATTTTATTTATATAGCCCAAAATCACAAAAGAATTTGCCTCATTGGGCTTCAAAATATGAACAATGGTTAAAAACTAAGACTAAATAAACTGGTTATCCCTGCCCTTAGACCCTCCCTCCCGGTAAGGAAAAAC
>NC_050518.1:25971702-25975937 GCF_002922805.2 Oryzias melastigma | reverse complement strand
CTCAGGTGGTAGAGCGGGTCGGCAAATGATCGAAGGATAGGCGGTTCAATTCCGGCTCCCGCCAGCCAAGTGTCATTGTGTCCTTGGGTAAGACACTTAACCCTACTTGCCTCCAGTGTGGCTGCCCCCTGCTGCAATAGTAGCTTACCGTCACCAAGTATGAATGAGGTGTGAATGAATAATGGATATACAATGTAAGCGCTTTGAGCGTCTGGAAAAGCGCAGATAAATCTAATCCATTATGTCTCTCTGACTTGCTAGTCTGTACAGGTCAGAGAGATCGAGACGGGAAGGACATGCAGCAGAACATGCAGACATGCAGGAGAAATGCAGAATCCAATCCATTATTATTCAGGGTTCCTAAAAGTTTCTTCCGGTTAAATTTAAGACTTTTTAAGATCTTCTTAAGGCGATTTATCTCAAAACTTATGTCTAATTTTGCAGTCTACTTCACATTTTATTAATCTATTCCCAATTTCTGATCAAAACTGTCTTTGTATCATGTTTGTGGTGTGCCATCATGTTTTAGAGCTCTTCTTTTTATTCAAACCGGCAGTGGGCGTTTAGTGTTTAAAAAAGAGAGAGAACCCTGAAGACGCAGTCAGGCCTAACCTCCTGTCAGTAGGGCGTCTACATCCTGACTCCAGGAGCCAGAGCCCCACAACCTCCATAACAACTGGTTTTCCCAATGTTTGCTCACACCATTTAATCAAAATAATCTTAGTTGAAAATGTTTAATTTTTTACATGAAATATGAAACAAAAAAGTTTCAAGGACCACAAATTTTAAGGCTCAGTTATCAAAATTCAAGGCTTTTTAGGCTATTATTTCCAAATTCGTAAATTCAATGCTTTTAAGACTTTTTAGACCCAGCGGGAACCCTGTTATTTAATATTAGAAATTTAACATCAAATTACGCAGGATGAAATGTTAGGATGACTATTCTTTGATGAACAAAAACCCATCCTCCTTAAACGTGGGTTGATGACATCTGCTGCTTCTGTATGAACGACCTCAAAGTCAAATGGGTCAAAACCATCTGACATCTTTCACACTCGTCTTAATCTATTTATTTTCACTCACAGGCACAAAAGTCGACAATTGTCAGTCCAATTCGTACCAGTGGTGGACTTGGCAGTTTAGGGGCCCGGGCCAACAATGACATGGGTTTAATGCAGCAACTGTATTCTTTTTTTTTAAACCCTCACCTAGATTAATACACTGAACTTCCTCTCTGGAACAAATGGTGAAAATGATGAGAATCAAACATGTGGAGTTTTCAGAGGTCTGAGTGACGGAGTGTTAAAGTCCCTCCGGACAGCGACCGCTCAGCCAGTGATCTCAGGAAGTGTGGGGTTTGGACGGCGTCCTTCCCAGACGTGCTCCTCATCATCCAGCCTAAGTAACTTGTTGAGGCGGTCTGTCCTCCAGCTGTCAGAGCAGACCATCTTCTTGTCTCCCAGCTCAGATTTACTCCCCGGGGGGGAAAGCTGTTACATTTCCTGTTATTATTTGCCATAAAAATGCGCTGAATGGCGGCCAACTCGGAGGTGCCATAAAAAGCTGCGAGGTGTGAGATGGCGTCTGCGCATCATCAATCAGACACACAGGTGAAACTCTAGGCCTCTCCGCTGGGGAGGGAAATTGATTTTTCTCCAAGTGATTAGGGGGAGAAAGAAGGAGAGTTCGGGTGTGTGTGTGTGTGGGGGGGGGGGTTCTGTACAAACCCCCAACCTTCATGTTGTTTAACGACCGTATTTTATTTCCATTTAAAGGCAGCGTGTTGCAGTTATAACAGGAAGTCTCGGCTCTCCACATTCTAGTCCAGAGCTTCTCAGTAAATATCTGCTCTGCTGCTTCGTCGGGCTGAAGCCAAATGTTCGGCCTCACAGGCGGACACTGCACAAACTACAGTCTGAGGCTGCAGGTGAGGTCACCTGTCCAGTCTGCTCCACTGTAGGCCAGGGGTCTGCAACCTGAGGGTCCGGAGACACATGCAGATCCTTCATTCCTCCATTGTGGCTCTTTGGCTTTGAATACAAATGCTAACGTTAATTTATTTTACTTTATCAATTCTGTCATTTATTTTGGATTTTAACAGGTCAAATAATTAAGAACAATAATGGAAAGAGTAGTTTATTCTTAGAATAAGAGCAAAGCTAATATATATTTATTTTTAAAAACTAGATTCTTCATCAATGTCATCATGTTTATATTCAATAGTAAAAAGGAGGAAATAGAGCTCACCAAAGCCCTAAAAACAGAAAAATACCATGTTTGATTTGACTTTCTTGTTTATTTGACGCAGGGTTCATTTTATTTTGAAGGGAACTTATGTGCTGCCGACAGAAGTAATAGAAGTTCAAATGGTTGTACAAAGAAAATTATTTTAATTAAATTACTATACTTATTTAAAACATACTTTATATAAAGAAGTGGCTGCAAAAACATAGATAAAGTGTATTTTTCTAAACAAAGATTTTGAGGCTCATGCTCTGTTTTGGTCAGTAAAAACTTGACCAAATGGCTCTTTCAGAATCACAGGCTGCAGACCCCTGCTGTAGACGAGTATGGAGCCGCAGTTTCAACTGCCTCTGTGGCGAACCTGTGTGGGGCACACAGGTGACCTGCAGGAAATATCCAGGTCAGACACCGCTCAACCCGTGGAGAGAAAACGTGGAGGCTGCGAGCTGTCTGCTGGGGAGTTTTTACAAGTGGAACAGTTGAACCGAACCAAGCTGAAGATAAAACACAAATGTTTCTGCTGCGAATCCTAAAACCTGAAGCAAAAGAATGCTTGACCTTCACCTACGTGCACCTCCTCCTCTGCCTCACCTTTGTTCTCCATGTTCATCCAGCACGCATCATCCACACCAGAGCTATGATTCAGAGCACTATTATTATCATGACCCAGGAACGTGCTGGTGCTGCCCCCCCCCGTGTCTGCATAAGCACATCTGACAGGAGCCCATAAAAGGAGGCAGGAGGAGAGCCTCGCCACCCTCCCGTCAGCCTCTGGATGGAGCCGTCTTTACATTTGTCCTCACTGGTCTGCGTCCCACGGCAAAATAACTTTAATGCATAAAGCAACCCCCCCAGCTCCCCTCGTGAGGGCAGATGTGGGATTGTGCTGTACAGCAGCTGGGTGTTGGTGTAATCCCAGCGCTCATCCTCCACGTTCCTGTCGGACGGCCGTGTGCCTCCACGCCAACACTGCTTTTCTGGGCAGATCTGGCATCTCCAGAAGTGACGTGCACGCGCCCATTATCTCAGGAAGGAGCAGCCGGAGCGTGAGGAGCATCTCTCGCCTGACTGCCTTTCATTTCCAGAGCAGCAGTGTGACTTTTGTGTGTGGAAGGCAGATAGCAGGAATGCAGACAGCAGGCTGCATTACCCACAGCCCTGATTCCTATTCTCCTTCCTTTATCTGCCGCGTCTCCAGCAGTGTTCATCAGCCCATGAGACACCAACAGGACCGTCTCACAGGATCAATTAGTCTCTTGAGGGAGAAGGAGCGCCGCAGACAAAAGCCACGGCCACGCTGGTGTTGCGGCGAGGTGATAAAGTGACACTGTCTTCCTTCCAGACCATTAACGTGACAAGAGGGGCTTGTCCAGGTACGGAAGGCCTGACAGCAGAGGAGCTCCGCCCCCACAGGAACAGAGACCTCCAAACGACCCCCCCCCGTTCTACATCTGCTCTTCTTCTCCAAACTTTATTTATGTGCACTCCTAGAAATTTTGCCCCCAAACAGTCAAACAGTCGATGTCCTTTCAGTGCCCCTTCCGCCAATTTTAACCGCACCATAGACATGTAGGGCCGCTGGTTGGAGGGTGACGGGGCATCTCTGCGAGAAATCAGGAGGTGCCCTGTTAAGGCCTTCTCACCAATTTTAACTGCACCCTTTAGTACACACACACCTCTAACACCACAAATATACACTCTAACAAACAAACAAGCACGCATCACACAAGGAAGGTGGGACCATCGACCTTCTGTCCCCTACCCCATCCCTGGCGGGGGTGCGGGGAACCTCGGCCTGGTGGTCTAGTCTCTTGGGTGCCGGTCTCCTGGGCCCGGCGGTCTCCTCCCCCCGCCGGGAGTGGGATCCCCAAGATTTAGCAGGGGATCAATCTACATCTGAGCCTGGGGGTGTCCAGATCTCGGTGGTGCGGAGTCCGGTCCCTGCTTTCGAGAACTAGTTCTCTCCTTAACTCCATCAGTGGGTGTGCCTG
>NC_050518.1:25937153-25969250 GCF_002922805.2 Oryzias melastigma | reverse complement strand
AATAATAATTAATATCAGTCTGTGATTCAGATATTTTTAGGCCAGCAGAGAAGGCCTTGCAGGCCCTGACGGCCCGCCACTGGATCACACTAGGGGTGTTTACTTGTGTGGACAGATCCTCATAACATAATTTCCTCTCTTCAGCATCAAACTACATTTCTATTTACTCTATCATTCTATTTCTGTTGTAGGTTTTTTTTTTTTAATGAATGAATGAAATGTTTTATTTCAAGCAATCAGGTCATAATACATACATAACATATCACTTAATAAATCACAAGTAGATCACTTGAAAGGGAGTGGGAGGAAGCGAACTTATATAATCCCCCCCCGACTCGACCATTTTCTCTACATGACTTATCAGTATCCGGTTCAGGACTTAATATCAAAGATTAATAGATTCAGGCTATTAAGGATCATTAATATTATTGATGTTAATTTCAAAGCATCCACAACAAATCAAAAGACACTTTGTGCAGATTGTATTCGAAGAATTTTGATAATACAAAAAGTAATAATTAAATCATCTTCATTTGCTAATGCAGTAAAAATCTAAATATTCTCATTGAAAAAGACAATTATTGCAGATTATATTTACCAAAGAATGATTATAAAAATAGAAAAAGTAATAAAAAAAATATCTTCATTAGTTAATGGAGAGAAAAATCAAAATATTCTCATTTTAAAAAAAGGTAAAGGTAAAAATGTAAATCACACCGTTTGATGCAGTGCGATTCATGTGTTGCTCCTCTTTCCCCCCTGAGGGGGCTGGACAGATTCCTGATTCAGGTGGCTCATCTGTGCTCCTGTCCTTGGGTGGTTGGTTAATTGATAAAACACATAAGGTCTCCTAATTTAGTGTCATGTCAGAAGTAGTTAAAATCGAGTTTAAAAAGAAAAAACAAACAAACAAACAAACACATAAACAAAGTGTAACCAACAAATCAATTATTGATGCTTAATAGGAAATAAATCAGAATACTATGAAGCTCCATGCAAAAGCTTCAAGTGAAACATTTTAAAAGAAAGAAAAAACAAAACGGGTACAATTTATTAGCTCTTCCACGGCCCAGTGGTTGGGGGGGCACTGCACTACACTGTTCAAACATGTGGTTGTCGAGTTAGATAAGGTAAGTCTTTAACAGTCCTGGTACATCTCCTGTCTTTCCTGTAGGGCTGTAAAGAGCATCCGGGTGCTCGGATACTCACGATCTGCTCCTGAAAATTAGTGTATGAATATTTGCAATGTCTAACATCACTGATTTGCAATCTTTATAAATATAGCAGAGTGTAGTAAAATATTATCTTGGGGTGATGTAGTTTTGCTCTGAAATGCAGAATAATGTAGGATTTTGAGTTTATGAACTAAAACAAAACTGAAAGAGCAGCGGTACCGTCACCATAAGTAAACAAATCTTTGTGTTGGTGAAGCTTCCGGTTTTCAAGGTAAAACAAGTGAGAGCTTTTTTCTGTTTAGAAACTGAGACGGAAGTTCTGCTCGCTGACATAACTTCTGAAAAAATCAATTTGCTTTAAGACCGGAGATTTAGCTCCAGAGTTAACATTCTTTAGGTCATGGTAACTCTTCAACAGTCGACACAATTAACGCAACTTCTGCTTATTCTGAAGTGGAGAAACGCAGCCTCGCGCTGCTGAAAAGCGGATGTAATCAACATGAATCAGCTGATTCTGCTGCAGAAAAAATCAACCTTTCAAACCACCCTCAAACAAATTTTATACGGCCTCTGCACCAATATGTAATACAGAGAACACAAAATGTTGAAGGACTTTGAGGACAGAAAACTGTGGAGAAGAGTTTCAGGTTTTGTTCAGTTTTCAAGTTTTGTGTATAAGTGATCAAAAACAACAATGATTTTTTTTAATGCTTTTTTAGATGAACTACTGTCAACCAATCATGAATAAGCTTGTTCCAGTTTGTTCAAAGTCCACCCTCCAGGTGGACATCTGTCATCAGGAAAATCTGTCAATCAAATGTTGGAGGCGGGGCCAGCAGGAACCACATGCTTTAACTGGGGCAATTGATTGGTCAGTTTATAACTTGAACAACTTGCAATGAAGAACAAATATCTTGAAAATATGAGGATTAGAAAGAACGTGTTAAAACAAGGTTGGAACAGGTGGAGGGAGGGGTTGAACCGTCCATTTTTAAATGGTCTATGGTAGAAACGTCACCCTTTCAGCTTTAGACGTACATAAGTAAAGTTAGTGTGGGTAATGGCTTCACATAGTCACACTCAAAACATTCGCTGTGCTGGTTGGTATCCATTCCAGTTTTTAGAATTATCAACCAACAACAACATTTAGCTCCAATCCGAATTCTTCCATTTTCCCTACCCCTTCATCTAGCTCTCCAAATGGAGTTATGGAAAAATAGTGTCTCAGATTTTGGACGTCACTTTCATTCGATGATGTCATCAATAATTGCCGGTCCACTAGCGTTAGCGCGGAGCTTCCAGGGCATGAATATACATAACAGCAGCGGTTTTATAACATGAAAAAGGTCACGCTACAACATAAAGTGATTACTTCTATTTAAATGTAAACTTCTGTGCTTCTGACCAACGTGAAGAAATGAGTTTCTCCTCCCCAGCTCAGTGGAACGTGAAACCCCCTCGCGAGGGAGGGGTCTGTATCCCTCTGCTTGGAGGGGAGGGTATTAAAAAATATATTTTGGACATCACTTTCACTTCAAGCACCTTCAAATGGAGGGGAAGGGAGTCTCCAACACACATAATTCACCTGTGGGCTTTTCCTTGAGTTTTTCTGCTCAGTTGCATGTAAACATGTCTGAATACAATCTGTCATTATTTTTATCAGTTCACTTCACTGTATATATATATAAATATATATATATATATATATATATATATATATAAATATATATTGAGTAAGAAGACAGCTTAAAACAATTAATATATCAAATAACTTTCTGAATTTCAACTAAAATCCAGATTAAAAAGGTCGGTCTTGAGCCTTCCTTCCCACCCCCCACCCCCCCACACACACATTGTTTAGAAATATTAAATATTTGTATAAATAAATAAATTAAGAACTTGAAAGCTCTGACACTATCTTGTAACACTGCCAACAGAGCAGCTTATTCACCATTTGACTGACAACAGATGAGGTGTTTAAAATTTCTATCCAACACTTTACTTCTGTTAAAAACAGTAGCATAAAAAAAAATCACCAAATTGTTGTTATTGACTTATTTTTACTTCTGAATGAAGCCTGTGATGCTCCTTCTGCAGAAACAGATGAATGTTCTGTTTGTAGAAGTCTTCCTTTTCTTTCTTCAGTGTTAAAGTCTCTCTGTCTCAGTGCAGATCACTGTCAGTGAGTTTAGGGGTTTAAAAACCAAATCCTCAAGGACTTAATAACAAATATTAATAAAATCTGGCTATTAAGGATCATTAATATCATTAATGTAATCAAGTTTCAAAGCATCCACGACAAATCATTTATATTAATCAGTAAAGAAAATTAACACCATAGTGATTGTAAACTTTTCAGTAATCATTACTGCATATTACATAAACAATAATCTAATATTCTCATTGAAAAAAGACACTTTGTGCATGAATTATGATAATACGAAAAATAATAATTAAATCATCTTCATTTGCTAATGCAGTAAAGATCAAGATATTCTCATTAAAAAAGACAATTATTGCAGATTGTATCTATCAAAGAATGATTATAAAATAGAAAAAGTAATAAGTACAAATTATCTTCATTAGTTTATGGAGAAAAAAATCAAAATATTCTAATAAAAAAATACAATTTAGCAGATTGTATTCATAAAAATGATTATAATAACAAAAAAAATAATAAGTTGGAAAGAAAAGGATCAAAAATTAAAAAATAAAAACATTTTAGCAGAATCAGTGATACATCACAGCTTAGGAACAAGTTTAAGGCCACATAATCGTTCTCCGTTGTTATGACTGAGAGACTGTGAAGGTCTCAATTCAAGGGAAATGTGCTGGTTCTGCAGCTCAGAATCGGGTCATAGTTCACATCCAGCGGTTTTTGAGTTCACATTTCACTTTTTGCTTGGATTAAAGGGTCAGACATGTGTAATCCCACAGTTCTCAAAGTCCTTCATGGATTTTATTTCCAAAGGCTTCGTAACGTTCGGTGGTCCGAGTGGTTTCACAAAGATTCTGGAGTTCAGACTCCAGGTGCTGTGGATCTGTTTATTTCTGCGCAACATTCTTGCGTGCTTCACCAGATCAGAGTGATATTTAGAAAGATGTTCATCAAGATGTTACCAGAATAATGTTGTTTTCAAACCATTTTGTAGAAAAATGTTTCTGTTCTTAAGTAAAATGTCTGAATTATTCCAAATATAATACCGATGAGGTGAAAAATGATGCTTGTAGATGAGAGTCCATGGCAGTAGAACCTGTTTGTGAAACAAACAGTTGCACAGCAAAAGAAATGCAGTCCTCCAAGTTTATCAAAAACAAACTTTGGTATAAAGTTCCAAAACAAAATCTCGTTTTGCATAAGGTTTTTTAACCCTTTAATTTTGAGAACATTGTTTAGAATAGAAAAATCAAGAAAGTCCACTCCTCCATTTTTGATGAATTAATGAGCACAGATTTACGAATGTAGTGAATTTGATTTCTCCACAGAAAATGAAAGAGAATCTGATCAATCCTTTTTGTGCTTTTGTTGTCCAGGGAGAGCGAGGATCCAACATAAACCAGCCTTGAAATTCCTTCAGCTTTCGCTAAGAGACAACGAGCTTTTAATGACAAATCTCTTTGGAGCCAACGATTGAACTTATTTTGTGCTCTTTCTGATCAAAGGGTCGTAGTTGATGAATTCTCTGTCTTTCTGATCCTTACTTATTTGTAGACCTAAATATGTTACATTTTCTTTAACAGCAATATTATTAATTGAGGGTAAAACGCAATTTTTAAGAGAAAATAATTTACATTCTTTAAATTTAGATAAAGACCTGAAGCCTTTGAAAATGTTTCAATAATTTCAAGAACCTTGGGAACTTGCGAGCTCTTTTTAAGAAATAAAGCTGTGTCATCTATCAGTTGACTCAAGAGGATTTCTCTGCCTGCAATGGAAATGCCACTAATATTACTGGATTTTATATATCGACAAAATACTTGTGCAACCATAAGAAAGAGGTAAACAGACATAGGGAACCCTTGTCTTGTTCCCCTTTGAAGTAAAAGTCTGAGGGTACCATTACTTAACTTAACAGAGCTATTTCCTTTAGCGTAAAGTGTTCTAACTGCATTACACATATATTCACCAAAACCTAACTTTTCAAGACAATAACACATAAAAGGGTGCTCAACAGTGTCAAATGCCTTATAGAAATCTAAAAAATAAATAAAACTTTCATCAGAAATAAGTTCTGAATAGTCAACTAAATCCAGAATTAGCCTGATATTATTTGAGATGGATCTATTCTTCATGAAACCAGACTGGTTTTCATCAATAATTGTATCTATTACATTTTTCCTCCTCTTAGCTAATACTGTGGCCAGAATTTTGCAGTCGTTATTAAGCAGACTAATCGGTCTCCAACTGTCTCTGAGAAGAGGATCCTTGTTGGGTTTAGGTTTAAGAGTGATAACACCCTGAGTCATCCTGGCAGGAAGAGACATATGTGTAAAACTCTCAGTAAAAACATTAAGTAAAAACTGGGCTAAAAGGTCACTAAAAAATGTATAAAGTTCTGCAGTCAACCTGTCATTCCCTGGGACTTGTTGCTTTTCAGATGGCTGACAGCATCTGTCACCTCTTGTAAAGTGATAGAAGAATCACAGGCCGATCTATCGTCTTCTTTTAGGTTATTTAAGGACTCACAGAATGAGGACATCGCATCCTCACTGAATTTTGTAAAGTTCACCGTAATAGTAATGAAAGGATTTGGAAACATCTTTTTATTTGTGGTAATTTTTCCATCTCTATTTAACTGTAGGACTGAGTTTAATGTTGCTTGTGTTTTCTCTAATTTAAAAAAATAAGCCGTCATTTGTTCCCCTTGTTCCAGACATTTTTTTCGAGGTCTCATAAAAGCTTCTTCAGCCTTGGCTTTATACATGTTGTCAAGCTTGTTTTGTAATTTTAGTCATTTTAAATATTGTTCCTCTTTTAAGTTTTCTGGGGTTAAGATTGAAAGTGCTGTAATTTTTCTCTTCTTTTTTCTCTTCTTGTAAACGTTTGGATTTTGCGTATATGCTGCCATATCTTCTTAAATATTTAGAAATTTCAAATTTCAGGAGTTCTCAATGACGGCCATAAATATTTTCATTTTTTGCTTTGTCCCAGTAGAGTTTGAAGAGTTTCTCAATTTCTATGTGAACACACTTATGTTTTAGTAATGAACTGTTCATTTTCCAGTAGGTGATATTATTGGGCTCACTGTTACCCAGCAGAGGGTTTATTCTGATTGTTATTGCTTTATGATCAGTTAGTGGTGTTGCTAGAATATCGGCTTGAACCTTTTCTTTCTCTATGTTACTTGATAGAAGCCAGAAATCTAAACGTGACCGCCTTGATCCCCTTTTATTGCTCCGGGTATAAGACCTACAGTGTGGGAAATGTTCCCTCCAAATATCACATAAATCAAATTTGTCTATTAATAGCTTCAGTTTTGTATTTGGCTTTGAGGGCTGACCTGGAGGCCATCTATCAAAACTCTGATCCACAACAACATTAAAATCACCTCCAACTAGCCAATGTACATTTGGAAGTTTACATAGCCAGTATGCTATTCTGTCCTTTAGAGTAACCAAAAGTTGATTATTGTCAGAATTAGAATTGAAGCCTTATATATTGAACAATATGCAGTGAATATTATTTACCTTCACAACCAAACAAAGAAGATAACCATAAGTTACACATTCAATATGTAAAACATCTCCACTAAAATGATTTTTCAAAATACATACCCCCGCAGACATTTCTGTCCCGACTGCAAACCAGAGATCATTCCCCCGCTGACCCTTCTAAAAGTTTATGTCTATAGGAAGTGAATGGGATTCCTAAAAGAAACAAAGTCAGTTTTCTGCTGTTTAGCAAACAAAAATAAGGGCTTGCGCTTTACATTGTTCCTTTTACCCCTGGCATTGAATGAAAGAACAGATAAAGACATACAAAAGAGTTAAAGAAGAAGAAGGAACCTTCTTGACTTGTTAGAAAAACTCTTGACCAAACGATGGTAGGTCGAACGCAAACGCAGTTGCACCTTTCTGATTCAGAATACTGTGAAAAACTCTTACTCTGAGAACAAAGTATAGAGATAACCTCTTTAATATATTTGTACAAGTCCTTATCCTTATGAATGTAATGGCAATTATTTTTAACCCGATCTGTTAATACTTTAAAATCCTTTTTTTTCTCTCTCCTTTTTCCTTTGCATTCAAAGAAAACATACATCATCGATCACCAAGCATGATTTCTCCTTCTCCTTGAATGAAAGCCCTGCCGCCGGCATAGTGGGCCATCTTTCCTGCTGTACGAGCCTTCTGTATTTCGGGCCACAGACGCTGCCTCTTCTCTCTGTCCCGTCTGACCTGTTGTTAATTAGCTTGGTCAAGTTAGCAAGCTGAGTGCTAATGTCACCATTTGAGGTGGCAGGATTTTGAGGTTTCTTTTTCGGCACCGGTGGCTTACTCGGAGTTAAAGGAAGCGGCAGGAACTCTTCTTCGAAGTCACCGGACTCCATGGCGTTTGGGTCTCTCGAGTAGTCGTGGCCGCCGCTAGCTAGCGCGCCACCTCCTGCACGAGTATCCTCTGAGTCAATCACAGCCAAATTGTCGCGCTTTTTAACCATGTTAGTCTCAAAATGCTTAAAAATGTTCAAAAATTTATGTAAAGTAAACCAAGGTCCGTTTTGAAAGAGTATTTCACAAGTTTTTTACTCAAGTAGGTGCAGAGCGTTGCAAAAAGGGACCGATCAGAACGCCATCTTGAATCGCCCCCCCCTCGGCTCAGCCTCACCTGCCTCCCCTGACTGCACGTCACTGGTCCAAGTACAGGAACTGTCAGGTCATGTTTCCCACAATGCATTGTTTTGTAGTCTTTATTCGGCAGCTTGACGCCATCTTTCCAGCTGTACCCGCCTGAGAAGGCGCCATGCACCCGTCTCTTTCTCACCATATTTTCATGATTGACAAGTGACGTCTGAGTCGAAACTACCCAGCATGCACCGCAATTCAGGCGATCTGCCCAGCGCTGCGTCAGCCGTCCTGTTCCCTAGCCCCACCCCCTCTGACTGAATTTTCAAATCTCTTCTCTGGGTGGAGTCAGCCTCCAACTTCCCTGTTTGTTACCCTTTAAGTGGCCCTCACAAGAAAAGGTTTGGGGACCCCTGACTTAGAGGTTAGGTGTCTTATCATGAAGTAGTAAGGGACAAGCAGAGGTCCGGGATGGCAGCTCTCAGGATAGCTGTAGGTTGGTGGTGTCACGAGGGGAAGTCCTGGTGATCCTTAATGAGAGAACAATAGAGATGGTAGAAAGCGAGAGGTAACAAGTCTAGGTCAAACATGGCTTGGCAGTAGCTTTAGGTCAGTGTATTCTACCATAGTGGAACAGACATAAACATTGGATGTTTGTGTGGTGGTCGACCCAATAAAACGGTTTGGATGTAGCGTTTTTATCCCTCATGCTGTGTTTGACCACTGAGTCATTTCACATTTCTTCTGCTTGGTTTTCCTTTTACTGCCGGAAGACAGAAATTAAAGGCTGAGCGTTCTTTGGGATGTTCTCTGTGTGCTGCATCGGTCCGTGTGAAACATCTGCTGCATGGAAAGCCCATCACACACTCACTCCCAATTGAGGAAATTGGTTGAAGCGAAGGACAAATCCTGCAAGTGGTTGATTGTGCGCAGCGTGTTCACCTCGGTGGGCAGAGGCGCTTCTTTCTGCTCTTATGGGCGTTTTTCCAGCTCAGAATCACTTCCTGCCCACGGCGCTGGTGAGAGTGAGAGGAAGAAAGATGGAGTGACGCAGGAATGCCAACTCCAACTGCTCTGTCTGCTCTCATCAGCCATGCTTCAAGGACAAAACCTCAACTGAGTTTGACCCGCCAACGAGCCACCAAAAACCCCCAAACCAAACGGCAAACAAACGCCTCCGTCATCTCTGCACCCAATACTGAAGGAGCACGAAGATAAACGGATGTTCTGACACAACCTGGACTGTCTCCTGGTGACGCCTCAAATCAGAAAGAATGAACGAGTGAAGATCCGAAGAGAGCCGCCATGTTGGCAGGAGGACATTTGGAGACTTCAAGAGGATAAACCAGCCAGTGAAATGCAAACAGAGAATCTAACGGATCCGTTTGCTTCCCTACAAAATGTGCCCCCTCCCAGTAAAAATATGCCAAGATCCCTGATAAAATAGCTCAGTGAGAAAACAACCCACACAGGATCTCAGTTTTGAACAGAAACCTTTCAGTCTACAATCATCTAAAACCTTTTAAGGATTAAAGATGTGATGTCTGAACAGGAGAAACAAATTCATGGATTCATCTTTAGTCAGATCGACGACTGTAACAGTGTTTTTACAGGACGACCAAAAGAATCAATCAGGAAATGAATTCAGAACTCTGCTGCTCGGGTTCTCACCAGAACCACATCAGTCCAGTTCTGAGGTCTTTACACTGGTTACCTGTCTGTCAGAGGATAGACTTCAAAGTTCTGTTACTGGTTTATAAAGCTTTGAATGGTTTAGCACCAAAATACATGACTGACCTCCTGACCCAGTATGTACCAGCCAGACCTCTCCGGTCATCTGGATCCGGTCTTTTATCAGTTCCTAGAGTCAGAACTAAACATGGAGAAGCTGGATTCAGCTTCTATGCACCACAGATCTGGAATAGACTTCCAGAAAACCTTAGATCTGCTGAAACACTCAGGTTGTCTCAGTTCCTTCACTACTAAACACATGTTTTATTCACATTTAGAGAATCTACGATTCCAACATCCAATCCCCTAAAATCAGTATGCATCAATTGGTGAATATAGACCACAATGCATTGCATTTGAACGATTTTCAATGTGAAAAATCTGTGCTTTAATGTATTTTCTTTAAAAAAAACATGTAAATTTTCATCTTCAGAACATAGTATGTTCATAAAATGTTCGGATTGTTTAGATTTTTACTTCGGGACATCAGTGATGCTATATTTACCGTTACAACAAAGTAGTGAGCATGATGTCCGAATTGCTTTGAAAACTCAGGGCAGTAGATAGCCCTGCACTGCATAGTACTTCAGTGCTTCTGGAGGGAATTCTGACACATTATCAGTTCATTTGAATCCAGGTTAAATACTCAACTGCTCTCAGCTGTTTTTGATTCATTTCTATTCAAATATATTTACATCCACACCGTTAGTTTAAATTCGATTTCACTTTCTTTAAGTTTCTATTTCAATAATCACTCCTCTAATATTTATTTCCGATGAAAAGTCCTCTTTGTTCAGTAAATGTGATGCGGATGAAGTTGTTTAGCCTGAAGATCTGGTGTTAGATTCTTCTGCTTGTGTGTCTCCTCCATCACCACAATCAATATGACGGTAAATAACTTCAGCTGTGTGTGTATCCAGAGATTTACTGCTGGACCACTGACGGGGTGGGGAGGGTGTCACATGGCCTTAAATCTGCACGCCACGCTGAACGTTCCATTTCTGAGGGTCAGGTGAGCTTCTCCTCAGAGACTCCTCCTTCAGCTCCTTTCTAAACTTTTGGACGCTAAAAAACACAACCATAGTTCAGGCTTCAAAGCCAGGAGGTGTAGTCCCCTGCTGCTACCCACCTGGAACCAGAACCGGGTCGGATCTGACTGTGAGGAGGTCTTTTTCTCCCAGCTTTTCTCTGCACGGATCCTTTAATGAGTGCCTGAGCCCGGCCCCGCTGCCGCCATATGAAGTCCTGAGGCGTCCATGTCAAGCTGTTCAGCTGCTGCAGAAATGAGCACACGCCGAGGACGCTGACACTTCCCGACACCGCTTCCTCCTGCGTCTCCACAGGGCAGCCGGATCCCGGTTCAGCTGCTTCCACGCCGACAAACGGCCCTCATTGTTGCTGTTAATAACCCCCAGAGAGTGCCACGCTTTGGCTGAGCTCAGGTTCACCTGAACAATGCTGAACAATGCCCCCCCCCATCACTCAGTGCAGTAAACACAGACTGCAGGCTGCTCTGACAGCTTTGTCACAAAGATGAATTCATCGTCAGCACTGCAGCCAAAACAAGTAATTTGATTGCCTCAACCACAAATTAAGTTAGTGTGATTCAATTTTCGATTTGGGCTTCTCCTGCAGCCATACATCAACAGAGACATATTTCATTACACAGCGAAACCGCGGGCGGCAGGGGGGGTTATCTGCCTCCATCATGGCAGCATTATGGCATTTACTCCAGACTGCAGCAGGTCCAGCTAGTAGGCTGGTGGCGCTGGTGCCAGTCTCCGGGCTGGTTGGACAGACAGTTGATAGTACAGCATCAGCACCAACACCACCATCACCACCAGCACCAGCACCAACACCAGAACTCAGATCATCCACCCGAGTCATCCGCCTCCTCGTCTGTCATTCAGACACAATCAGGTCGCCTTCGTTTCATCTCCTCTTGTTCTTAACCAAGCTCATTTAGGGGTTCTTAACCCCTAAATGAGCTTGAAGGCTTGAGAGCTCCATCAGTGAGGGCTGCCACCTCCTCCTCCTTCCTCCTCTCTGCTCCCCACAATGCAACTGAGAGCTGTTCCTGTTCTTCTGTGGGACTGGAGTTTGAAAGCTGTGAAGTGACGGCGCTGCACTTTGCCGTTCATTCAAATGAATATCAGTGATGTGGTAACCAAACCTGCCCCCTCCTCTGCCTCTTTAAAGCGTTATCGACAGCAAACTTTGTCCCATATAGATTGTTGTTGTACTCTACAAATGAGCCGCTGTTATATTCATGAGCTACAAGAGACAAATACGTTTGAAGTAATGAGCCGTGATCAAACGCTCAGACGGATTAGAGGTGAGAGAAGAGGAAGACGGCTGTTTTCTACCGTACAATAATTAACTCAGTGAAATGCGGCATCATGGGAGTGAAAGAACTTTCTGTGCACGTGGCTGAGGCTCGTGCACTGCCGACGCTGCAGCTTCCTGCTCTGCTGCAGCCACTCATCTGTCAGTCTGTCTGAAATGTAAATGACAGACGCTGTTGTGGCGGTGGAAGGACATCTACAGACGCAGCTTGGTAAACACCGGGTTCCCTGACTCTTTTATTAAGTAAACTTCATTTGTCTCTTGTATGGATGGAAATAATTCAGGGATTTTCTTACAGCAACCATCGGGTCGGTGCCAGAGTTCCTTTGAGCCCAAAGTCCAGTTGGATCTGTTCGTAGGATGCTGTTGGATCCTGTTATCTGGACTCCAGCTGCTGATCTCACAGCAACACAATCATCTGACTTCCAGTGAAAAGTCACACGCAGTTCACCAAATAACCACTGGGGGACCCATTTCACAGCACATACAGGACAAAGAGGCTCAATTTAACATAAAACAAAGTAAGTGCGTTCCTAAAATGAACACGCTCTTTTTGAATCACTGAAACACCGTTAAAGGAAATCCAACAGATTCTGATGGGAGGAAAGACAGCTCAAAAGCCTCTTCTCTCTCCGTGAGAATTACGGAAGTTCCAGAAACGGTTGAAGAGTTACAACAGGTCAAAGAAAATGGTGAAATAGACTAATAAAAACTGAGTTTTAACATGATCTAGTGGCATATTTCTAATGATGGAGGATATTTGTTGAGAAAATGAAGATTAAAACTGCTTTTCTATGTATTTCTTCATTCAGATTGTTGTAAATTTGGAGCAGATAAAAAATACTGTTTGAAAAAGATTGTAGAAAATTTGGTGGGTGGGCCATCATGGAAACAGGGTGGGGAATGGGGGCGGAGTTTCTCCTAACCAACAGCCCTGCCCACAACTCAGAGGTGAATTTCTAATGAACTTCTGCCACTCTGCAGAAACTATGGCCCGATCTGAATCCTCCCCTTCTCCCTCCCCCTTAGCCCTCCCCCTTCGTTTATCCCTCCATGCTTGTGGTGTTCTGACTGACAGGTGATATTTTAAAAACGTTTTATTTAGTATTTCCCAATAGCTATCAGGCTTGTGAATCCCATTTCCTAGAAACCATCAGGTCTGTTGTAAGAACCTGAGACTCTGTGACCTCGCCGCTGTGGATATGTTCGTTTTCAGACCCTGGTGTGGTTTAGGCCATGATTCAAATTTTCTGCCTTTTTAACATTTTCTGTTGGAGTGAGAGGTCTTTCTTGGCCATCTGTGTTTGCAGATTTGTCTCTAATTGTCCAGAGCACCTGATTGGGCGAGGATCTCCAGAGCACCCTCTTCTGTTGGACAACCCCCTCAACCAGGTGGCAGCAGAGGTTGTGTTTCTTGGTCTTTATAATATGGTTAATTTTATTTTAAATAGAAATCCCAGAAGACTTTCATTCCTGGGTTTTTGTGAAAGTTTTTGCATCTTCAGGAAATTGTATTTATTAGTTGTTTTCCTGTATGTTTACCATCCCCGGGGGTTTCACTGGAGTGTAACACTCTCTTAACCTGGAGACCAGTTTGGATTGTGTGCAGGCCGTTCTCATCCTCTTTTCTGCTGAGTGTCTTCAGCTCAGAGACATCATCGTCCAGTTGGAGTCCTGAATGCGTGTGCAGTAAATGGACTCGTCTCCTCCGGGATCTGCAGCTGCCCTCTGGGAAATGAAAGCCACGAAAGAACTGAAGGGAAAATATGAGCCCAGCTGTGCTTGGCTCCAGAATAATACACACCTGTGATACCTGCCAGAGCCTTCCCTATTTAAGGTCCCTGAAAAAGCAAAAACCCTCCCAGGAGAATATTTGTAAGGTAGATGGATGCTGAGACGCAGCAGACTGTTCCCAGGGAGAAAAGCCACATTTGTGCTGCTGTGCTTGGAAATGAGCTCTAAAATCTTTGCTCCTCTTTGTCCTGGGAGTCTATCAATTCACATTTTCCTCCTGTCTTCTTCTGCTGAAATAATCCCTCTCAGCGGCGCCGTCTTCAAGGCTGGCTGCTCCGGTACGGTGGGGATGTGCCACCCATCATGTGTGGCAGGCTTCATCCCTGCTCAGCGCAGGAAGACGCTCCAGAGACGGAGAGGTGATGCCCGCCGAGCGTGGAGGGAAATCTGCTGGGCCCTCCTCCTCCTCCAGATGCCAGGACTCCAAATTACAGCAGTAAATTTTGCACAACTGCCTCATGCCTGATTACCTTAGATCTGAATTCTTACTCTCCTCTCCTCATTGCTCCTCTGTCTGCCTGTTTTCATTTCATCCATTTACTTTATTTCCTCCTTTCTCTTCTGGTTCTTTTTTTCCTTCTCTGCATGTTTTCCCTCATTTGTTGTCCTAACAACCTATGAAATACGGTGGCCCTGAAGTCCAAATCACATCAACACTCACTCACAAGTCCCGTAATACCTACTGTTTCCAGTTTCTTATTTTGTTTTGTTTCTTAACATTTCCTTTTGATTTCTAAAAATTACTTTTATTTTCTGAAATGTTTAATTTTTACTTTGTTTCATCTTCTTGGAGTTGCATTATGGTTTCTGGAATTTTGTTTTAAAAAAATTTTTTTGTTGGAATTTGCTTAGTATTTTTTCATCATCTGTTAATGTGATTTTCCCTTCAGGGCCACATTTCACAAACCCGCTCTTTTTGCTGTTTTTAACATGTTCTGCTGGCATTTTTCTGCCGATGGAGGACATAAATTTAGGTTAAAATTGATTTTTTTAGTGTTTAGGAGCAGGAAAAAGAATGTTTGTGGAAGAAGATCGTATTTGTGATGTAGAAAATACACTGGGCGGGGCCACAAGCTCCCTGCTCCGCTCCATTCTGAGAGAGGGACCTGGTTGCAGGCAAGATGGCACCCAAGCACAACATTAAACTCATCAGTAGCCAGAAGCAGAAGAGTCCTAACCGTAACCATAACCCTTACCTTAACCATAATCTGATTCCGGTGTTTTTCTAGGGGAATAGCTTGAATTTAGTTCGAAATTCAATTGACGACTTCTGGCTTATGATTCTCTGGCGCCATCTTGGGGCCATGTTGTTGTCTACAGCCAGATCCACTTGCATTCTGGTGCATCCACCTGCAGACAAATAGATCCATGAACGTCTTTGTTTTCCTCCCTGAGCTGGAATCTGGATCAGAACCGTACGGCTGGATAGCGCCGATGTTGCTCTCCATTTTTGTTGCACCACTAATGTTAGGTTGAGGGCATGAGGGGCTGTGAGCTAGCGGGAGAGAGTGTAAGCACAGAGCTCTCTGCAGGGGAAGGGGCACAGGTTGCTCTGCTCTATAGTCCTGCCTACAACTCCTAGGTGAATTTCTAATGAACTCCTGCTGCTCTGCACAAACTATGTTCTAGAAAACGACAGATTTTTGGATTATGTCTAAAAACAGCATCATCATATGAAAAAACCTCTGGGAATGTTTTGAAAAGAAGTCAGACAATGAGGGGAGTGGGACTTCAACAGCAGCATCATCCAAACCAAGCAAACCTTCATGCAGTGTCACCATTCTGGAGTTCCTCTGATCTTAAGGCTGCATTGTATCGCATAGTTCCTGGTCTCCACAGGGATCTGCAGCCGCAGCTCTTTTCCAGACAGTATCTGAACGGTGTGCCCGCGGGCCGCTCTCTGGTTCAGGCAGAACGCCGTTGTGTCCATGAAAAGAAATAGGGGTCACTTGTTATAATGGTGGAACACTTTTTTGCTAAATGGATGCTAAGATTAGCTCTTCAGAGCGGATGAGTCATTATCATCTCCATGCAAAGCAAAGGAAGCTCGACATTTAAGTGGACAGTGCTGTGATTGCAGCAACAATGGAGAACGGGCCCCCGGGGGGGGGACACGAACGTGAATGGCAAATGTCACCGTGGCAAGATTTCTCCTCCACAAATTCCAATTAGATTTTTTTTCCTTTTGCGTGGCAGCTTTTTCATGAAATGTTAATGTGCTGCTGCTGAGAGCGACATGAGGGAAGCTGCAGAGACACGGCTGCTGTTTCAGGACCGTTGAGTCACTTCCCCCCCGACTGCTTGACAAGCAAATACAAACTTCCTGCTGCGGCCGAGCGCCCGGCTGCCTGCCACTCCACAGTTTAACTCTGTGGCAGAAAACAAACAAAATAATTACACTTCAGGAGGAACATGCTGAAGACAGGCAGGAAAGTAAGTGACATGAAGGATGTCGTCTCCAATCCTGGGCGCTCCTCTTCAGCTTGTTGAAGAGGACTGGAGACGATGGAGGGGCATGAAAGTTTCATTACATTTGTGCTTAAACATTAGTTATTTAGCCCACGTCTCTCCCGGGACTCGCATGTGGAAACTCTCTTGTCTGGAGGCAAAAAGAATTCATGGGAATGTGAACTTCTGCTCTGATGCTAAGCTTATTTTCTACAGCATATTAGAGCTGCACAGCCTTTTAGCTGATAATTTGCTTTACATGATCGCAGTCACACATTATTCACAGCTTAGCGCTCAGAAAAGCTCATCATTTTCTTCACACTCTTCGAGGCGCTGAAGCGTCTGTGACAGGAGACAGGAAGGCTGGCGTTTACGGTGGCAGAAATGACCTCAAAGCCTTTTTCTTTTCACCGTTTATTTGACCTTGTTCGTAAATTATTCCAACAGGTAACAGATGAGCAAAGGATTCTGCCACACTCAATAAAAGCTCAGAAATATTCATTAAATGGTTTTTACTGTAATTATTGAACTAGGAAAAATAAAAGTTTTTATTTAAAAAACATTTGTTTGTTAAATTGTGAATTTATTATGAAGAGGCTATAAAATTCCTGGCGTGAGACGCCTTTCTCCTTCATAATCTGCTGGAATTATCATGTTAATGGTTTAAAGTTACCGTAAATCAAAGAACATAAACATTGGAGCTCTGGTGTTACAGGGTTGAATCACATTTATCCAGGAACCTCCAAGTCAAACTGCTTACAACTCCGAGACGTCCGTTTTTTTCTGAACACGAGTTTGTCGGCCAAATCTCTGATGGAAACCGCATCTCCACCATCCGAGCTGCTTTCTTCTCCTGGCCTACATTCTGCAGCCACATTGTTTGCATTCAGAGGCCGTGCCCACACAGCTGGAGGATAAGCCGAGGCTGTCAGCGGATGAAGTACGGAGCCAGCGGCGGCTGCAGCCTCTTTTCATTTCCTTCTGTCTGCCGGGGTGTCACGGGCTCCCGGCCACAGCTGGAAGATGAATGCTGCCGCACCGCTCCACTTTGTCATGGTGTCCAAGACGGCTTTAAATGGCACTGAGAGACTCCCGGGCTCTCTTCAGCGGGGAGCATGGCGTAACCTTGCATGCTAAGAAAACAGCTAAATCCTCAAAGCTGTCAGACGCAAAGATTTCTGGGAGATTTCTGGTCTCATTTGCTTTGAACTCAGGGAGGTCAGGCGGGACTTGTACTGTTACCGAGAGGATAATGTGATGACTGAACTTGCATTCTTCCAGGCTGTGCAGGAGTCTGTTTGCACCACTGAACAAAGAATTCTCTTGAGCTCGGTTGGACTTGGGTAATTCAGACCTTCTTGTCTCGTTTGTTCACGAGATACGACGACACCTACCTGCTCTGACTCGCTGTTCTCATGGAAACGCATCAAAGTGGATCAAAAGGAAAAAGGAGCCCGAGGTTCCTCGTCACCGTTCTCCTCCTGTGGTCATGCACGAGTGTCATCACACGCCGTTCTCCTTCAGCTGAAACTCCAGACGCTCGAGTCAGCAGCTCTACTCTCTCAACATCGGCTGGTTTTCTCTGAGCTCTAAAGCTCTTTAAGTGTTGTGTAGGTATTCTCTGTCCGACGCCGAGATTTCCTCCTGTGATGAAAACAGGTCTGACACTTCAGAGAGCCCGGAGCCCGAGAAGTTCAGAACCAAGATTAAAGCAGCGGCGCCTGTGGGCCTGCAGACGGTGATTACAACAGCTCCCATTAAAAGCAGCCTTGATGGAAATCCAAAGAGGCATTTCTCTGTGGGGAGGAGCTAGGCAGAGGACGCCGCCACAGCTGCCTGCGAGACACGCGGCAGTAAATGTTCCGGCCTGAGAGGACGCCATCCCAGCAGCAGCTACTGTCCATCGTCTCCACAGCTGTCAGGACAACCGGAACGCCGTCCTGAGTCCTAGAACTCTTTAAACCGATTAACCTTTGGTTTCCGATGTGAAGGAAACCAGCTTCAGCTCTGAGCTTCAGTCATGAAGTGCTTCTGCCTCCAGACGTCATTTATCCACCTGATTCAGTCCTGACCAAATAAAGAAAGTTCACATCACAAACCCACAGTCCACTGGGAAAAAAACACTAAATAAACGAGAAACTCTGTTTCTCTCCAGCTGTGATGTGGGAGTTAGACCTCACGGAGCTTCAACCTTTGACTGAAGCCCTGTGAAAACAAAGTGGAACGAGGAGCAATGTCTTCTGATGAACAGATGACCTTAACATCCTCAGGGATACAGCGAGACTCTGCCCCGCCCCCTCACCGCGCCCCCATCGATCTTTGAATCAGTTTGAGCGCTTGGCTGCAGAAGGAAAAACGGTCTGTGAGTCACCATCAGATTCAAAGAAAGAATATCCAGCAATGACATCAGAAATGAGGGCGGGGCTTATGCTGCCACATTCCCGAGACCCTGCCCCAAAACCACCAGATGGTAGTGGGTGTGGTCAGTGGAATAGACCAGTTTGACTGATCAAAGACAATCAGCTGATGACGATGCGTTTATTTGTTCATGAATAACATCACATTGCATCCAACACACAACATCTACACAACATGAGTGGGCAGGAGCAGCGAGAAGGATGACATCCGTCAGAGGAAAACGTGAAGTTGTGGTTGGTAACACCACAATCCACAAGCACCAGGCAGGAGGTGCTGGGTGCAGTCTCCTGACCTGACCGTGGATCTGAACCCACAACCTCTCAGTCTCAGGGCTGGATGAACTCTTCAAACATTTTTTTTAAGTTAAACTAAAGCTCAGTTTCATCTGAGTCTAGTACGGTCCAGTAACTTCTGGTGTTTCCACTCAGTTCAGCCTTGCTTCCACTGAGCGTTCAGTTTTCACGGCATCTGCGTGGTGTAGACCGGGAGTGTGTCATTGTAGAGTGACGACAAGAAAAGCAACAACAACAGAGGTCATCCAGCATCTTTTTCTTGCTTTACTTTTTGTTCATCGAGTAGAATAGGAATTTCATGTGTTTGAAAGAAGACTGGAGTCCAAGAAGAATACCGAGGAAAAAGGAATCTCGAGCTTAGCGCTATGCTGCCACTTTCTAATGTCATCATATCATTGGGTGGCTACAGGGAATACGCCTCAAGTGTCCCGTTCCATTTTCCTTTGAGCTCTCAACTGATGGCGGCCCTCAAGAGGTACGGGTCGGAACTGTCTAATTGGCTCCATTTTAAAATGGACAAAATACCGGACTGGACCGGAATGTACCAGACTGCTCAATGGTAACTGAAGCTTAAGATTTTAAGATCAGAAATCTTTAAGCATCCCCCTGAACCAGGGGCAGGTAAACTGTGTCGTGGGCCACAAAGAGTTCTAAAATTTGAAAGAAGGGCTGGACCAGAGGTAGATGTGAGGAGTATTTTGGTCATAGAAGAAAGAAATAAGGTGGAATCTGGATGAAATCATGCTTTAAATTTGATTGACATGAATCTTCATTGTAAAACAGAACATTTTGGAGTTTTTATTTCAAAACGGTGACTTTTGTTGTCATTTTAGAGCCAACTCACAGATGGGTTGATGTCCCTCATGGAAAAAACGCAAACTTAGAGAAGTGCTGGGTTCATGTGGTGTTGGAATGATTGGAAAAATGACTGTCCAACTGGGAAAACACACTTTCAAGTAAAAAAATACAACAAATCTTCCAACAGCTCATGAATGAGGAACAACTTTCTGCACCTAAACTAAGGTCAATGTATTTGTAGTGTCCCATCTATGGGGAGACTCAAAAAAATAACACATTAATGAGGATTATCAATATAATTTATTTCAGTTTTGGGGGGCAAATGATGTAGTCTGACGGGCCACATATGGCCCCTGGGCCGTAGTTTGCCCACCCTGCCCTAAGCACTGGTTGGTATACAGCAACTCTGAGTTCTGAAGGTCTGAGTTCTGTCCCACAGAGACAACAAGAGGTCTGATCTGTGAGGGAATGTGGAAAACTGATGTCTGCTGGTTCCCTTCATTACCAACTCAAATCTGTCTTTCTGCTCCTCTTTACCTCCCAGACCCTGCAGAACTCTCCAGCACTGAAACCACATTTGGCTGTTCGGGGTCACCTGTAGACCTGAGGACTTCTGCTTCTAATGCAAGCAGGACGTTCTTCTTCTTGCAGCTTTTAACTGCTGCATTTGGGTGTTTTATTTATATTTTTTGACTTGGGCTCATTTTCTAACCATCCTATGTTTTTTAAAGACATTAGGAAATTGATTATAATAACCTGTTGTTAGATTAACATTCTTTTCCTTCTTTAATTTACACAATACATTATTTAAATTCATTCATTTTTATTTTCATCTTTTTCTTTATTTCGTCTTTTTTCTCTAACAACTGTTTGTAATGTTTTTCAACGAGTTTCACTTCAGTGCTTCTTTGCTTTTGTGGTGATTTTGATGAAAAACAGATGAAAGTTTTTCATTTCATTGCATTCAATTCTTATTGTTTGTCTTTCATTTGAATTCTTTTTTGTTTTCTTTGTGCATTTTTATACTTATTGCACTCGGGCGTTTGAAGCCCTTTGTGCTGTAAATGTTTACATGAAAAGTGCAATTAAAAATGAAGTTGATTTACTCATTCTGCAGCAGAAAAAAACAGCTTGAATCGTCTCTTTGCTCTTTTTTTATTTGGCTAAAACCTCTGCTCCTGGGATGAAGAAAGCATCGCAGTCATTTGACACATATCTGACAAGGTCTTTAAAAAGTCTTGTTGCTTTTGCAGGAACATTCAGATCAACGTTTGCTCCTTAAGTGTAATTGTCTTTGTCACAAACAGAAGATCTTCAGCATCGTTGCTGCTCAATCCTCCTTTGTGTGACTCTAACTTCCATTAGAGGATGTGCAGCATGTTCTTGTGGCAGCAGGAGAACTTCCTGCAGGTCTCAGAAAGCAGAAAGCATCATTTCAACGTTTGCATAAGTATTGTGAACATGCTTTATCTTTGTTTCTGATGGGATGCATGACCGCATGTCTGCAGCTGTGGAGCATTCCCTTCACAGGAAATGAGATCTGGTAAATGACGAACCATCCCAGCGTGAGATAAAAGATCCAGTGACAAAACCAAGCAGCGGTTGGACATATGAAGGAGCTCCGCAGCGACTCTGCTTGATCTAGTGTGCAATATCCACTAATGGCTGCATCCTTCAGCCCTGCAGAGCAGACACTACACTTCAGGAGTTTCCTTCAGTCGTGCCTCACTGCTCCGCACATCCACCCACTGAACTGTAGTTCATATGTACATCGACATGTCTGACTCACTCATCTCATGATGTCGCGTCTTTGCTCAGAGCGGGATGAAACGCTCTCCTGTCGTCTGCAGAGTTGGTCCTGAAAACACGCTGGCTCTCGTGGCACGAAGACTTCTGACTGCACGAGCTGCACCAGAGGCTCTCATGATGAGAGGATGATGACTTTCTGACAGAGCAGAGGAAGAGATCACGCAGGGGTCACTGATTTGTCTTAGCTAATAAAGTTTAAATAGGAAATTCTTCAGCAAATGTTGGTAGTAAATGTACAAAACAGCAGATTCTGCAGTTTATGTTTATGAAGAACAAGTCTTCCTTGAAGCTCAGTTTTTCCTTCTGCACAGACCACAGCCAGTTTTTATATCCATCCATCCATCCAGCCATTCGGGACCATCTGATGAAGAATAAAACCATTCAGGTGTTTCGTACCTGCAGGTTTAAAACACCTGAACGTCCTTTCAGAGGATTCGTTTCTCTGGTTTATCCTTCAGTCTTTAATCATAACTCGCTCTTCTAGATTTAGAGGAAACTTCATCCTTTAAGTATGGATTTGGTTTATTTCTCCAAAATTGAGCCTTGATGAAAGCTCAGTGGTTTTTCAGTTTTCCACAATTACAGATTATTTCATGAAAACAGGACAGAAAGTCCTGAACCGAATCAGATCTTCATCCAATGACCAGAAGCTTCCTCTCCGCTGCTCCTCCTCTCCATCGCTGGTGCTCAGTGAAATGTTGGAGAAGTTTTCAGAAAGTCCCACCTAGGAGGATTTAATTAGCACTTTGAATGAGCAACATCTCAGCGGTTTCTCTCTGTCCTTTGTAATCAGTTCTGGCCCATTAATGAGAGGATGAGTATCGACTGGCAGAGCGCGCTGCTGATAATTGAATGTGTAGAGGCCATTAAACATTCCTAATCAAAAATAAACACTCCAAAGCCATGGCGCCTGCAGAGCAATAAGCAGCAACAACAGCAGAGGCAGTTTTTTCAAACTGGAAGAATGATTCAAGTCTTCCTTCCTGTTTTCTTCTTTTTATTCGGTCCATCGCTGCAAACAGTTCTGCTCTAAAGAGAACAGCAGCTTTTCTGCAGCTATCTTTCCATATTGATGTTTTTAGGCAAATCTATAAATCTGAAGAGCTTTGAGCGGACAGACAGAGACGTCCTCAGAGACTCCTCCACATGCAAACAGGTCAGTGCATCAGAAAGTGAAGCAGGGAAGCGTTGGAAGTCACCTGCTACTGATCCATTCTCACTCTTCTACAGCTGGCATGGAGCGCTGCAGATATCGAAGTCCTCCCTGAATTCTCCCCATATTAGAAGCACAAATGCTTTTATTTTAATGGGAAGTTTTCACAAAATGACACAAACAAAACTCTGTCAATGGAATCATTTCATAAAAGAACTAAAACACAAACTTAAAAATGAGTTCAATGGATGATCTGAACGATGGAGAGGACTGGATCAGATCGAAGAGCAGAACAGAGACTGAACACCTGAACCAAACCAACTTCAACGTTGGCTTTTTTTTTTGCCTTCTAGCTCGTTAGCCTCTTTAGAGGAAACACCCATCAATGCAAACACCTGCAGGCAGATTATTGCTTTATTCATTCATTCATTCATTTTCCTGTCCGCTTCTGCCCTTCTGGGGTCGCGGGGTGCCTGAGCCTAACCCGGCTACTGAAGGGCGAAGGCGGGGTTCACCCTGGACAGGTCTCCAGTCTGTCACAGGGCCTCAATCACACACACATCCACTCTCACATTCACACCTAGGGGCAATTTAGAGTCTCCAATGAACCTATGAAGCATGTTTTTGGATGGTGGGAGGAAGCCGGAGTCCCCAGTGAAAACCCACGCATGCACGGGGAGAACATGCAAACTCCACACAGAAAGGTCCCAGCCGGGATTCGAACCGGGGCCTTCTCGCTGTGAGGCAAGAGCGCTAACCACTGCACCACCGTGCAGCCCCCTGCAAATTCATATTACTGGTTTTTACAGCTATCTAACAGTTCTCTTTTCTTAAACTGGGATATTCACGGGCTGCACGGTGGCGTTCATATGCTGACTTTGTTTACACATCGCTTCTCTTCTTCATACTCTTTGGTACTTTTGAATTTACACAATTTTAAGCACTTTTCAGTTTTTTTCCACTGCAATTTTATAAGTCTCCAGCAATACAATTAAAAGGTTCTTGGTTTTCAACTAGCCTTGGTTTTTCTGTAGGCTATGTTTTTTAAATATATTTTTCTGCCATTTATAAACAAGATTGCTGACTTCTGTAATGTTTTCTGCAACTAATCGTGAACTTCAGCTTTAAATAATTAAAGCAACCACCTTTGGCAATTACGCAATCAAACATATTTCCACAGGAAATGCAATTTTTTTCTAGTTGTAATTAGTGTCCTATTTTCATGGAGTCATTTAACAGTTGGATGGAAGCTCACACACTCAAGAAAATGATGTTCAGAAACATTCCTGAAAGATTTATATCAAGTCCCGTCTAAACTTCAGCTCAACAAAACACACATTTGAAAAGCTGAAGGACTGTTTTCAGTTTGTTCCTTAAATAGAACCAGAAACATATTATATGTGTACAGTTACTAAAGGCAAAAACAGGAAGAAAGAAAAGTGAAAATAAAATCTAGTTTCAAGAGTTTTTATGGTTCAAACTGAGAGTTCTCAAACAGAACGTTGTGATGTTTGCTGTGGGCTACATGGTAAAGGAGAGTTTTAAATGCACATTTCCTGATGAAGAGCGAATGATTGAACAAAAATGTGTTCAGCTCAAATGTTTCCAACACAGTGACTATTTTTGAGACCTTGAATTCCTGCATTTTTCTGATTCACACAGAAATCTCAGGATCTTATTCAGTCTCCAGTCAATTGTAGTTTTGTTTCTTGTTTCTGGATCTTTCTGAGAAAAACAAACAACTGGAAAAAGCTTAGAGATGTGTTTGAAAAACCTGAGTCCACTGACAATGTTTGAGGGAAAATTCTTTGTCAGATTTCATGAACGCCCTCTTAAACTTCAGCAGCCGCAGAAAGAAAACCGTGACAAAAACAAAGAGAAATTTTCAAGAGCTGTTTGTGAAATCTGTGCGATGCAATTTCTCGGTCCAGTGAGATTCCACTCTGTGAACTGAAAGAACTAAATACAAGTTTCAGATGTTTGATCCAAAACACAAAAAAACAGTTTTAATGACATGTTCAAGAAAGGTTTGGGATAACTGGAAATCCTGTCAGACTTGTACAACAAATCAGGCTTCAAAGCGTGCAAAGACTGGCCTAAACATAAAATATCTGATCTGTAGAAGAAACTTCTCAACTGAGATCTGAAATACCTGCAGAGGAACTAAATGGAATCATGAAGGAAATCTGTGACATTGGATATTTAACAGAGGAATCTCCCCTCTGTGATGGACAAGTGAACCGTCTGGGTAAAGTCCGCCTTCACACGGACATGTCTAGGATAGGCTCCAGCAATCCCATAACCCTGAAAGGGATCAAGTGGGTTTGGAAGATGGATGATGGATGCATGGATAATGGATGATGGATGGAATTCTCTCCTCAGTTTGCAAAAGTCGGTGTTTGTCAGTGTTCTTTACATCCTTCCTACCTACACCTTCTGCACAAGTGCAAACCTCAGAATCAGAGCATCGGCACACATCTTGAACAGAGCTGTTGTGCTTTAAAATACAGTGCTGACCTTTGTGGTTTAGTGTTAGGACAGCTGTGGCTCAGTAGATAGAGCAGCTATCTGATGATCGGAGCGTTAGCTGTTCGATTCCCGGTCTTGACAGTCTGCATGTCGATACGTCCTTGGAAAGTTGCCTCTGAGCATCAGCGTGTGTGCACGTGGGTGTGCGTGTGTGGGGGGGTGTGTGCGTGTGTGCATGCGTGAGAGAGACTAATAAGCACTTTATTGGGCAATGAAAGAGCAAAGTATGAAAAGTGGTCTAAAGTGTGCAGTGAATGTGTGTTGCATGGATATGGTTTCTGGTACATAAGACATTGATTTTTAAAATGTTTCATAAATCAAGTTCTTTCATCATTTCACCGATCAAACACATCAATCTAAAGAGAAGAAATCAAACAGAATCATCTTTTAATCTTCAGGTTCAAGTTCTTTGTAGTTTCTGTAGATGTTTCATCTGTTTTGTTGGTAATACTAACTTTTTGTGCTGTAGTCACATGCGCAGGTACGGCGTTGATTGGTGCAGGTTCAGAAGGCTTTTGGGTTGTCCCATTCTGTGGAGAGTCATGGAGGAGCGGCTGCATCTTAACCCTTGTCCTATCGGAGACATGTTTACATTAAAAGTGGGGTCATCTGGACCCCACAAGACAGCGCGCTGAACTTTCTTTTCAATAATTCTTTATCTTCACTAGTGTCTATGGCAGACATAAAATCCTGTCCAACTTTGTCATGGGAGGGATTACACATCCATGTGAGGATGGGGTCATCTGGACCCCATAAGAGAGCACGAGGTTAAGGGGAGTGCAGGTGTGTTCTTTAGTTCTATGGAGGCTGTACGGCCACGTCATGAAAATGAAACGTACCATTGTTGTGGGTGTGGTAAATGTATCGTCAAGTATTCATACGGATAATCGAAGTTCTACACTTTGTAAAACGTACCTGAAAACCATACTTGAGTTAAAGTACAGAAACTTTACTGAAATTTTTTTTCTCTATTAAAAGTTACAAGTCACTTCCAATAATACTTGAGTAAAAGTATTAAAGCATCCAATGTTAAAATAACTTAAGAATTTTACCCATACTGAATGTAGGTACAAAGAACACCAGGAAATGCAAAAAGCAAAAAAAAAATGATTTATGAAGTTTTATTTCCTCATATTAATAGAAATTTAATTTAGCACCTAAATGTTTCAAAATGGCAGAACAAAAAAGATAAAAAGTAGAATTTAAAAGTCAGTCTCAGTCACACTCAAATGTTCAAAAAAAGCCCAAACATTAAAAAAAAATAGATTGGACTAAAGCTAAGTAAATTAAAATTCAGACCTGACTTTGATGCGATTCACCTCTCAGTCTTGGACGGGGGTGATATTTTTGTTTAGCTTCAACAAAAGCTGGTTCTCATAGTTACTGGAACTTTATCTATCTCTTTTTGGCCTGAAAATGAGGCCAGAACTCAATCAGCAAGATGCAGGCAGAGGAGTGTTGAGCCTGAAGGTGCTTCAACATCAGCCGAATCGAATTGATCCAGGCTGAATTGAATCGTATCTTGAAATTATTATCGATATCCAGCCATAAGATCTGGTCACAGATATCACAGCAGCGTCTGGCCAGTCCCACATAACCAGACACAGAAAAACATCTAAGAAGTGTTTTCAGAAAATAAACGTTTCAACAACTAAACAGCTGGACCCTTTATTCTATCTGATAGAGCAACAATCATTGCTTTACATTTGTCTGGGGCTCATCAGTCGCTTCAGTCCCGATCTGTTTACATTACGTGACGACCGGCTACGGTGGCTGTTTTGGTCCAATTGTTCCACTCCAAGAACGGAACATATTCAGACTGAGAAAACTTGGAACAAAACAAAGGAAATGAACCAAGACCACCTTGAAAGATGGGTCAGAGAGTGGTTCCTGGTCCTGAACCAGAAGCGATTGGGTGTCATTTGTTTGAGATTATTGGGAGATAAGAAGAAGAGCTGTTTGTGCACAAAAATCTGCCTTTTGGTGGAGATTCAAACTAGTGCTGCCACAAGTGATTATTTTAATAGTTAACTAATCTCTGGTTCATTTTTTCGATTAGTTGACTAATCGGATGGCGAGGCGACTGGATGTAAAACATTCATCTTAACCATCATTAGCTTTAAACTTGAAGTGTTTAATTACACTATATACTGACTAAAATTAAAGACAATAGTTTAATAAGCCTTTAATGATTCATGCAGCTTTTCACTGTCATTTATTTCTAGTATTAAAAAAAGAATTAAATTCAATGAGGTTGGCAACTGAATCAACTACAAAAAACTAAATAAAAGCCTGCATTGTCATGAGTCTGTGCTCTGGTTTTGTCATGTTCTGTTTTCCCCGTCAGTCTCACCATTTTTAGGTTATCATCCACAGCTGTCTTCATTTAGTTAACCAACCTCAGTGTATTTAAGTGTCTGGTCTTCAGTTTCTCAGTGTCAGGTCATCTGCTCTGTTCTGCCATGTCACTGGTTTGTTCTCCTGGTTTTGTTATGTTTGAGTTTTGTAGTAAATGTTTAAGTTTCTGCCACAAATCTGGTCTCCTGCATTTGGGTCCTACGCCTCCATCCCATGACAGTATGACCAGACCACCTTGGATCCAGCAGGAGAACCTTTGCTGCAGTGGTAGGGTTCTCTGCCACTGCAGTCCATGCCATGCCATGCCATGCCACGCCAGATGGGACTGCCTGCAGCCACAAACAAGTCATGTCGTACCATGCCCACTACATCTGTTCCTGAGGGGGATCGTTGAGGCCATCTTTCCAGCTCCTGTGGAGGGTCGCCGGGCCGCTCTTCTTCATGTGTCTGTTCCTGAAGAGGGTCGCTGGGTCCTTCATGCTCCTTGTCCCTGAGGATGGTCACTGCACACCACTACAGTTTCTAATACCCATACAGTTGTAGGGTTATTAGAACCTGTAAGAATTCTGATTCAGTCTTACACTAATCCTTAGAGGGGGGTTATGCAAACATACTCCTGTGTGTCCTAAATAAAACGTGTTTCCGCAGCAGCTAAACTGGAGAAATTGTAAAAAAGGATGACTTATAACTGTTTGAATGGCGCCTCATCCAGAATGACCACTTTAAACTCCACATATGATGAATTACTGTCATATGTTTGATCATATTATTATTATTATTACTGTTGAAGCAAATGTGTGAATTACCAGCAAACATGCAGATAAACATGACAGAAAGGGGCTGCCAGGCACACTGATGGATTGTGATTAATTACCCAGTAGGGACATCAATCAGAAACATGGTTCTCAGCTCTGATCTCATTTGCAGACACACAGCCTCTCCCCGCAGCTTCTACGCCTAAAACAAGCTTATTGCAGCTGATGCAAAGGAACAAAGCTCTGAAGCTGTAAATCTGCAAAGTCCTGTTATTCCTCTGCAGACGTGCAGCCTTTGCAGTGAGGAAGACTTCATCAGATCCAGGCTGGTGGGAGACGTCCCCACGAGAGGCTGAAGGAGAAGGGGTCTTTAAGTGAGACCTCAAATGTTTGAGATACCCCCGTGTGTCACAGGGGTGACCCCTGTATGATCTGCAGTATTGTCCTTCAGAGATGAGAGGATGCTCCTCTGCTCTTACAGGTGGGCATCTCACCTGTGAGAGGGGGGCGTGTGAGGCAGTAGTTTTTTGTTTATTTTTTGGGTGTGAGGGGTTTGGGCTTTCATGCTTCACAGGGTGAATGTTCCCTCGCGTTAAGAGCAGATTGAAGACAGTCGGTCTGCGCGTCTGAAGCGGCGCAGGCGCTTCCTGTGGGGGTGTGTATGTGTGTGTGTGTGTGTGTGTGGGGGGGGGGTCCTCTGCTCTCCAGCGCCGCCTGCATGCAGAAGGAGCAGCTCGTGACGGAGGACGGGTTGATGAACCCGCAGCTCTGACTTCAGGTGGAGTCCGGGACACGGAGTTTCCCGCGGGATCAAACAGGTGACCAGCGCTTCCAACTTCCCGCGTGTCTCATCCTGGAGAAGTGCGTGACATTTTTCTGCTGGGGGCGCGTGCGTCCATGGCCACAACTGTGACGCATTTGCAGGCGGAGAAGCAGCAGCGGGCTCTGAAGTGTCCGACAGCCCGACAAGTTCCCGCGCTGTTTGGCATGCCGGTCACGTCCTCCCGGGGTAACTCGCGCGGCTCTCAGTGGCGCAGAAGTTCCTCGGAGCGGCAGCGGAAGTGACCGCGGCGGCATCAGCAGCATTCGTGCGCGGAGGCGCCGCTGCGGCTCGCGGGTCTCCTCCTCCGCGGGAAATCCCGCTCCTGAACGCGCAGCTGCGGAAACTTGTCCAGGCTCGAGCCGCTGACGCTGCGCTCTGCGCCCGGATGGATGCGCGCCTCACGGGGGGGTGAGAAGCGAAGGGACACTGCAGCCCCCGTCCGGTTAGAAGACCAAAATGGATGCTTACAACGTGCTCTGGCGACGCCGTGGGATTAAACCGGCTTCATCTAATCTGCTTGACGTCTGAAGGGCGCCAGAGTTGAAAGTTTGGATAATCTGCGGGTGGAAGGATGCAGGCTGGAGCCAGGACGCTCTCCGCAGGTGGAGGTGCGTCACTCTGCTGCCTGCTTCTCCTCTGGCTCATCTACTCCCATCTGCTCAGAGAGGGTAAGGGCGCTCTTCTGTGTCCTGCTTTGGCTGCAGCAGCAGACTGTCTCTGAGGGCTGATTGGTATGCAGCTGCACAGTTTGGAGCAGACCTGACTAAAACCCCCGACAGTCATTAAAATGCCTTTTGCAAGTCTGGTGGGGCTCCAGGCTCCGCTGGAGTCTGTTTTTAGTGACCCTGCTGGACCCTCAGGCTTTCTCACAAACTGACTTGATATCTCAGAGGTAAAGTTCATCCCAGTGTTTAGAAAAAAACACTTTAACCGTATTTTTCTGACACCAAACTGCTTATGTGCTGGGAAAGTGTGTGAACTTCAACCCTCAGCTGAAGGTCTGCGTGTTACCGTGGCGATAAGGATGTGGTTTCTCCATCCCTGAGCTCAGGTTGATGGTTGTAATTTCTTGTGCACACAGACAGGTCAGGTTCCTGCCTCAGAGCTTTAAATTTCACTCTGGTTAGAGGTGAACCTCTTCATGCCACTTTTCACTGCTGAATTATTCATCCATTTATGAAATTACACCTCATTCTGTCACAGAATTTCTAAAGCGACAAAAGGATTCAAATCCTGCAAAAATATTTGGGATCTGGCCCCACTGAGACTGTAGAGCAGACTCAACTTGTTGGAAGATGTTGTACATCAAGTTTCCAGATTAGATCTTTAATCAAGCAGTGGCCAGCAGTGTAATTACCATTGTGGAGGAGGGATAGTGCCTACATCAATGTCTTTGGCAGTCTGCCGGGAACAAAAGTTGCCACTGATGGTAGAAATGAACAGTCTGTGCGGTGAAATGTGTTCCGCATTTTCTCTCTTCTCAAACTCTGCCGTGAATTTGCCTCCTATGATGAGCTGGTTGTTAGAGGAGATGATGTAACCGCATCCTTTCCCCAGTGGTTTATTGTTTCCTCTCATTTCCCCTCCTAAATGTTTTCATCAGCACCTTATTGTGCAAATCATTCAATCAAGCTCTTGTGAACTTTTCTTCCTTGGTTGTTTGGATCCTGCTGGTTTGATTTAAAGGTTGAGTCTCTCTGTGATGTTTGCAGCTTTCAGTTGAATTTCTAGAATCCTGCAGTCTGCACGGGCAAATCTTCAAATCCGTCTTAAGTCCTCCTTTGAAACTGACTGCGTTGACCAGGAAAGCAGTTGTAAAAGCCGGTCTTTGTTGTCATTCCATCAGTTTTGTGGAATCCGGCTTAAAGTTGAATGAATTATGGAACCAAAAACAGCCCTTCACTTCCCGCCTTCTCCAGGAGGAGGCTGCGCTTCCTTCATGCCCGAAACTCACCTCTCTTCAGAGAGGACCACGCCTCACGGCCATGACGGGTGACAGCGTCTCGTCCGCTTCCAGCAGCTTTATCATTTTATTCTACAGAAAACCTGGACGGTTCTGGGTTTTCTCAGGTGTTCGTGGTCCTGAGAGGAAAACCTGAACAGGTGTGTTCTAAGGCAGGGTGGAAAAGTTCCGTCCTGTCAAACTGAATAAAAGCTGTGGTCGCTGGTGACCTGGATCAAATAAGAAGCTGATGAAGAACTTTTACTAAGAAAAAGCTTGTTTTAATAAAACAATGAGAAACAGTACTGACGTAAAAAGCTGGATTTCCCGTGAAGTGAAGGTTGGAGAGTGGGAGGCTTGCACAGAAGACTGTGTGAAAGGCACAGTGACAAGATCATATATTAAACACACAAGCTGATTGGCTTAGAGAGAATGAAGTCAAAGATTATTGGAGGAGGGCTCTGACATAGAAACAATGAATGAAAATATTATGGGAGCTAAGGAAATATTGAAGTAAAGCTCCTGTTGAGGAACACAGATGAAAACTCAATTTCAAATCCTTTAAATGTGCAGAGTCAACATCCAGGAAAGAGTTTAAAATAATAACTAAATTTATATTTAACTTCTGTAGTTTTTGGATTCCCCCTTATTAATACCTCATATTTCAAAAGATTATTATGAACTTCTAAAGCAACAAGAGCATTGGTTGGTCCTCCTCTTTCAGCCAAAATCAATGATTTCATGGTCTCTACAAACTGAGCTTGAAATGAACAAAATGATGTAATAAATAAAAATCTACTGAACGAAAACCAGACAGATTTTAAATCTTAACTGAATCATTTTAATAGGACAAGTAGAAGGAGCTGGAAGCTCCTGTGTCTGCACAGAAGTTGAAGGTCCACAGGACTGAAGACGACCTCTATGAACACGTCTGCTTCCGCT